>NC_069659.1:11833750-12135454 GCF_027244095.1 Hemicordylus capensis
TCATCCAGGCCATTACTGCCTGTAGGCAGGCATTTAGAGAGTGAGTGCCATTTCCTGAAGATGAAAAGGAGATGTAGATTTGGGTGTCATCAGCATACTGATAACACCCAGCACCAAATCTCCTGATGACCTCACCCAGCGGTTTCATGTAGATATTGAAAAGCATTGGTGACAGAATGGAGCCCTGAGGGACTCCATATAACAGCTCCTGCTTTGAGGAGCGACTGTCACCAAGCTCCACCATCTGGGATCTACCTGAGAGATAGGAACAGAACCACTGCAAAGCATCAGGCCGACCAAGGCTCTCTCAACCCCTTAGCCTGTTCTAAAGCCAGTTTGAAATGGGTCTAGATAATCAGTTTCCTCCAAAACCACCTGGAGCTGGTTAGCCACCACGCTCTCGATTACCTTGCCCAGCCAGGGGAAATTGGAGATTGGCCTATAACTATCTATCGCTGAGGGATCCAGGGTAGGCTTCTTAAGAAGAGGTCAAACTATTGCCTCCTTCAAACAGGGAGGCACCCTACCCTCCCTCAGCAATGCATTTATGATATTAACTAGGCCATCTCCAAGTATCTCTCTGCTCGATCAAAGCAGCTAGGTCAGGCAAGGATCCAGAGAACAAGTGGTAGGCCGTACTGCTGCAAGCAGCTTGTCCACGTCATCAGGAGTCACAGATTGAAACTGATCCAACCTAACACTGCAAGAGGGATCGCTGGATACCTCCCTCACAGACCCTGCAGAAATAGTGGAGTCCAAGTCGGCCCGAATACAAGTCGGCCCGAATAATGGCCTCCAACAGCTGACTCACAGAGCCGATCCTCCACCGCGGCATGTAGTGGGCACTGCTTCTGCTAAGAGCTTTCTGGGGTGGCAGTACAGGACGTAAGCACCTACTAATTTAGACTTAAAGGGGTCTCTTACCACCGCCCTGGTGCCACTGGCAGAAACCTGCCTGAATGCCACACTTTCAGACCTGCCTGAATGCCACATGTTCTGATCTACAAGTTATGCCATTAATTTCAGAAATGAAGTGGTGGGCTGTCATACTTCTGCAACAAGGTAAATGCCTTTTGGTCATATTCAGATGCATTTTTAAAATTATCTTTTTTCATTTTCCTGGGCTCAGCCCTGGAGGTGAAAGCACTCAATGCATGAATGCACTCAAGACCTCAGCTAAGAGGTTCTGGGACGCAACCCTGGTTGAGGGTCTTAAAAATCAATATTAATGATTATGGGCATGAATAACATCAGACTCCCAGATTAGAAGGGTCTTTCTTTCTTGGCCTGAGTTTCCTCGTGATCAGTGAGGCTGAAAAGAGGAGAGAATGGATACAGCCAGTGAAGCAAATTACAGAACAGTGATAAAGTCAACGCAATTCAGGTTAGTGCTATCTTTTGCTGGCTAGATGAGTCATTACAATTTTTGATACCTTATACTACCTGACAAAGATTAATGGGAGAGGAAATGGACCCAGAATAAATTCATTGTTGCAGGAAAGTAACAAGGAACAGGATGGGTAGCAAGTGGAAACCTACTGTATCCTCCATCTCCAAACAAATGTAAACCATGGATTGACTACTTGTGTACTCAAGAGAAAGAACTATGTTTAGATTGTGAAATCCTTTTGGGACAAGATATCAACTTCTGTTTTATTTTGCTTTGTAGCCCACTGAGAACTTTTTAAAAATTCAAAAAAGCTATACACACGATCCGTGCTGGGGTGGGCAGGGCAGCAGAGGAGAAGGCAGTGTTCCACCTACCTTCCCCCCATTTGATCCTTGTGTATCTTCGTGGATGTGGTGTTGCATGCCCATACGATCTGCGCTGCTCCATGCAGCATGGATTGCTGGAAGCTGGGACTTGTCATCCTGGCCTCCTGGAATCCCACAATGCAATGCGGGGTGAGCGCAGTGCATTCAGGGATTCCCCTGGGACTCAGATACTTTAGGCACCCAACTCTGTGTATATTCAGGCTGTGTGCAGCCCAAGCATATACATGACCCGTTCTGGATGGGGTCACACTTTCCCAGAAGGAACAGGTACGCAGTCTGGAGGTGCTTCTGGACACAAAACTCTCCCTGGTGTCCCAGGTTGAGGCAGTGGCTAGAAGTGCCTTTTATCAGCTTCGGCTGATATGCCAGCTGTGACAATTTCTTGAGATAAATGACCTCAGAACAGTAGTACATCTGCTGGTCACCTCCAGACTTGACTACTGCAATGCGCTCTATGTGGGGCTGCCTTTGTACATAGTCCAGAAACCGCAGTTAGTCCAGAATGCGGCAGCCAGATTGGTCTCTAGGTCATCTTGGAGAGACCATATCACTCCCATCTTAAAAGATCTACACTGGCTGCCGATAAGTTTCTGGGCAAAGTACAAGGTTTTGGTTATAACCTATAAAGCCCTAAACTACTGCTTTGGTCCTGGGTATTTAAGAGAATGCCTTATTTGCTATGAACCACACCGCCCATTGAGATCATCTGGAGAGGTTCGTCTGCAGTTGCCACCGGCTTGTCTGGTGGCTACTTGGGGACGGGCCTTCTCTACTGCTGCCCTGAGGCTTTGGAACACCCTTCCTGCTGAAATAAGAGCCTCCCCATCTCTTACAACTTTTAAAAAGGCAGTCAAGACACATTTTCTTCGCCCAGGCTTTTAATTAAGACATTGTTTTAACTGTATTTTAATTGTGTTTTAATAGTTTTCGCATTTTAAATTTTAATGTGTTAATCTTTTTATTGTTTTTTATTGTCTTGTAAACCGCCCAGAGAACTTGCATTTTGGACGGTATAGACATGTGATGAATGAATGAATGAATGAATGAATGAAATGAATGAATGACCTGCTACCTGAGGTAAAGGGTGCACTCGCATCCTTTAACCTTTCAAACTTTAATATCAAAGATTGATATCAATAGTGTCTGTATACAGGTAAAAGCCCAGGTGCCCACAAACACACACACATAAGGCCATGCTCATGAGAAACCCTATCCAGGTTAGGGAAGCCCTACACACACACATCCCAACCAGACTTGCAATTTGCAACCATTCCTCCTGTACCACAAAATGGCAATGGACCTCCATTGCCTCCCACCTGTCCTGTTGCTGCTGCTCAAGTGTGGCTGCCTCATACACACAGCCAGTTCACCTTTTGCCCATCCTCCTGATTCTGGGTCTCTCTGCCCCCTTGCATGTGCCACCTCATATGAGCCACCAGTTACCTCCTGCTTATCCACTTGCCTCCGTCTCCTTGCCCCCAAATATAACCCTCACCATGTGCTAGGTATGCCCTTGCTCAAAAAGTACCTGAGATAACTGCCAAGGTTTGTCAGAAGGTCTAATTCCCTGTGCTTTTCCAATGGGAGAATTTCCCCGCATTTTCTGGCAAATAAATCATTTCCCTCAGGTTTTTGTTGATCATTGTTCTGGTAGTATGGGTGAGGTCTGGAACCTACCTGCCAAACAGCATGTTTTTATCTTCCATGGTTTGGTCTGAGAGTTTAATGTCAGTGAGTAAGGCCCAAACAGTTTTATATATGCAGATAAGCAGGTATATACAACAGCCTGGAGATGAATAAATAAATGGTGGGCATTATTATTATTATTATTATCATCATCATCATCATCATCATCATCATCATCTATATATTTAATTCTCCTGGGTGTGCCTTTCGAACGTGCGTCCCGGCAGCACAGCTGATTGGCCAGGCTGCGGGGGTGCCTGATTGGGTAAGGCGCACCCAGGAGAACAGCGGCGGCCATGGCCGAGGAGCCAGGCGGGCCCGACCGCGGAGGTGAGGTGGCGGGCCTGGCCGGGCCCGGCCGCGGAGGCGAGGTGAGGCAGCGGGACTGGCCAGGCCGGGCCCGGCCGCAGAGGCGAGGCAGCGGGACTGTCCGGGCCGGGTCTGGCCATGGAGGCGAGGCGGTGGGACTGTCCGGGCTGGGCCCAGCTGCGGAGGCGAGGCGGCGGTGGTTGCACTCAGCCCCTGCAGGGCGGCAGCGGAGGCCTCACTTGGCCCCTGCAGGGCGGTGGCGGCCACACTCAGGTCAGCTAGTTATTTATTATTTATTCGATTTCTGTATTGCCCTTCCAAAAATGGCTCAGGGTGGTTTACACAGAGAAATAATCAATAAATAAGATGGCTCCCTGTTCCCAAAGGGCTCACAATATAAAAAGAAACATCAGATAGACACCAGCAACCGTCACTGGAGATACTGTGCTGGGGGTCGATAGGGCCAGTTACTCTCCCCCTTCTAAATAAAGAGAATAAAGAGATACTGTGCTGGAGTTGGATAGGGCCAGTTGCTCTCCCTCTGCTAAATAAAGAGAACTGCCATGTTAAAAGGTGCCTCTTTGCCAAGTTAGCAGGGGTTAGTTATCAGACACACCTAATGGGATCCTGTCTTTTTGATGAAGATTATAAAACGGAATGTGCATGCAAGACTTCTAGTATATTTGCATTACTCAATGCTTAACATTGTTTGCCCTGGCAGCCTTAAAGATATAGGCTAATTTTCTTAAGATTCTAATGTTTGACTGTAGAGGGGATTCTTTGATTTAATTTGATCAATGCCTCTGCATTGATCTTTATGTGTACTGCAAGATGAGACTTCTATTTATATATGATGCAGTGGCCAATGGCTATGTAAACTTAATAAGCTTGAACTTGAAGGAGTATATTTGTACAATACTAATTCTGAAAATTCAGAAAGATGGACAATTTGCCTGTGCATGTTCTGGGGGGAGTGTCAACATGGGGAACAGGTGCTGGTGCTTAGGGATGTGCGGATGAGTTTGAATTTGAACCCGTTCGACATTGAAAGTGGACAGTGCAAAGGTTCGAAATAGAACCACCCTCAAACTCAACCAGCCCCTGTTCGGCCCGATCTTGGACCGAACAGCCCCCTATTTAGGTTCGGGGTTTTGTATTTTTATTTCATTTTAACTTTTAAAAAAAGTAATAAAACTCACCACCCCTGTTCTGGGGGCTTTTCCGCAGCCGCTGGGGGTGACTCTCCAGAGGTTCCCATCCCCCTTGCTGGCCTCCATTTAAGTACAAATAGCCCAGTTTAGGAGGTTTTTGGCCCATTCCGGGCATCACCTCCATGGAGGTGGCTATTTTGGAGGCCACCGTGCATACCCAGTGGGCTGAACTGGACAACCCGGTTTTGTGCACACCCCTACTGCTGCTTTGTTTCCGTAAATCCAGACTCAAATTTCATACCCAGCAACAAAGAAACCTATTCTAGCCCAGGTGTGGCAAACCTGATGTTGTTGAACTACAACTCCCAGCATACCCAGCCACTGGGGATGCTGGGAGTTATAGTTCAACAACATCTGGAAGGCCAAGATTTCCCACCCCATTCTAGCCCCCATCCCATGTCATTACTTAAATCTACAGACAGAACTTTTAAAAGTCATTATTAAACACAAAATTGACAGCTTTAAACCTCCATCAAAAGAGAGACACTTTCACCACCTGCCCCCTCCCTTACAGATTTTTTTTTTCTTGATAGGTGTCAGAAGACTTTGATGGGTGCGGAGGCGGGAGCGCTTCTCCAGGAGGATTTTTAAATCATCTTATTGACATTCTCTGAAGTAAGATTACTGTCTCCTGTAATGCTACAAGGGAGGCTTCTCTTTACAGAGGGTACTAAATTATGTTGTGCCTCTTGGTAGCATTATTTACAGCTTTTCTACATGCAGTCAATGATCTCAGGCATCAAACAAGCATGTCAGAAATTGGGTATCATATCCCAAATAAGCACCAGGCCTTGGAAAGTATTGGGACTAGACTCCTTCATTGCCCTAGGAAGGGCTAGGGCTGGGTGCCTATTAATCATGATGGGAAAACTCCAGATATATGTCAACATCAAGGCCAACATGCCTTTTCCCATCTTCTTCAGTATATCTTTTGCTATAGCATGTGTATATCAGGACCGAGACCTGGGGGAGAGGATTAAAGCTCTCCACCTAATGGTGCAGCGGGGAAGTAACTTGCCTAGAGAGCAAGAGGTTGCTGGTTTGAATCCCTGCTGGTATGTTTCCCAGACTATGGGAAACACCTATATTGGGCAGCAGCGATAGAGGAAGATGCTGAAAGGCATCATCTCCTACTGCATGGGAGATGGCAATGGTAAACCCCTCCTGTATTCTACCAAAGAAAACCGCATGGCTCTGAGGTTTCCAGGAGTCGACACCAACTTGACGGCACAACTTTACTTTACTTGCACACTCAGTCACCATCCAGATTGGCGTGTGGGCGCACACACACACACACACACACACACACACACACACACACACACACACACGTGGGGTGTGTGTGACCACCCTTCTCTCCAGTGGCCCCTTGGAGTGAGGTAGATAAAGAAGAAAATAGGGAGTGGTGGAGCTGGGGGGCTCTCAGGAGCTGGGGAGCCCGGATTCTTTGAACCCATCCATTCAATTATAGTTATCCCCCCCCCACTCCATCCTAACAAAGCACCTGGATAACAAAGTTGTGCTAGCACAGGAAGATCATACAGTTGTGTCAAAAACAGGGGGCTGCGGAATTGTGCTCTTGTACAAAAGTTCCCTTTAAGCAGATGAGGTGTGCTGCAGGTTGCACAGTGGCTGAGCATAAGAACAGCCCTGCTGGATCAGGCCCAAGAAGGCCCATCTAGTCCAGCATCCCGTTTCGCACAGTGGCCCACCAGATGCTGCTGGAAGCCTACAGGCAGGAGTTGAGGGCATGCCCTCTCTCCTGCTATTACTCCCCTGCAACGGGTACCCAGAGGCACCCCACCCCAAGGCTGGGGGTGATGGTGGTGTAAGCAAGTGTAAGCATGCATACAGCAGTGCAACACTAGAGTGGAATGCAAGTTCCCTCTAACAGGAATTCCCAGATGTTGTTGAATACAACTCCCAGAATCCCCAGCCAAAGACCATTGCAGCTGGGGATGCTGGGAGTTGTAGTGAACAACATCTGGGGATCCCTGTTAGAGGGAACACTGAATGCAAGGTCCAGACTTAGTGGAATTCACCTGTGCAATATCCATCCAAAAGCACACCATTACTTAGGATGTCAGCCATAAGAACATATAATGGAAGGATATAAAAAGCGCCATGCTGGATCAGGCCCAAGATTTGTCTATTCAAGAATCCTGTTTCCCACAGTGGTCCAACAGACACTTCTGCGAAGTCCATAACCAGCAGACGAAAGCATCCGTTCTCTCCTGCTTTTACTTCCTTGCACCTAGTTTTCAGAGGCCTCCTGTCTCTTAACCAGGAGGTAGCCTATAGCCATCAAGACTAGTAATTATTGATAGATCTGTTCAAATAAATGGATCAATAGATCAATCTATAGATCTACTGGCCACCAGACTAGTAGCCATTGATAGACCTGTCCTCCACGAACTTGGCTAAGCCCCTTTTGAAGCCATCCAAGCTAATGGCCATCACCATATCCCATAGCAAAGAATTCCATAGATTAATTATGTACCATGTGAAAAAAAGTACTTCCTTTTGTTGGTCAGGAGAGGAGAGCTGGTCTTGTGGTAGCAAGTATAACTTGTTCCCTTAGCTAAGCAGGGTATGCCCTGGTTGCTTTTGAAAGGGAGACTAGAAGTGTGAGCACGGTAAGATATTCCCTTTAGGGGATGGAGCCGCTCTGGGAAGAGCATCTAGGCTCCAAGTTCCCTCCCTGGCTTCTCCAAGATAGGGCTGAGAGAGATTCCTGCCTGCAACCTTGGAGAAGCCACTGCCAGTCTGTGAAGACAATACTGAGCTAGATAGACCAATGGTCTGACTCAGTATATGGCAGCTTCCTATGTTCCTATGTTCCTATGGTCCTAAATTTCCTGGCCATCAGTTTCATGGTTCTAGTGTTGTAAGAGAGGGAGAAAAATTTCTCTTTGTCCACTCTCTCTCCTCCATGCATAATTTTATACACTTCGATGATGTCTTACCATAGCTGCCTCTTTTCCAAATTAAAGACCTCCAGATGCTGTAGCCTTGCCTCAAAAGGAAGGTGCTCCAGGCCTCTGATCATCTTGGTTGCCCTCTTCTGTACCTTTTCCAGTTCTACGGTGTCCTCCTTCAGAGATGGTGACCAGAACTGTACGCAGTACTCCAAATGTGGCCACACCATAGATTTGTATAATGGTATTATAATATTAGCATTTTTATTTTCAGTCCCCTTCCTAATGATCCCTAGCATGGAATTTACCTTTTTCACAGTTGCCACACATTGAGTCGACAATTTCAATGAGCTGTCCACCACAGCTGATCCTTTTGGAGTTCCTCACAATCAGTTCTGGATTTCACTACCTGAAAGAGTTTGGTATCATCTGCAAATTTGGCCACCTCGCTGCTTACCCCAACTTCTAGATCATTTATGAATAAATTAAAATGCACTGGTCCCAGTACAGATCCTTAGGGGACCCCACTTCTTACTTCCCTCCATTGTGAAAACTCTCAATTTATCCCTACCCTCTGTTTCCTGTCCTTCAACTAGTTAGCAATCCACACATGAACCTGTCCCCTCATCCCATGACTGCTAAGTTTTCTCAAGAGTCTTTGATGAGGAACCTTGGAGATAATTTTCCAGCCACCTCAAACCCACAGAATTAACCCTTTCTCCCTTTTTGTGCTGTCCCCCCCCCCCCCGCATATGCTGAGGACGAGTGTCAATTACTCGACCACGGATAGGCGAAACTGTGGATGTTTGATTTGCAAATGGCAGGGTTCTCCTGTATGCAAGGGTCCAGTTTGGCCTATACATCCTCTGCTAGCCCATTCTAACTCTGTGGGAGCTTATGTTTCCCCTCCATTGGGTGCACCATCCATCTCCCACCTAATCACACAATGGAGCAATGGGGCTCATCTGAACTGCTCCTCAACATATGGGTGTAATACTACTTTAAAGAAGTATTTGAATGAACTACCCCCATGAGCAGAGATTAGGTGATGGATGGGTGGCATGCCAGGTGGGTGGGGAATGAGCATGTCTGGTGGGGGAGACACACGTGTGTGCCCACACCCCTTACACAATTAGGATGGGCGGGAGAACATGTTGTTTGATCCAGCCCATTGTTTCCTTCTCACAGCCTAAGCCTAGTGAGGGTGGACGTTTTGCTTAGCAACAACAAGAATAATTGTTCCATGGTTACTGATGAAGGTACTGAAATTCTTACCTTGGAACTGAGCACTAAAAAGCAGGATATATACATCGTTCAATGATAGAGTAGGTATAATTGGACCATTCTAAGGTGACCTTGGTTATCCTTCTGGCACTTAAATTCTATGGGCTCTATAACATTTTATGGGGTTTATTTTGTTGTTGTTGTTACATTGTACACCACAACAATGGCTTCGGTTTTACTACCTTCCCTTTGAAATCACTGAAGTGTTCTTATCCTTAGTTATTGTCAAGGCAGGATTGGCTGTTGCTTCTGTAAGAAGCCGAATATCGCTGGTAGAACCCTGCAGAAAAGCGGTGGCTGATACAGCTGGAAGATTTGGTGCAAGTTTGTTGTGAGCTTGCATCCTTTGTTTCTCGTCAGTTTGTATTAGAAGCAGCCTTAAAATATTTAAGCAAAGAAGTGTCAGAGATCAAGCTTGAGTCGGTACCACATTGCCTGCTCTGGACAGAGGAGGTGCACCTAGGTAATTTTGGAGCCTGGACCTAAAGGTCTTTGGAGTCCACCCCCTACCCTTGCTGCAAGTTAAACATCATTTTTTAACACGTAGGTTCTTGCGGGAACAAACCACACTACCCAGGACAGCCTAAAGGGGATTTGGGGGCTTCCAGGGGGTGTGGAGGCCCTGGGCCTTGACCCCAAAGTCCACGGGTAAGAGGACCTCTGGCTATGGAGAACCTGCTTGTAAATACATCCTTTAAGTATCAGACTTAAACCCTATTCAGACATTATTATTTATTTCCCAGCACCTTATTTTCGATGAGAGTGGCATTGGGAATGGATGGTCAGGTCTCCCCGACCCATTACTGGAAACCTTTTAAGCTCCTCACTTGCTTTCATTTCATAAGAATATAAGAACAGCCCTGCTAGATCAGGCCCAAGGCCTATCTGGTCCAGCATCCTGTTTCCCACAGCGGCCCACCAGGTGCCTCTGGGAAGCCCACAGGCAAGCGGCAAAGGCATGCCCTCTCTCCTGTGGCTGCTTCCCTGCAACCAGGAGCAGCCAGTGAGGGCAGTGCCAGGGGGGCATGAGAGGCACCTTTAAGGAGGTAATAAGCAGGTGCTTACTATTATGTAAGCAGCACCTGCAAGCTGTGGCGCTCTGCCCACAATCCCACAGGGGGTGGTGGCGCTCCGCCCAGCATCTGGCATGGCCACAGCGTGGCCCTGGTCTCTGCATGTGTGCGGAGACTCGATGCATGCGCAGAGGCTAGGGCTACTCCACGGCCCCGCCGGATGTCGGGCGGAGCACCGCCGTCCTCTGTGGGATTGCAGGTGGAGTGTCACATCTTGCAGGTGCTGCTTACACGATGGGAAGCACCTGCTTATTGCCTCCTTAAAAGTGCCTCTCATTCCCCCCCCCCCCCGGCGCTGCGCTCATCGGCCACTCGTGCCTGCAACTGGCATTTAGAGGCATCTCGCCTTTGAGGCTGGAGCTGGCCTATAGCCAACACAGGCCCGTAGCCATTGATAGACCTGTCCTCCATTAGAGAGATAATAGAAATGAAGAGACCTGTCCTCCATGTGTTTCCTGTTGGGAAAACTTCCTTTCTTCCCCCACCCAACATTTTAATGTAGATATAATTAATTAATTAATTAGTTAGTTAATTAATTAGCATATTTTTATACCACCCAAAACTTACATCTCTGGGCGGTTTACAACAAGATAAAAACAACATTAGAACATTACTTTAAAACAAAAACAAGAAATTTAAAACACAACCATTTAAAATTTTTTAAACAATATTCTAAAACAACATTAAAAACAATCAAAATAGTATCAGTTAAAAGCCTGGATGAACAGATGGGTCATTAAAGACTTTTCAAAAATTGTCAGAGATGGGGAAGCTCTTATTTCACTAGGGAGCGCATTCCAAAATTTCGGGGCAGGAACGGAGAAGGCCCGTCCCTGAGTAGCCACCAGACGAGTCGGTGGCAAATGCAGACGGACCTCTGCATATATGAATCTAGATGCAGGTGTATGATTGCTAATTATTCAGTGCTATAATCTATTGTTCTGTTGCTTATTGTGTATTGTTTATTCTATGTCAGAAAGTAAGGTCCATCACATTTCTGTATCGGTACTGTTATCGTGTGCATACCATGATGCGTTCCAATGTGTTACATGTGTTCATCCTTTATCTGTATGCTATACTGTTTGATATGGCTGCATACTCTGGATCCTTTGTATAGTTCTTTTCCTCTGTAATTTTCCTTACTGTAAAGCATTGTGTTTGTTTTCAATAAAACTTGGTTTACCTATTCAGACACTGGGGCCTTTCTCATGATCAAGCGTGAGGGCGGGCAGGCAGGCAGGCAAGGAGAAAGCCTTGGAAATCTTACCTCCCATGCAGATGGGGGAGGGGGATGTGTCATTTGGGTCCCCAGAAATCCCACAATGCACCATGCCAGTGCAGTGTGAGGTTCCCCCCAGTGACAGGTGGGTGTCCATCAGTGTTATGCAGCTGCCGATGACACAGAGTCAGGTAAATGGGGATAAGGGAGCACTTTCTTAGAATGTGAGTGTACGGCTTTTGAGTAGGGATGTGCACGAACCGGTCTGTAGGCCATGTTGGAGGCCTGCGAAACGGTTTGCATATTGCCCAGTCTGGCGGTCCGATGCCTGGGGGTGTCGCTTTAAGGGCAGGGGGGTTGTACTTACCCCTCCCACCACTTTCCCCCTCTGGCACTCCATTTTATAGTAAAATCTTTGGGGTGTCAGCATTCCTCCCTGCCACCCCTGCCCCCTTGTTGCCTGCAAAACACAGAAGTAACATCCGCACATGTGCGTGCTGCTGATGCGTGCACCGTGCACCGTGTGTGATGTCAGCAGCGTGTGCATGCACAGACATTACTTCAGTGTTTTGCCAGCAACAAGGGGGCAGGGACAGCAAGGAGGAAAGCTGCCGCCTCAAAGATTTTACTTTAAAATGGAGCGCCAGAGGGGGGAAAGCGACGGGAGGGGTAAGTACAACACCTCTGCCCTTAAAGTGACGCACCCTCTGGCACTGGACCGTGCCTTCATGGTCCGTGCACATACATACTTTCGAGCTTTCCTTGTCCCCATATTAGCCATCTACTACTACAGGTTAGGTATCCCTAATCTGGACATCTGAAATCCGGAATGCTCCAAAATCCGGAAACCACCATGGCTTTTTTTAGTAAGTACAAAACATTATTTTCACATGAAATCTGAATTTCATCTCCACCTAAAATGCCATGTTTGAGTCTAACATGACCAGCAACATTATTGCGTTGAAAATTTTCTTGCAATTAGTTTTCATTACATTTACAGCTACCTGTAGCTATCGTAAATTCAATGCTTATTTGTTTTTATACTTTAAACAAAACCTAAAAAATAAAATAAAAAATACAGCGTACAGTAACATTTCATGTTTAGACTTGGATACCATGCCCAAGATATCTCATTACAGTATGCAAATATTCCAAAATCCGGAAAAGTCCAAAATCCAGAACACTTCTGGTCCCAAGCAGTTCGGATAAGGGCTATTTACATACCACACTTCAACCAAAGTTCTCAAAGCAATTTACATGGAAAATTAATAACACATAAATGAGGTGATTCCTTGTCCCCAAAGTGCTCACATTCGAAAAAGAAACATAAGATAGACCAGCAACAGCCACTGGAGGGACGCTGTGCTGGGGCTGGATAGAGACAGTTGCTCTCCCCCTGCTAAATAGAAGAGAATCGCCACTTTAAAAGGTGCCTCTGCACAGTTAACAGGGGTCCATCTGGTAGCAAGCATGAATTGGCCCCTTTGATAAGCAGGGTCTACCCTGGTTTGCATTTGAATGGGCAACATGTGTGAGCACTGTAAGATATTCTCCTCAGGGGATGGGGCTGCTCTGGGAAGAGCAGCACCTGCCTGCTTGCATGAAGAAGGTTCCACGTTCCCTGCCTGGCAGCATCTCCAAGATGTGGCTGAGAGAGACTCCTGCCTGTAACCTTGGAGAAGCTGCTGCCAGTCTGTGTAGACAATACTGAGCTAGATGGATCAATGGTCTGACTCTGTAGATGGCAGCTTCCTATGTTCTTATGTTCACAGGCATATCCACAAACTTCCCAGATGCATGAGGACAAGTCCCTTTCTTATTGCACCTATGAATGTGCAGCTTTCCTGCCAGGGGGAAATAGTAGCTTTGAGGGGCAATTTTTGTCAGGGGGATAAAGCTTATTCCTCCCCCACACGAGTCCAATAACAAAAAATCAGGACTGTTACCAATGACAGTCCTGACCTTTTTGTTACCTGTATCTGGAACCTGCGCATTTAAGGTAACTTCAGATTTGCACCTAAATCCTCTCCTAATCCCGGGCTAAGCAGTCAAATGTTCACTGTGATCTTCAGCTACTTGAACAGGAACAGCTATTACCTGCTCAGCAACCCAGGATTTAACCAGATAGATGGGAAGCTGAGGCCACAAAAAAGGAAAAGGGAAGAACAACGAAACAGAAAACCTGACCTGAAACTGCTAATGTTGGGGTCTGAGGATCCTTTTTAAAAATATACCTCCAAAAGATGAGAAAGGTAGCAACTTGTACAGTAGCCACAAAATAGGCAGCCTGGACCTTATTAGATTGATCAAAGAACCAGTGGTACCTGGCCGTGCTGTCAGAGCAGAGCTGTTGGGTAGAAATCAGTTGAACTGTAAGATATGCTTTGGTCTGCATATTGAATTAAAGACACTCAGAATGCAGAGGTGCTGTAAATTTTCTCCCCACTCCCTCTCTCTCTGTGTGTCTCTCTGTGTGTGGACCATATTCACTGACTCTCTATTGAGATGTGTTTTTCAAACTCAGATCCGGTCCTTAGAAGTCCTTAAAGAACTAATAAAGCTATCTTTGAACATGGAAAGCAAGGCTGAAAGCCTTAATTGTTAATCAGTCATTCAGGTCATTCACACAACCACTGTAGTTTGGTTGTGGGTGGGCAGGTGGAGAGGTAAACTCCTACTCGTCTACCCACAAATTAATTTATTAATTCTATTTGTTTGTTTGTTTGTTTGTTTATTACATTTCTATACTACCCAAAACTTGTGTGAACAATTTATTGTTCATTTAAAAAAAAATTAAAGCTTTATTAGAGTTTCCCCCTTCAAAATGCCGCCTTTCATTAAGCACCTCAAGACAGTTTATAAAAGTTAAAGTACATTAAAATTCTGTAAAAGTTACATTTAAAACCTTAAAACACCCATAGACAACCGAAAAGAAACATACCCAAGAGAGCTGAGAAACCTGGCAGCCTCTAGGGGGCTGCAAATGATTGCCCTTCCCCTGAAAGGTCTGCTGCTTACAGGGCACAGAAATGGCACCATGGAGAGCAGCAGTGCCGGGAGCCGGAGAAGGAAGTCCTCTGGCATCCTACAATGTGCCATGCCAGGAGCGCGGTGCATTGGAGGACTTGCCCACTGTCAGGTGCTTTTGTCATCCGGCTCTGTGGACACTTGGTCT
The DNA here is from genome assembly GCF_027244095.1 of Hemicordylus capensis. Lineage (NCBI taxonomy): Eukaryota > Metazoa > Chordata > Lepidosauria > Squamata > Cordylidae > Hemicordylus > Hemicordylus capensis. The sequence continues at coordinate 11,848,402 of NC_069659.1, forward strand.
GCAGGCCACCCAGGCATTCACACAACCAAGGAGTGGAGAAGAAGGGCATGTCCCAGGACCAATCCTGGCACCCCACATGAGCAGCTCTACCCAGGTAGGACTTTGCAAGCCTGGGTAGGGCTGGTTGTGGGAACATCATTAATGAAAACTTCAGTTCATTGATCAGCGGAGCTGTGAGCTTGGGATGTGTTTTTTATTTTTTATTTTGGGTTGCCTTGTTTCTGGTTTGTTACTAGGAATGTGCGAATCAATTAGGGTACAAAACAATTTGTACCCAAATCTACCTGTTCAGGGCATTTTGTGGACAAAACAAATCACCCCTGTGCTAGCTGGCCAGATTTAGGTCCAAATCGAATCGCCCAGATTTCAGCCCTGAGAAATTTGTAGATGCAGACCTCCATTTTGTGGTGGTCTCTCTTGCTGCCTCCATTTTGTGTCAGGATTTTTTTTAAAAAAATCCCTCCCTCCTAAGCTTCAGATTGGTGACTTACAGTGTGCAATGATTGGCTGGCGATTCCCCCCTGGTTCCAGATTGGCTTGTTTCCATTCAGATCTTGTGTTGCCAGGGGTGATTGACCCCACATTGGCTAGGGGAAGGGTCAAAGAAGGGACAAGGGTGGGGGGAAGTTTGAAGGAGGGATTTTCAAATGTACTAAAGGAGGCAGCCAACCACCATTCTGCCTTTCTGCCTTGTGGGAGGAGAGAGAGAGAGAGAGAGAGAGAGAGCCAGACGAGCTTTGCTTTCCATTGCCTGCCTGCTGCCTCAAGTGGATTCTCAGCTTTTTGTTCCTGATTGAGGAAAAGAGAAGAGATTTTTTCCCACCCCCTTGCAGCTGCTGAATCACTGCCTATGCCTGCTGTCTGTGCAAATCAATTTGGGTACAGATGATTTGTACCCGAATCTACCTGTTTTGGGAGTTTTGTGGACAAAACAAATCACCCCTCTGTTAGCTGGCCAGATTTGGACCCAAAACAAATCAGGGGGTGAGTCAATCCAGGTACAAATTGAATAGTAAAAACCGATTCGTGCACATCGCTATTTGTTACCACAATCAAGAAGTTGTGGGGGTGGTGAGGGATTCAAATGTCCTACGGTGACTGGTCGCTTTTGTGAGCTACTTTGTGCTTAGCTCAGTACTTCAACAGGGCCCCTATGCTGATGTTTCACCAATATGCTAATGTCCAGATTTGTTCATATGCAACTAATTAATAGCTGGAAACAGAATGCTAGATGGGCTCTTGGCCTGATCCTTCAAAGCAATTATTATGTTCTTAGGAACACAGAGATACAGAATGCCGGAAGCTTCCTTATGACTGAATGAGACCCTTGACCTATCTGGCACAGTACTGTGACTGGCTTTGGCTCTCCAATGTTTCAGGCAGGAGTCTCTCCCGGCCCTGTCTGAAGATGCCAGCAGCTGGATGTGGGACCTTCTGCATGCAAAGCAGATGCTCTATCACTGAAGTACAGCCCCATCTAACACTTACAATACCTCCCTCCACCAGGGAAAAAATCCAATTGTTACAGCTTCACCACAGACCAGCCATTTTCAAGAGATCAATTCCCCACCCACACCCCCGAGAATTAGTTGCTAGGGGTTTCTGTGGAAATTCTCAATCTTAAGAAGCTATCATGAAGCCTTAAACATTACACCGAGTTATCAAAATTGCCAAGCGACGAGATACATTAGTAGCAGTATAATTTTAGGTCTTATGCTAATAATATGTCATTGCCTTGGTAACAGAGAGATACACATACTTGCCCACTGCTATTCACTAGCTCTACTCCTTTTGTACGCACCATTTCCTCTCCGATAATGATACATCCTCGGAGCAATTGACAATTCCTGATTTAAGTGCTGGCAGGAGTGGGAGCTAGATGCCCTTTGACCTTGTGTTGTTCCTTGAAGGAGAGGAGTGAGTCAGAGCTGACCCCTCCAAAAACATGTCGTAGCAGAAAGAAGGAAGGAGGATAAATGGTTATTATGGGGGCTGATTGTAGATAATTCAGTAATTCACCAAAGTACAATGTGTGTAGGAGTTTACAAGAAAGGGAAATTAGACAGAGTGCCTGTTTTCCTGGGCAGCTGCAACTACGAAGAGGTTGATTTCTATAATGGGAGTAGATAACCCCCAATGAGCTATCATAGGCTTGAAGTGTTGAAATATTATCGTATTTATCCATTGGATTTTAAAGGACCCATATTCCGTTGCAGGAGGGGATCAGCATCTTGTTTGCTGAACCAGTAGGACTTCTCAGAAGCCTCACTACAATGATAATCCACTTGTGCCTAAGATTAAAGGGGGAAAGGAAACGTTGTGCTGTTGAGTCGGTGTTGACTCGTGGCGACCACAAAGCCATGTGGTTTTCTTGGTAGAAAACAGGAGTACAGGGGCGTAGCTAGGGGGAGGGGGACCATGTTCGCCCTTCTCTCCAGAGGCACCTCGGAGTGAGGGAGATAATGAAGAAAATAGAAAAATAGGGTGGTGTCGAGCTGGGGGGCCCTCAGGAGCTGGGGGGGCCTGGGTTCTTTGAACCCCTTCACTCAATTATAGCTACACCCCTGCAGGAGTGGTTTACCATTGCCTTCTTCCATGCTGTCTGAGATGATGCCTTTTAGCACCTTCCTATATTGCTGCTGCCCGATATAGGAATTCCCATATTCTGGGAAACACACCAGCGGGGATTCGAACCAACAGCCTCCTGCTCTCTAAGCAGGTTGCTTCCCCGCTGCGCCATTAGGTGGCTTGTCGAAGATTAAGGGGGCAGTCTAAAATAGGAGTGCCTCTAGGGACAACCCGAGGCTCTTCAGCCGTTGGACTGCAAGTCCCATCACCCCCAGTTACAATACCTTGTGGTTGGGGGTGGTGGGAGTTATAGTCCAACAACAGCTAAAGGGATTTGGATTGGCAGCCTCTACTCTAGGGAGTACTGCTTTGAGAACTTTCACTGAAAAGCAGAATATACATATTTGGAGGAGGAGGAGGAGGAGGAGAAGGATAGAGTCATTTTTATTAGCAACCACTGCTGTGTGTGAAGATTATTCTTCAGGAGCACTTATAATGTTGCTGAGCTCCCTTGAAGGGTGGGTCGCACTTGCATTCTAGCCATGTTTTGACTGCTTCTTTGGTGACATACATTTGGGGGTGTGCCATCAAAGATATGCTGACGCTGCTAACTGAGCATTAAAGTTGTCTCCTGCTAACCGAGCAAAGAAGCACCTTTTAAAAGTGGTGATTCTCTTGACTGAGGAGCGGGCGTGCAACTGGCCCTCTCCATCCCCAGCATAGCGTCTCTCCTGTGGCTGTTGCTGTGGCCTGTCTTATGTTTCTTTTTCAGACTGGGAGCCCTTTGGGGACAGGGGGCCGTCTTTCTTTCTTTCTTTCTTTCTTATTTATTTATTTATTCATTTATTTATTTATTTATATCTATGAAAACCGTTAGGGACTTTGGTTGAAAAGCGGTATATAAATATCTGTCATATTGCCGTGACGCTGCCTGCGGGCAGATTTCTGTCTTGCTCTGCTCCCTGCTAGGATTCCATGTCTGTGGCTGGTTTCTCCTACCCCAAAGCCCAAGACTTGAGGGGGGGTGTTGATTACCACTAGGGATGTGCATGGAACCACAGAGGTGCAGTTCGACACTGAGGGGGGGGATCTCGCTTCAGGGGCAGGGGGGGTTGTACTTACCCCTCCCGCCGCTTCCCCCCCTCTGGTGCTCCTTTTTTCAACAAAGTTTGGGGGGTGGCAGCATTCCTCCCTGCTGCCCCAGCCCCCGTTGTTAGTGTGGAATGGCAGAAGTAGCCACTGTGCATGTGCCCACTGCCACATGCGTATCCGCCGTGCATGTCGGGCGCATGCGTGGTGGCTACTTCTGCCATTTCCTGCTAACAATGGGGGCAGGGGCTGCAGGGAGGAATGCTGCTACCCCCAAAACTTTGTTGAAAAAAGGAGCACCAGAGGAGGAAAAGCAGTGGGAGGGGTACGTACAACTCCCCGCCCTTAAACGAGAACCCCCTGGTGCTGAACTGCTGGACCGGGCCACGTCCGAACCGGTTTGGAGGCCTCTAAAATGGCCTCCTGGCCGGTTCGGGCACATCCCTAATTACCACCTCTGCCCCCTTCTCTTTAATATCCAGGACCGGTCTTCCAGCGGCATCTTCCCCACTCTATTTGCTAAATATAGGGCCATAAGCCAGAGAGTCAAACATGAAGTTTTTGTCCTCCCATAAGACAGCTGAGCCTTGCTGGAGGTGCAAACCATGGTTGCTCCATGGTTGAGGCAACCATGCTGGAGCTGGCCTTGATGCTTGCTGCCCATGTTGGAAGCCTGGTTTTGTTGGGGGAGGGGGGTTGAGCCACCTGGGTTTGAACCCTCTTCTCCTTGCCCCCCTTTGCAGCTTCACCCTGAATGGCAAGCTCAGGTGAGTCATCTGGAATTCTTCTGCTTGAGTCCCTGGTGGGCTAAAGTGATCCACAGAGGCTGTACCGGGGGCAGTGAGAGAACAACCTAAAAGAACTTGCTAAATAACTGTATTGGTGGAGTGGGGAAAGGGCCTCCCCTTCCCCAGAAAGGCCACTGTGCCACCCAAAAGTATGTCCCCTAGAATGGCAAAACTCTTAGGAACATATTTCCGAGTGGCATAGAGGGCTTCCTGCAGAAGGGGAGGGCATCAAAAATGGCTGCATCCCTGTTGTACCAGTGCAGGTGGTTGGAAAATTCTGTTCGGATGCTCTCTCATTGCACTGGTGCATCAACATAAGACTGAACATGAGAACAGCCCTGCTGGATCAGGCCCATCTAGTCCAGCATCCTGTTTCACACAGTGGCCCAACAGATGCCTTTGGGAAGCCCACAGGCAAGAGCAGAGGGCATGTCTTTCCTCCTACTATTACTCCCCTGCCACTGGTATTTATAGGCATCGTGCCTCTGAGGCTGGAGATGGCATATAGCTCTCAGACTAGTAGTCATTGTTCTCCATGAATTCATCTAAACCCCTCTTAAAGCCATCCAGGCTGTTTGCTGTCACCACATCTTGTGGCAGCGAATCCATTGGTTAGTTGTGTGAAAAAGTACTTCCTTTTGTCGATCCTAACTTTCTTGGCAATCAGTTTTATGGGCTGACCCCTGGTTCTAGTGTTATGAGAAGGGGAGAAAAACATCTCTCTCTCTGCTCTTTTCACATCGTGCATGATTTTATAGATCTCCATCATGTCTCCCCTTAGTTGTCTTTTTTCTAAACTAAAATGTTTTTCTAAACTAAAAGGACATCCTTGCTCTGGATGATGGCCAAGAAATTCATCTCTCCATACATCACCTCAAATGCAATCATTTTCGATGAGATCCATTCACACATTCAGCTCCCGGGCAACAAGGGTGCAGTCATCAAGATTAGAGAAATCAAGAGATGCACAGGAATGTGTGAACTATACTTTAGTGTGTATTAATATATGATGTAATGGGCCTTTACATGTATGCTGAAGGCACAAAGTGGACCAGGGAAACAAGGGGGGACTCTTAGTCCCAGGTTTGTACTTTGCTACAGAGTTGCTATCGTCTTATGATGTATTTTAAAATAGTACCAAAAATGGCTCTAAAATGTGTCCCAGATCAGGCTGTTAGACCTTACTGGATCTTGCACCACTGACATCCAGTGTTCCCTCTAACAGGGACTCCCAGAATCCCCAAACAAAAGCCATTGCAGCTGGGGATTCTGGGAGTTGTAGTCAACAACATCTGGGAATTCCTGTTAGAGGGAACGCTGCTGACATCTGAAATGGGGTCCCTGAGGACAACATTGCTGCTGTAATCTCTTCCAGCTCTAATGTACATTTCTATGTGCTATAAAAACTACAGGAGCTCTGTCCTCCTTGGCATCATCTGGTCATTCAAAAAAGAATAAAAAAGAAAGTAAACCTATTCAAGACAGACAAAAGGAAGTGCATAACGAAGTGCATAACGAACCCAGGGCATAACGAGCGTGTGGCCTTTGCTGCCACAGGATGCGGCAGTGGATATTAGCTAAGATCAGGGGCGTAACTATAATAGGGCAAGGGGAGACAGTTGTCTGGGGACCCACTGCCTTGGGGGGGGGTGCAGAGGCAAGTCATATGGCTGACTCCCCCAACCACACACTTGCCCACGCTTCCTTCAGTTGTATTCATCCTCCAAAACTGATGTGAGTGTTAAGACCTGGAGCTACCAGAAAAGCATGTCTTTCTCTCGTACCATTAAATGACTTGCATCGTCCACAATTTACAAAACCTTTTAAAAAAATTTTAGGATGAAGTTCTATTGTGGCATATAGGTTATATATATATAAATTTTACTATGCTTTTTGTTACCACTATTCAGCCTCATTTAAGATTTCTTTACTTCATGAGCTGAGCTTCAGTGAGGGGGGGCGCATTTTAAAATCTTGTCTCAGGGCCCACTACAACCTTGCTACGGCCATGGCTAAGATGGTTTAAAAACTCCTCCTAACTGCCCATTAGCATGTTTTGAAATGTCTTCTGCCATATTGAAAGTAGAGATGGCAAGGGGGGAAGGTCACCTTAGAACAGACCCAGCTCCTGAATGGAATGAAAATAAAGACAGCAAGAACAAAAGTGTAAGTGACCCATGGTCCAGCGGGAGGACAATTTTCCCTGTCCACCTCAGCACACTGACCCACCCTCCAGTGGTTGCTGCTGGTCCCTCCCTGCTCTTGTGCTAGCTAGCATGTATTGTCCCCTTTGCTAAGCAGGGTCCATCCTGGTTTGTATTTGAAGGACAGACCATATTTATTTATTTGATTGATTGATTGATTGATATGATTTCTATATTGCCCTTCCAAAAATGGCTCAAAGCGGTTTACACAGAGAAATAATACATAAATAAGATGGATCCCTGTCCCCAAAGGGCTCACAATCTAAAAAGAAACATAAGATAGACACCAGCAACAGTCACTGGAGGTACTGTGCTGGGAGTGGATAGGACCAGTGTGAGCACTATATGTGTGAGCACTGTAAGATATTCCCCTTTGGGTATGGAGCCGCACTGGGAAGAGCATCTTGGTTCTAAGTTCCCTCCCTGGCATCTCCAAGATAGGGCTGAGAGACACTCAGGCCTGCAAGCTTGGAGAAGCCACTGCCAGTCTGTGGACAATATTGATCTAGATGGACCAAGGGTCTGACTCAGTATATGGCAGTTTCCTGTGTACTTATGAACATTGTGCTTCTTTTTAAACAGTGAGTCCTTTTAGGACTGGGAACCATCTTATTTCTTTTTCTATGTCATTGAATCTCAACACTGGGCCCCCAGATGTTATTGGACTTCAACTCCCATAATCCCCAACCAAAGGCCACTGAGGCTGCGGATTATGGTAGTTGAAGTCCAATAACATCTGGGGGCTCAACGTTGAGAATCTCTGTTCTATGTCAATTGCTTTGAGAACTTGTTTGTTGATAAGGAGTAAATAACCACAATCATAATAATAACAGTAATAGTAATAATAATGGCAGAGGCATTGTGCCATGTTATGCGGGCAGTTCAGAACCTCCAGTCTCACTGCATGTGTCTAAAACACCACCTGTGCTCTTACAGGAGAACAGCCCTGTTCCACTGTTACTTAATACTGAACAGAGCTGCACAATGCTTGGTCTATGCTTTCCAATGGAACAGCCCTCTGCTACTACTGCTCTTAGAGTGTGCAGTCATTGAGTTTTGTAACTCAATTGCAAAATCTTAAGCAGGGTGTTCTGCAACAGTTCAGGTGGTGTTCTAGACACATTCAGCAGCACAGGCAGCTCTGGACCTCCTGTGCAACACTGCACAACATATCAAGCACTAATACCGTATTTACTGGAATCCAGGATGAGTGTGTGTCCCCCCCCCCCAGTTCTTTGTTAGAAATTGGGAGGGTGTGTGTCTTAAATTCAGAGCCTCCTTCCTTTCGGGTAACTAACCACTTTTTTAAAAAGTGGGTAATCTTAAATTCAGAGTGGGGTAAATATGGGTAATAATAATAATATTAATACCCAGTTCTGAGTATATCATTTCTTAGCTAAGAAGCAAACAATACAAATCGACACAAATGTTATTTCATAATCTCAGAGCCAGTTTCTCTTGGAGTTATGGTTGGCATTGGCCATGGAGTTGAAAAACACACCCAGCTCCCTGACTTGAAAGGAAGTGATACCCCTAAAACTGACTGCATTATGAATGTTCCTTTTCCTAACCATCGGGGTTGTTCAGACAGAGGTTGCACTTGGCACAATCCGAGAATCAAAGGAGGCCACAAATAGTTGGGCATTACATTGGGGAACAGAGTGAACGCCTTCCTGAACAAGCACTTATCAAATTACAGAACCTGTCGCTTCTGTTTCCTGAGAAGGGTCAGCACCTTCCCTTGTTCCTGATGGACAAAGAACATGTGACAGGTGCGATCGATGCTTCAGTGAACGCAACAGCTGCCTAATAGCAATAGCAGGATTTGAAGCAGACAAAAGTTATTTTCTTCATATGTGGGGAATCTTTTGTTCTTTTTGATATGTTTGTTTTTATTTGGTTCAGCAGCTGGGCCTATTCTAAGGTGGGATTTTGCACACACACACACACACACACACACACACACACACACACACACACCCCTTACCATCTCTCGTTCCAATATGCTGCAGCAGAACAAGACAGTTCAGAACCATTTAGCAGCCTGAACCCATACCATATGTTTTACATATCAACAGGGATGCTCGTGTGTATTTCTAACTAGAGGTGAGCTGCATGTTATTTCGAAAACTATTCTGGCTCAGAAACTTTGGAAAGTGTCTTGAAAATGTGTCCCACACTTTCCCTTGCCACCTGCTCTTTAAGACAGGAAGCATTCCCGACCCTGTCCTCCTCCACTTTGCTATCTACTGGGTAAAAAATACTAGGGCAGTATTCACAAAATGACGAATACTGCTACCACCACGGTTATTTATATACGACTTTTCAACAAAAGTTCCCAAAGCAGTTTACACAGATATAAATAAATAAATAACATGGCTCCCTGTCCCCAAAGGGCTCACCATCTAAAAAAGAAACATAAGACAGACACCAACCACCACCACCAGAGGGATGCGGTGCTGAGGATGGAGAGGGCCAGTTGCTCCTCGCCCCTGCTAAATATAAGATGTGGCACCACTTTAAAATGTGCCTCTTTGCTCAGTTAGCAGGGGGAGCTGATAGGCTAGGGTAGGAGACCCCTCCTACCTAGTTCGGGAGCTGTGTGCACTCCCATTTACCGACCATCTGTCAGTTAAAAACAAGGCTGTAGGTGACATCTGTGACTGTGTACTCGACAGGGTTGAAGGGCTTTTCATAAGAACATAAGAACAGCCCTACTGGATCAGGCCCAAGTCCCATCTAGTGCAGCATTCTGTTTCAGACAGTGGCCCACCAGATGCCGCTGGAAGCCTACAGACAGGAGTTGAGGGCATGCCCTCTCTCCTGCGGTTACTCCCTTGCAACTGGTACTCAGAGGCATCTTGAGTTGCTTTCATCCTACCTTGCTTTCATCCTTGCTTTCATCCTACCTTGGTACAGCTTCTGGGTAGGAGGGAGCCCTCTGGCCCAGTTGCTGCTGCTTAGCACATGATCATGGATGACTCCTCTGACCTTGTTTTTAATTGACAGTAGATCTGCAAATGAGAGCATGCATAACCCCCAAACTAGGGAGGGTAGGAGGCCTCTTCCACCCTGTTCTTCATTGTGTGAACTGCCCTACTGACTCAGCAGAAGGCATCATATGTTCCCCAGGAACATCCATAGCTCAGTAGAAGAGCACATGCTTTGCTTCTGTCTTCAAACTGGAAATCTGCTGCTTTCTGGGCAGAGGCACTTTATTTTGGTGACTTTTCCCACTTGTGATCCTGCTGAGTTTGACAGGACTCATTCCCAATAAGTGTGCATAAGCCTGCAGCCTTATGTTCTGGAGACTTGAAGTAGGTAGAACATCTGCTTTGCATGCAGGAAGTCCCAGATTTGATCCTTGGTATCTCTAAGTGAGAATATTCCTGCCTGAAAACATGGAGAGCTACCTGACAGTCTGAGTAGGTAGTACTGAGCTAGATGGACCAATGGTCTGACTTGGTATAAAACAGCTCCCTATGTTCTTTTGGTGGGGCTACAGCTCAATGGGGGAGCATCCACTTTGCATGCAGAAGGTCCCAGGTTCAAACCCTGGCAACTGCATGTAGGGCTGGGAAAGATTCCTGCCTGGAACCTTGGAGAGTGACTGCTAGTTAGAGTAGACAGCTCTATGGACCAATGGTCTCACTTAGTATAAGGAAGCTTTCTTTGATACTAGTACATTCTCATTCATCACAGATCTAGTATTCCGGGGCAGACAGGGATAATATTTTCTAAAGGCCTTCCTAGTGCAATGGCTTCCATTCAAATTGTGTGTGAGCAGAAAGAAGTCCCTATGTTTACTTCTCCACCCTCTCTTCCCAACATTAGCCCCCTGCATTCCCCTGCATTTCCCCCCCACCCGCATTGCCAAAAGTCTCTCCTGAGGGTCAGGATACACTCTTAACAGGTGTGAGAGTGGATTGGGGGACTCAAGTGGGAGAGGGAATTACTTGAATACCAATGGAATCACTTTTAATAAGAGGAGTTCCAATGCTTCCACCTCATTCCTAGAAATCCTTCTGCTCCCTTTAGTTCCTATACTTCTTCCCATTAGCAGTGACTCTGGAATAAGTAGCCCGGGGAGCAAATAATGTTATTGGGGAAGTGAGGCTTTGCTGTACGTTAAATACTTATCGAGGAAGGGTAATTAATGTTGTTAGTTTATTTCCCCTGTTAAAGAAGCTTGCTTGACATTTTCATTCAGGAAATGGGCCAGATTTCTCTTGGAAAATACTGCCTTTTTGCATTAGGCCAAACCTTCTGATCAGCTTTCCAGGATAGTTTTCTCTTCTTGTCCAAGACTATGCGGCAGGAAACACTGGAGTAGGGAGAGAGGTCAGTCCCAGGCCAACTGAAATCTGATGCACACATGGGCCACATTCGCACATAACGCAACACTGCAATTAAATTGGGCAGATGGAACTCCATTATGTCTGAATATGTGCAACCATGGTTTCATGGCAAAAGCTGCGGGGGGAGAGGGGAGCCCTGATTTCCAGTTACCCCAGGAGTTTTTGGAGGCGGTGTGGGAGAGTCAGTGGGGGTTCCACATCCCCAAGCCGGCCTACCTTGATGCCCATTCCAGCTGTCCGCAGGTGTGGCAGCCTCAAAAATGGCCACTGAGCTGGTGGGCCATAGAGCTGTCCAGCTGACCGGTATGGGGATCAAGGGAGGCCAGTGGGGGGAGGGGGAACCTCTGTGGACCCCTCTGCCACCTCCAACTCCCCTGGAGGGGGAACAGTTGGGGGGAGTGTTCGGTATTGGGTCAGACCGAACAGAGGATGGTTCAGTTCGACCCTGAATGGTCGAACCGAACCAGTTAATGTCCAGTTAGTCCAACATGTTCGATGTCAAACCTGTTTGCACATCCCTACTATATACTATAGCTTCTATTCTAATATAATGAGCTCAGTCTCACGATCAGTGAGACCCGGTTTGGGAAGGGAAGCGAGCAGGGTGGGAGCACATGAGCAGGGCGGGAGCCCTAGGTGGCCGGATTGTCCGCCCACACTCCGTGATGGAGACGGCGGGGGATGGGGAGTTCGGGGGCCATGTGGAAGTGAGTGCACAGGGCATACTGGAGAGACCCCCAGAGCCGGGAGGTGGCTTTTCGCCTTCCCTCCGGGGGTCTACTCATGAGTAGCCACAGCGCGGAGCCATGCTGTGGCTACTCACAATCAGAAAAACCGGGTTTGCAGAACACTTGCTCCACAAACCCGTTTAAGGGGAGGGGTACTTAGGCGGGTTAACCGCCGGGAGGCAACGGGGCTTGGCTGCGATCCCAGTGGCTCCCATGATAATCCAAAATTGGGCTAGGCTCCCCTAGCCCGATTTCGGCTGATCGTGGGAATAGCCTCACTGTGTTTCTATTGTCTAAAACTTTGCTGTAAAGTTCCAGTCTGGTGGATGGAGGAGCAGAGGGGGGAATGGGAAATATTTTGGAGGCGCTTCTGCTACCCCTTGGAGGCATTCCCTTTCCCCACACCTTCTGGAGAGTCCCCCACTGCTCTAGACACATTTCTCAGGATGCACAGGGCTTATGTGAGTAGGAAGGGGTGGAGAAGCAACACTGTGTGAGCCTCAATCTACTTGTACCAGCTTTGGATGGAAACACCTTTTCACATCTTTTGGTCTTGTAGTTGATTTCTTACTCTTTGGAGTAAAACTCCCGAGAAAATAAAAGAGATAACCATGATATTCCTCTTAATCCCCAAATTATACTCCTGGGATATCTCAGTGACATTGTCCTGGGAGAAGGCTTTGAACAGGCTACCTATTAGCATCCCATCTAAATGGAAATCACTGATCCCTTGAACTATAATGGATTGGTATGAGTGTGTGAGGTTAGTGGCTCTCTTAATGAAGATGTCATCATATTGGCAAAAGAAGCACACCAACAATACAGGCGACAGTTACATCTGTTCACTGTAGTTTGTAGCTTAATGCTTGGGTTTTTTCTTTCTTTTAACATTTCAATTGTACCTCTTCTTCACTCAAGGTGACCCAGACATAGGGTTCCGAAGCAACTTCCCACCCAGTCACTGATCAGACTCAGTCCTGCATAGCTTCAACAAGGGTGCTACATCCAAAGTCCACAGTAGGGCTTTTGAAAGGGAATTTCAGAACATCTCGATGTCTGTGCACACGTAACTGTTGCTCAGAGTCAGATTTCAAGACATTAAAAAGCTTAAAGAAAGTAGGAGAAAATCTCTAGAACTGGGAATCTGACAGCATTGCTGCAGAAGAGTGTTATATTGAAAAGGTGCAGAAGAGGGCAACCAAGATGATCAGGGGCCTAGAGCACCTTTCTTATGAGGCAAGGCTACAACACCTGGAGCTTTTTCGTTTAGAAAAAAGATGACTACAGGGAGACATGATAGAGGTCTATGAAATCATGCATGGTGTGGAGAAAGTGGAGAGAGAGAGAAATTCTTCTCCCTCTCCCATAACACTAGAACCATGGGTCACTCCATGAAATTGATTGCCAGGAAATCTAGGAACAACAAATGGAGGTACTTTTTCAGACAACGCATCATCAATTTGTGGAATTCTCTGCCACATGATATGGTGACAGCCAACAACCTGGATGGCTTTAAGAGGGGTTTGGATAACTTCATGGAGGAGAGGTCTATCAACGGCTACTAGTCAGAGGGCTGTGGGCCACCTCCAGCCTCAAAGGTAGAATGCCTCTCAGTACCAGTTGCAGGGGAGTAACAGCAGGAGAGTGGGCATGGCCTCAACTCCTGCCTGTGGCTTCCAGCGGCATCTGGTGGGCCACTGTGCGGAACTGGATGCTCGACTAGATGGGCCTCCTTGGGCCGGATCCAGCAGGGCTGTTCTTATGTTCTTATGTAATGGTTCCTATGGGAAGCATCCTTGTGTGTGTGGGTGGTGGGGAGAAATGGGTACACTTGATCAGGGTTTCATTTCTAGAGGAGCCTTGACTACTCATTTTAATTTTCTCATAAGTCCCCTTTTTACTCCATCTAACATAATTAGATAGTAATTAAAGATAACTGAGCAAAGAGGCACCTTTTAAAAGTGGCGATTCTCTTGATTTAGCAGGGGGAGAGAAACTGGCCTTATCCTGCCCCAGCACAGCATCCCTCCAGTGGCTGTTGCTGGTATCTATATAAATATTCATTGTATCCACATCCATATCTGTATATTTGCACCTTTTCGCAGCAGATGCAGCTGCAGTGGGTGGGTTGCATTGCGCAATGAAGAAACAGAAGTTTTGAATATTCTCACCTCTCCTGTGCATTGTGGGGGATATAGATATAGTTTGGTCTGTGGGCAGTGCCACATTTTTGGTTCAGCAGCTCTCACACCCAGCTTTTGTGTACGGCTAGTTTGGCAGCCTGTCTGGCCTTATTGGTTAGCCAACGAACAAGTTTGGGCCTAATGGGAGACTAATTTTGAGGGGTTTGAACAAACTTATGGTCCTGAGCCCCAGATAGGTTTTGTGGAGCTTTTGGCCCACTTGCACTGGCTGAGGGCACAGGATATGTGGGCCCTCAATAGGTCCAGAAAAAAGGTTAATGCTGAAGTTCCTTTCGTGACGTGCGGGGGCAGGGGTATTTATGCCACAAGAAGACTTCCGTTCAGTGCGGCAGGAATTTTTCGGCCAAGATGGCCTTCACCTGTCACAGATGGGTGGAAAAGCCTAATTTTGGAGTCTAAAGATGGGCACAATATTTGCTTTGTTTTGGTGGCAGGGCAGGCCTGGGGTTGGTTGGCGTGCCTGTCTGTGGTGGTGGAAGCTGGGGCACCGGCGAAGTTTTATCACTAGAAGCAAACGGGTAGCAAATTTGGGGGGCTACCCACCTTTTGATTAAATGTTGCCTTAATTTTTAGTTATGATGTCATATGATCACCTTCATGGTGGCCTGGAATTACTAGGGCTGAGGACCATTTTAGTTTGACTTGCCCTTATTATGGCATTCCATACCCTGTTTCCCATCTTCACCCATCTTCACCCTTTCCGGCAGTGCAGCTGATGGCACTGCGGGATGGGTGTGGCAATCATGCTGTTAGATGGTTTTGTGCACAAAACTGGCTGGCCTGGTTTGGTTCGCTTCGAGTCTGAATTGGACCCAAACCGGACCGGGCCAGTTCAGATTCCCTCACCATTGAAGCCCCCAGTTTGGTTCGGTTTGAGGGGGGTGTCCATGAATCTTTTTTTTTTTTTTTTTTTAGTACTTACCCCCTCTGAAGGGCTTCTCTGAGGCCACAGGCCTGTGTGACCTGGGTCATGACCCAGCCATGCAGGGGCCCATTGCACATGCACGGCGGTCTCCACAATGGTCACCATGATGGGGGGAAAGGCCCAGAAAGGGCGGAAGAATGCCCAAACTGGGTGCTTTTTGGCATGAGGAAGGCCTGTGGGGGGAGGGGGAACCTCCATGGACCCCCCTTTGGCCTCAGAGAAACTCTCCAGAGGGGGTAATCAATCAATCACTCAATCAATCAATCAATCAATATACTTACAAAATGCTTGTAAACCCCCCGAACTGTTGTACTGAACCGGTTCAATGTCGAGCCGGCTTGACATCGAACCAGTTTGCACATTCCTATCAACAACAACCTGAGCGCCTTTGCCCACGACAGGGTTAGAGTGTTGAACTAGGATTGGGGAGGCTCATGTTCAAATCCCCACTCAGCCATGAAACTCATTGGGTGCCTCTGGGCGAATACCGTATCTCTCAGCCAAACCTACCTCACAGGGTTGTACTGAGGATCAACACAAATGTACACTGCTCTGGGCTCCTGGGAGGAAGAGAAGGATATAAATGTAAACATAAATCAATGAAACGGCACTTTTTCTTAGGAACTACACATTTTGTGCCTGGATGCACGTTAAAAAAGAGCCTTGGCCCACAGGAATTTTGATAAGATTTTGCTTATTGTCTTTAATCTTGTAGTTTTTTACCTTGAGCTTTTTACTGAAAGATAGGACAAAAAAAGGAGTAAAACAGCTAAACAAGGCACAGCTTCCATATTTAGAATCTATTTCTCCTAACAGATCCCTTCATTTCCAGCAGTGGCTAGGCAGCTCTTACGGTTGCGTTAAACCAGGAACACAGGTAAATGTCAGGGGCTCTTCAGGGTTAACACAATGCAGGCCAGAGCCTAGAGCTTCATGGTCCGTAATTGTCCTCTGAGCTCCCGTTCTTGCAAATGGTTTCCCTTAACAGCAGCCCTTTCCCAACCCATCAGTACTTGATCTTTGCTGGGTCACAGTCAGATTTACAGAGAACAGCAAGTACTCCCGCCTGTCTTGCAGTGCATAAAGAATTCTGAAAAGGGATTATATTGCAGATTTGGCCTTCTGTGGAGTCATAACATTTAAAATGCCATTAAACCTGTGCTTTCACTTCTCTGTGGGTTCCCGTGTCCCACGGCTTGCAAAATTTCAGTATCTGTGGGGGGTTTGCATTGTACGCTCAGCTCTTTGTAAAGCCTCCTGTGCTTCTACAAAGCTATTATTGGGGAGGGGGAGGGGAACATGGCAAGCCTTGATTCGTGTTCCTCTACGACAATATTGTGTGACACTTATTTATATACCTTATTATGTACTGTGGTCCCTGGTGATCATTTGTCACAGTGATCTAACTTGCTTTGTATGCCTAACCGCCTCAAGGCCCAAAGCACAGTGGTTTGACATTATTAAAAAAGAAGACGATGACGGATTTAAAGAATGCAACAATGGGCCATCTCATTTGGAGGGTTTTGGAGGTGGATAAAGCATTTTCCACTTAGAAGCTGGGCCTTCCAAGTGTTCATCAGCTGGTCCAGAATGCTGCTGCAAGGATGCTCATGGGTGCAAGTCACTTCATGACTGCCACACCCATCCTGCACCAGCTTCATTGGTTACTAGTTTGCTTCCAGGTTAGATTCAAAGTGTTGGTCTTGACATTTAAAGCTCTACAGAGCTGGGGGCCGGGGTACCTGTCGGACCACATTTGCCCATTCAAACTTTCCAGACCTGTCTGCTCGGCATCCCAGGCGCTGCCACTAACAGAGATCCATTCAGTTGGCAGGGACTAGAGTCAGGGCCCTTTTGGTGGTGGCCCCTCGGCTTTGGAACGCCCTCCCCAAAGAGCTTTGCTTCTCTCCATGTTTTTTAAAAACAATCCAAAACACATCTTTTTAAAGAGGCTTGTTAATGTTTTATCTGCTGCTACTATCTGGTAGGTTTTTTTAGTTTTTCCGTTCTCCGTTTTTAGCTTTTATTAATAACTTTTAATTGGAAACTGTTAAAATTTGTAATTTTAAATGTGGTTTTAGCCTGGTCTTTTAATTTGTTTAATTTTATTAATAATTTTTATTAATGCTGTGAGCCGCCCCGAGCAGTAGTGTACTGGAGGGGTGGGGTAGAAATATTTTAAATAACAATAAGATTAAGGACATCCCACCTTTCTTTCTAGTGGGGTTACTTAAAACTCAGATGAGCTTATGGTTATTTTAGTCTGAGCTATAGCTTGTTTTCCTTTGCACACCCAAGATTCAGGGCTCTAAACAGCAAACTTAGATGCTCAAAATGTATGTATTGCATATACCCCATGCAGGGAAAAGGAGTTTTACATTGTCTGGGCCCCAGCACACCAGTCTGCAGTGCTCAACACCCACCAGCACCCAGCTGGGATAAGTGGTGGAGATGGCATGGGTGGTGTCAATGTCTACCCTACATGAACCCAAGAACCAGCCCAAATAGAGAATTAGAAGCATCTTCAAAGAAACATTTAGGTTTTAGTAAGTCACACATTTGCATGGTTGTCCCAGAAAACACTTCTTTGTATGATGCTCGAGACAGGTGTTGTCTGAAAAAATCCTGCCACAAACTCAACACTTGAGCAACTGCGCTCTTTTCACAATACTACCTTGTATGCATCAATGATGATTGATGCAGCAGGGCCAGAACTTTCTCCCCCTTAATCTCACTGTGTATGGCTACAGAGTGGCTTTTGGATAACATCTGAATCAGGCGATTGTCATGTATTCATTCCGGGGATGAATGAATACATGGGGCACTGATGAATGTGGGGCACTGAGAATGCAGCCAATAGCATCACCCCTGCCCTTCGCATTGTACTCCTGGCCTCCATATGTGCAGACTTCTGTATGCACAACCCATCCCCTCAATTTCCCTGGGTACAGACTGCACTAAGGGATGTGTGTGTGTGTGCGGGCTCCAAACTCTGATGAATGTGTGGAGGCCGGGGGCTCAGCAGGCATGCTCTGATTCCCGATCCTTCCTTCTTCCTTCCTTCCTTCCCACAATGGCCACTTGGACTGCCCTCTTATCTTCCAGCTCCCACAAAAGCCTTTCTTTGCTGTGTGATTCCTAAACAAAAACAATTGCCTTACACAGGATTGCAGAATACGCTTGGGAGGTTAGTGCTCTCTCTCTCTCTCTCTCTCTCCAATGCCTCAGGCAAAGCCTTAATAATGCTAGGCCTAGTCTCTTCACACTATTTATGTTCCTAAATAGTGAAAACATGAGAGATATTTCTTCTTCTTCTAGGAACTCACGAATAGCGCCCAGAAGCTATAATAAAAGAGACATTTGGGGGGAGGGAGTGAAGAATGTAAATACCAGGATGAACCTTGCACACGTCTAGTCTGCTGTGTTGATCATAATAGAAAATACTGTTTATATAGCTCTTCATATTTTTCGAGGCATGCTGAAAGGAAGCAGTTCCAAGTGATAGAGAAATCAATGGAGGGAATTCTCAAGGGCAAGGATAGCTAGATTATATAATCTAAGGCAGGCTTCCCCAACCTGTGACCCTCCAGATCTTGCTGAACTACAACTCCCAGCATTCCCAGCCCTAGGGATGTTGGAAGTTGCAGTTCAGCAACATCTGGAGGGCTGCAGGCTGGGGAAGCCTGATTTAAGGGTTCCCAATCTTGGATCCACAGATGTTTTTGGACTACAACTCCCAGGGGCTCTCAACCTTGTTGGACTACAACTCCCAGGGGTTCCCATACTTTGGTCCCAGATGTTGTTGGACTATAACTCCCATCCTTCCCAGCACAATGGCTTGGGGTCCCCAGAAGTTGTTGGATCCCCAGAAGCTTTTGGCCATTGTGTAGCCAGGGAGGATGGGTGTTGTAGTCCAACAACATCTAGTTACCTAAGGGTGGGAAGCCCTGGTATAGATGTAACTGAAAGAAGTAACTGGAAGTAGTGCTATTGCATCTCGCTCCTCCTAAATGCATGCACAATTTGCCACAGCTTTCAGTTCTTTCTGCTCATTTGCATCTGCCTCCCATGACCTTGCCTTGCTCCCTTGGATCCCTGTCTACCTGATCTGCAACTTGAACTGAACGTTACTGTTAGTTTCTGAACCCTGCTAAGGCCTGGCAGTCATACAGTCCGGTGAGAAGGTTGTACCACATGGCTTTCTCAAAATGTCGGAATTTGCTCTGATTTTTCTGTCTTTGAAGTAAAAACTCCTGCTTGTGAATTGCAAAATGAAAGATGTGCTAACAACTGGGTTAAACGTGGTGTTGACTTATTTTCCTCCAGCTCCAATCCCTAGGACACAAAGAGAGCTTTATGATAAATTTGGACAACTTAAATGGCTCAGCAGCTGATGTAGCATAGGGAAGTTTTGATGAATGTGTGTGTATGGAAACGAACATGACAGATGCAGCAAAGTAATGTCAGGCAGAAAAAAAGATGTACCAGTTATGCATATTCCTTCCTTCCTTCCACCAACTTTCTTATTTGATTTTTCAAGTGCCATCTTCAGATTGTGGGACTCCCTTGATTGTACAATGAGGAAAGATCGACTGTCACCTTTATTTTTATTTTTTAAAAATGGACTCTACTTTTCCTCTTTTAAGGTGTCCAAATGAGCTGGATGACCTTTTTGTAGTTTCTAAAGGAGCTTCTCTCTCACCACAGATTGGAAATAGAATGGCTGACATACTGTGCAACATTCTGTGTGCAATATTTCATGTGTGTTTTAATGGAATATTAAAATGGCACTCTTGCACAAATGCAGTTGTGTGATGGACAGCCACTAGAAAAAATGTCGTCCATTCTGCAACCAGATTTGTACAATTCTTGCATTTGTGCAAAAGTGCTCTTGTGCAATTGTGCATACTTTCACAGGCAGAGTTATAATTGGGTGGATGTGGTCAAAGAATATGAGCTGTCTAGCTCCTAGGAGCCATCTGGCTCTCCTGCCTAGGCCTGGCCGGCTTCTCACCTCCTCACACATTCACAGCTAGCACTTCGTGCTTTTTTCTTTCTTTCCTTCACTCCCAATGATGGGAGTTGTAGTCCAGCAACATCCAGGGGCCCACGTTGGAGAACCGCTGCCTTATACAGATGCCTTGGCTTTAGGTCAGCTAAGAAGGGCACCTGGGAGCTAAGGTGTGTTTTGCATCGCATTGTTGACTGGGACGTACACCATGGGTTGCAAGTCTCTAGTTTCTAAAGGGCAGGGGTTCCCAAATTGTGGTACTCCAGATGTTGATTAACTACAACTGCCATCATCCCCAGCTACCATTTATTGTAGGGGATGATGGGAGATGTCATTCAACAACATCTGGGGTGCCACAGTTTGGGATCCCCTGTTGTAGGGGGTGAAGAAAGCCAATTCCATGTTTCTGTTCATTGTTAGTCAATAAAGTTGTGGCCTGTTTTCTCCATTTATGCTTCATGTCTTTATTTGACTGGTAACAATGATTACTTTCTCTCTCCTCCACTCCAGTTTCTGAGGACCAGGCTAGATTTTATAGTAGCAGATCTACAGGTTTAACTGCTGAAAGGCAGACACATTTGGGGGGGTGCAGACACAAGCAATTTTTTGAACCAAAGTCCCCACTTCCTCCCCCAGAGACAGCTCAGCCAATCTAGTCTTAGGGTAGCAAGCATGAATTGTCCCCGTTGCTAAGCAGGGTCCACCCTGGTTTGCATTTGAATGGGAAACTACATGTGAGCACTGTCATATATTCCCCTTAGGGGATGGGGCTGCTCTGGGAAGAGCACTTCTATACTTGCATGCAGAAGGTTCCAAATTCCCTCCCTGGCATCTCCAGATAGGGCTGAGAGAGAGAGACTCCTGCCTGTTACCTTGGTGAAAATGCTGCCAGTCTGTGTAGACAATCCTGAGCTAGATGGACGAATGGTATGACTCATTATAAGGCAGCTTCCTATGTTCCGATGTAATATTAAGCTGTCTCTTAAAAGAGCCAGCATTAAATGAGAGATAGTGGGATGGACATGACTCAGTCTTCCTCGCAGATCTTTGCTGTTTTGTTTGTATACCATCAGCTTTCCTTATATGGTTCAGTTGAAGGCCTAACAGGAATGAAGGGTGAAAAAACCCAGACGGGTTGTGTGTGTGTGTGTGTGTGTGTGTGTGTGTGTATGTGTATGTGTAAGAGAGAGAGAGAACAGCATCTTCCTTTACATGGCTGCTGACTCCTCTTGTGTTGCATCATGTGGCATTAAGAGATGTCATGTCACATCACACTGTACAGCAACAAAATGATAATGCAAGGAGACATTCCAGATGCAAATAGCAGGAATCCAATCTGAATGCATTTGCATACCCTGATCCGAGATATTAACTGGCTGGGGTTGCTATATGAATCCAGGACGAGCCATTTCAGTGCACAAGGCCATTGCTCTGAGTGGATGAGTAATAGGGAGTTTACCCTCGACATTAAAACTACAGTCCTGAAAAATGAGAACATTTGCACAACAGCAATAGAAGAAGGCAAAAGGAGCAGGATAGAAATTCAGCAAAGCACAGAATCAAAGGGAGGTACTAATGTGCTATTATGTATGATGAGTATCATTTGCTGGATGAGGGCAAGGTCAGCCTGCCATCTGGAACCAAAGCCAGCCAGATGTGTCCGTATGCCCTTTCAGATGAAGGGCATGCTACGAGGGCTTTCCCTCCCAGAGGGAGGCATCTGGTTGTGGTCATGGTGGGAAGCAGGATGTTGGACTAGATGCTATGATTCAGGAAGGCAATTCTTGTCATTGGTCATCAATATCTGGTAATCAAGAAACATACTGTCTCTGAATAGGGAGATGCCATTCATATACCTATTTGGGCAGTATATGGATGAAATGATCAGATTACATACAATATCCATACAATGCAAGTGCTTATCAAATTGTGCAACCAATAATTGTACCAACTAGGATCAGATCATTCCATGTATCAGCTAACTGAGCAAAGAGGCACCTTTTAAAGTGGTGATTCTCTTCTATTTAGCAGGGGGAGAGCAATTGGCCCCATCCAACCCCAGCATAGCATCCCTCCAGTGGCTGTTTCTGGTGTCAACCTTATATTTCTTTTTAGATTGTGGCCCTTCAGGGACAGGGGACCACCTTATGTATGTATTGTTTGCTTTTCTATGTAAACCATTTTGAGAACTTTGGTTGAAGAGCGATATATAAAAATTCATGGTGGCGGCGGTGGCGGTAGTAGTAGTAGTAGTAGTAGTAGTATTGGGATCGGTGCATCAGCCCATAGTATATAACAGCCCTCAGGAAATAATGGGTAATCATATGATGTATGGTTGTAAGTCAGAATGGGATGAAACTTTCAGGTGTGGTATAGTTGATGGAGGACTCTTCTTAGGGCTTTATACCATCCCCATTTCATGCAGAAGTGCCCAAGTTTCTAAGAAGCAGGCAACACCTGAAGAGGCATTGCTCTGAAACAGGGATGTCAGTCATATAACTGTTCTTTTCCCTCTCCCACCACTCAGCATTTTCCATATACAGCACATCACCAGATTTAAAGGCCAGCATATTTTTGGACATCAGCAACAAACCGCATGGAATCTGCCCATCTGGTCACTGGATGAAGTTTGATACAGCCTGATATGATACAGAACATATAATATTGAGTAGTGCCATTATTAGCAATTTTGTACCGAAACTGATACAGTGAAAATGTTGCAAATAGGAACTGTATCGGATCACATCTGATCTGATTATGGCTCTTATTTTTTGCTCAGCCCTAATACCTATCCTCCATGAATTTATTGAATCCCTTTAAAGCTGTCTAAGCTAGTAGTCGTCACCAGGTCTTGAGAATTCCATTGTTTATTGGTGCATTACATGCAGAAAGCCTTTCTTTTAGTTGTGCCAGTATTCTAGGAATTGGGGGTAGGGGCAATCTCTTTCTTTTCATAGTTTTATAAACATCTGCCATTTCTCTCCTCCCCATCACCTTTTTGCTAAAATAAAAAAGGCCCAAACCCTTTAGCCTTTTCTCCCACTGAAGGTGCTCCAGCCCTTTGATCATTCCCAGTGCCTTCTTTCCCCAGCCCTATCACACACTTTTTCAGATGAATTGTACACAATATTCGGAACATGGTTGCACCATCAAATGACAAGTCTCGTAATAAATACCATGAGATATTAAATCCTTTCCTAAAATCAACATTGATAGATGCCTGGGTGTATGGGGGAAATGAGATTCTAGGTGGCACTATCACTCATTGCTGGAGGTTAGACCAAGCTGGACATTTTTCTTGCTCGGTTTTCCTGTCTTCATTGAATAAAGTGAAGTGCAACAACAGCTGCCATCTTGGCTGGTGGTCTTCCAAGGCACGAGTTGGCAACTGATTTCTAATAGCAGCCATATTATGAATGGAGAATGGGTTGACCTTAACAAGATCACTCTGACCACTGACTCATTCTTATGAGAGTCCAGACATAAACAAAAGCTTTTTAACTCCTTGTCTCCTGTGTAAACAGCATTAAAAGTTTGACAATAAGTTTATCATTAAGGTTGGGCGAAATTTTCAAAAGTTTTGTCTTTGCAAGAAGTTCAAGGACAAAACAGCCTCAACTCTTTCACATTATTGGAGGGGACACAGTTTTCAGGAAGGGGGGGGCAAAACTCACTGGCATTCTCACCAGCTAGCAGTTGTCATTTCCTGCTTCCTAGAACACCATTAAAGGGGTTTCTTCTAAGAAGCATTCTGGGACACAAAAAAGAGCAATAGCAATAACCACTGGTAGTGCCCATTTCCCCCCAGAATGCTCCATGGAATAATGCTACATCACAACATAGTATTGTTCTGGGGCATTCTGGGAAAAAGAAAATGGTGGCTGTCAGTTGATAGGAGCTGAAAGGAGTTCTGGTGAGTTTACGGCTTCTGAAAAGGTGGGAACTGGCAGCCACCATTTTATTTTTCCCAGAATGCCTCAGAACAATACTATGTCATGATGTAGCATCATTCCAAGGAGCATTCTGGGAGGAAATGGGTGCCACCAGTGGGTATGGCTATTGCTTTTGTGTGTGTCCCAGAATGCTTCTTAGAAGAAATGGAATACCATTAATTTCCTTATTCAAACCCAGTGTGATTATAGTGCTTCTGTCCTCTCTTAATGTGGGGCCACAGTACATTTCTCCACCATGAAAAATCAATAGCTGCTGAGATGCCATCGCAGCAGGTCCAAGCCAAGGCTGATAGAAGGGCAGGATGATTGACATGGGACTCCGCATCCCACTTGTACGAGCCTCAGCGTGACTCACACGCCTGAATTTTAGTCTGGGAGGCACAGCTTAGCTGCTAATTTGTCAAAAACAATCTTGCTCCTGAGTCATAATGAAAACTCATTTTATTTTTAGCCTAATTTAATAACAAAACCAGGCAACCTGATCTAGGGGCTTCAGAGATGTGTGGGAGTTCAAAGAAGGCACCGAGCTCCCATGTGGGCTGGAGAGTTGGATCATGCTCCAACATGCACATAAAACCCTTCTGGATTCCCTCACGGACTTCAGTGTTATGGGCAGTTCTCCAGGTGCCCCTCTGTTGCACATGAAGAACTGTACCAGCAAGGAAAGGAATGGAGAAACATCTGCCCCTCCAAGGAATTAATGCAGACTCTGTGCATATTGTGATTTTTCAGGAGGTACAGAACATGACGCAGTGGGGGAAATGACTTGTTTAGCAAGCCAGAGGTTGCCGTTTCGAATCCCCACTGGTATGTTTCCCAGACTATGGGAAACATCCATATCGGGCAGCAGTGATATAGGGAGGTGCTGAAAGGCATCATCTCATACTGTGCAGGAGGAGGCAATGGTAATCCCCTCCTGTATTCTACCAAAGACAACCACAGGGCTCGGTGGTCACCAGGAGTCAGCACTGACTCAACGGCACACTTTACCTTTCCAGAACGTGATGGTAGGCACACCATTCATCTTCTTGAGATCTGGCTCGTTCCCCAGGAAATTCACCTAGCCAACAAGGGGCCTTCCTGCTTGAGGATAGTATTCCTGCCATTACTCGGAAAGTGGTGGGCTTCTGTGTGGCAGCTTGAAGATTGTGTCGGCTTCTAATTAACAAATCCAGTGCTGCCCTATAGCTTTTTAGTTATAGCATAGTTGGTGGGTTTTGAGACTGTTGACTTGTTATCTTTTTAATTGTTATTTATGTTTTTATTTCAATTGTATATTCACTCTGTCTTATTTATACATTTTTGAGTTTTAGTAATTCCTTCCTTCCTTAAGATTGGGAGGCTTTTGGTGGTTTCAGTAATATACCCCGGGGTATTGTGATATAAGTGGTATTATGTTTTTAGCTTAAACTGTGTTATATGTTTGTTTGTTTGTTTGTTTGTTAGATTTATATACCACTCTTCCAAAATGGCTCAGGGCGGTTCACAGCAAATGTTCTATTCTATTTCCTTGATGTGCTGTTCATAGACTGTAATAAACCTTGAACTTGAACTTGAATCTTCCTGAGACTCTCCACTCCATTTTTTTAAAAAAATTAAAAAGCTTACATACTGTGCAGCATGCCATCCATGGAGGGGGGTTGCATGCATGCACATGGCTTCCGCAGCAGCTGAGTCCCTGCCCCCAACTGCTAATGGTGACAGGGGTTGCTGCATGTACACTAAGCCATGCGTCTTTGCTCCTATGTTGTCCTGCCACTGGAAACCTCACAGGAGCAAAGATGCATGGGTTAGAGAGTCAGAGTGCATGCAGCAGACCCTGTCTCCACTGGTAACAGGGACACATGCCCCCCCCCCCCCCACTTTTCATGGATGGCATCCTGTGTGGTTTGTGAGCTAATGTTCCTAGACCTTATGGCCGTGAAGATACGCTTGAAAGTTGGTGGCTAATGCCTGCTGAAATCTCAGAAGCTGGAGGCTAAATTCTGATGCTTGGTAGGCCTTCATTAGCCTGCATGGCTTCTTGCCCTTCCCCACATCGAGCAATGATTGCAGACTAGCAACTGCCTTGAGGCTGTTTTCATGAAGGGTGGTATAGAAATCCAACAATGAATGAATGGATAGATGGATGATGGTGCTGAAATGGGCATTTCTCCAACTTGGAATGCAAACCTTTCTACTCATAATGCTTGGGTGCATTACAAAGAAAGCAGCAGTTCCCCCAAAAGGCCTTTACTAGCTCAGCCTCAGACTGAAAGGTGAGTATTTGTGTTGCCCTCTCTACAATGGCAGCATCTTGGGAATCAGGCACCCTGGAAAATACAACCTTCCTAGGGGCCTACTATGGTATAAGCACCCAGGAAACTTTACATCCAAGGGCTCCTTTAACTTGGGATGCTGCTGAATTTCCTTTTCCCACGAAAGAATGTTGATAGGGTATAGAATTTAGATATTCTTTTAGCACCCTGTACAGAAGCCACCTAATGGTGCAGCGGGGAAATGACTTGATTATTATGCCAGAGGTTGCCTGTTCGAAACCCTGCTGGTATGTTTCCCAGACTATGGGAAACACCTACATCGGGCAGCAGCGATATAGGAAGGTGATGAAAGGCATCATCTCATACTGCATGGGAGGAGGCAATGGCAAACCCCTCCTGTATTCTACAAAAGATAACCACGGTGCTCTGTGGTCGCCAGGTGTTGAAACCGACCCAATGGCACACTTTACTTTACACACAGCCCTGGCTGCTTTCTATGGAAGAAAATGTGGCTATAAATGTACAATAAAGAAATAAACTGGAGCCATAGCATTTTTATTTATGGCCTACTAAAGTGGTTACATTCCGGCATGCACTTGCTTTCCTGAACCTTTATGGTCTTGTGTCCTGTGTAGATCTGGGGGCATATATACACACTTAAAATAGAAGGAAAAGCCAGTAGTACGTAAGACAAGTTGCTGAATAACGTTTCTGGTGCATGGGAGGGGTGCTTTTTAGTACCCATGGCTAGCAAAATCAAAGTATGTATCTGTGAACCTTGTACCATGATGCAACATAAGTTATGCAAATTTGCTCATTCTGCATAATATATACAAGGTGCAGAATTCAGCTTTTTAAAGGACAGAATTTGGATTGCCTGAGCAGAGAAATATTGGGATTCTTTTGTATGGAATGCCCCCTCCCCTTGCCTCATGCTGAGAGGAGGGTGATTTGTCCCAGCCCCTGCATGAGGCCCCTGGAGGGAGGTGATTGGGCCTCAGGGCTAGGGGGCAGGGATTGAACAGAGGCTTTAGCATCTCCCCGCACCAGATTGCCTGTCCAAAGTGGGAATCCCCCTCCCTCCCTTCCCTGGGAGTAAAGTGGGCCTAGAGGCTGGTCATCCTTCTGGGTGCCGGGTAGGAACTTTTGGCTTCCAACACATTGGCCTTGTTGGGTCCCCACCCACCCCACCCCCGCCTACTAAGTTCTGCTTCCTTAGGGGAATGTATTAGATAGTCAGGTCATGGCTTGGCAGGGACTGTGTGGGTTTGGGTGGTAAGTAGATGGGATGGGACATCGGTGAGCACCCTTGGACAGTTGAATGGGTGATTGTTCAATCACTCCCTTGTGGTTTGTGCAGCCCAGGGAGGACAATTCGCCATGAAACCTGCTTCCGGACTTCACACACCTTGGGCTGTGTGGTCTGGGGTGTGCGAAGTCCTAGAAGGATCCAGGCCCCCTTTGGGGGTTGGCTATGAAGAGGAGGGAGCAGGTTTACACCTGCTGCCTTCCAGAGCCAGGGTGTGTCACCCAAGCAAGGCGCGGGGGAAGATGGAGAAGTCCAAACCCGACCATTGCTAGGCCCCGCACTGTCTTGGGGAGGGGGGGCTTACCCCTATCCAGTCCGTTTACCTGTTCAATAGTTAGTTAGTTAGTTAGTTAGTTCAATAAAGCTATGGCCCTTTTACCCACTAATTTTTTGTCTGTGTCTTCTTGGGGCCAGGGTCTGGGGACAATACACACAGTCTATATGTATGTATCTTCTTCACCAATGTATGTATCTTCACCAATGTATGTATCTTCTTCAAAGCTGTATGAATAGATCCGGAAAGTATATTGCTGTAAAATTTTGAGACAGGTTTTTGTTCTGAAGCCAATTGTACTCGACACAAAGATCTTAATCAAAGCCCAGAAGCTTGAACTGAAGTGAGCTTGTTTTGATAGCATGGTGTACAGTATGGCTGTACCAGTCAACCGAACAAGTAGACTGCACTTGTTAGTTCTCAAGGTGAATGCCTTCCATAAGTCACAGTTATATGCAGAGGTGAGCATGTTTAAGCTTACTGGATTCAATAGGCTTAAGCATGCTTAACTCTGTGCTGGATTGTGGCCAGCATAATTATATATAAAGGTTTAACTGCTAAATGCTTATTATGACATATACCAAGGAGAATAAGTATGTGCAAATCATACATCTGTTGCCATTATGCCTTCTCCGCTGTGTGCAGAAGTACCTTATTTTTGCAAAAATATATTTTTCTGTTACAATTTCTCTCTTTCAAAGGACTAAAATGGTCTGCTGAAATGCACATACTGTGCTTTTCAACAGGCTGTGTTCTAGCGGCAGAGAATTGTGATCACACATTTTATCCTCCAATCCTCTGCAAAATACCAGAAGGAAAGCTGGTGTTTTACCCCATGAACAATCAAGGACTGGAATGTAGATATTGATTGCTATCATGCTGAACACAACAAAATTCTTCTTGCAACTAATAACCTCTTCCAGCATAAACTTCAAAAGGGAGATTTTCAATTAAGTATGAAAGAATACACCCTTGTTCCAGTTCAGTGAATTCTGATTAAAGGGTTGGAGGGGGCATCCTACATTTCACTGGAAGAAGTGGAGTTGTCTATCGAGGCTTTATTGCATCTGTGAATAGGGATGGGGCATGCAAAAGGCCCCAGGGTCAATCCCTGGCACCTCCAGGTGAGGAAAAACTCCTGTCAGTGTAGACAGTACTGAACTAGATGGACCAAGGGTCTGTCTCAGTAGATGGCAGCATTCTATGTCTCTGTCTGTTTTCCCCACTGGAAGGCATACATGAGAGACATAAGCCCTCTTCAGACATGATTTTAAAAGGGTAGTGTACTCGCGTACACCTTCCAAAGAGGGAATGGAAGTCCCAACCCGTGAGCAAGTTGGTCATTTTCCTCACTCCTCCCCCCCCCCGCCGCCACCACCCACACTTATGGAGGTTGTCTAAAATAGGGATGGATGAATTGGCTCGAGGTCAAGCTGGTTCACTTTTGAAAGGAGTCAGCTTGAGGGCTTACTGGGCCTGGTTCAGTTCGATCTTGAGCCAAACTGCCTCCGGGCTGGCTTGGGCCCAGTTTAGGGTTCTAACAATTTAGGGTTTAGGGTTCTCTGGCAATTTTAAAAAAAATCTTTAAAGACCCATTTGTTCACACAGGCTTTGAATTACAAACTATTTTAATAGTTCTAACATTGTTTTAAAATTTTGTTTTAAGG
Source organism: Hemicordylus capensis (assembly GCF_027244095.1). Classification (NCBI taxonomy): domain Eukaryota; kingdom Metazoa; phylum Chordata; class Lepidosauria; order Squamata; family Cordylidae; genus Hemicordylus; species Hemicordylus capensis. Next base: position 11,877,738 of record NC_069659.1, read on the forward strand.
TTTTAAATTGTTGTAATGTTTTAATTTTTTGTTGTCCTTTATTTTAACCAATGTTTTAATTTCTCTGTTGTCATTTATTTGTTTTAACTTATGTTTTAACTTTTCTGTTGTCATTTTTTTGTTATAAACCTTCCAGAGATGTATGTTTTGGGTGGTATAAAAATATGTTAAATAAAGTAAATAAAGTAAATAAATAAATAAATAAATAAATAAATAAATGTTTATTTTAAAATTTTATTTTTCTTACAGCCTCCAGGGGTGCTGCTGTGACCGCAGGGGGTCTCTGGAGGTTCCCCTCCCCCCCGCTGGCCCAATCTTATATGGGCTAGTTCAGCCTGTTTTCAGGCTGTTTTAGCCCTCTCTGTGTTCACGGTGGCCATTTTGCAGGCTGCTGTGCATGACCCGCGTCCATTTGCACGGCTGGGTCATGACACAGGCCATGCAAATAGCCAGGGTGCATGCCCGGTGGCCTCCAAAATGGCCACTGTGGCCATGGAGAGGGTCAAAACAGGCTGAAATGGCATCACGCCCCAGAGGCTGCCAGACCTGCCAGTAAGAGATTTTTTTAAAAAAACACCATTTAGGACCCCGAACTGGCTCAAACTTAAGCCGAGCCGGGGTTCTAGTTTGGGGGCAGAAAACTGAACCGGGCAAATCAATGTTGTGCATACCCCTAGTCTGAAAAGGTGAATGATGTAAGCATAATGGTACGCTTTCTTCCATCCTAAACAGTTTAGACCCAGGCTATTTAAGAAGATGCCTTCTCTCAGGAGAGGGGAGCTGGTCTTGTGGTAGCAATCATGTTGTCCCCTTAAGCTAAGCAGGGTCTGCCCTGGTTGCATATGAATGGGAGACTAGAAGTGTGAGCACTGCCAAGATATTCCCCTCAGGGGATGCAGCCACTCTGGGAAGAGCATCTAGATTCCAAGTTCCCTCCCTGGCTTCTCCAAGATAGGGCTGAGAGAGATTCTTGCTGCCTGCAACCTTGGAGAAGCCACTGCCAACCTGTGAAGACAATACTGAACTAGATAGACCAATGGTCTGACTCAGTATGTGTCAGCTTCCTATGTATCCTATGCCTCGCTGCATATTGAGATGATCTGGAGAGGTCAGTCAGCAGCTGCCACCAGCTTGCCTCGTGGCTACTCCTCTACCTTCTCCATTGCTGCCCTGAGGCTTTAGAATGGGCTCCCTGCCAAAATGAGAGCCTCCCCATCTCTGACAAGGGCTGTTAAGACACATTTATTCACCCAGGCTTTTAATTAGACTGATAGAATCCATCGTTGTTTAAAATTGTTTTAATGTTTTAACTTTGTTTTAAATCTGTGTTGTTTTACTGTAAACTGTCCAGAGGTGCGAGTTTTGGGCAGGAAACAAATATGCTAAATAAATAAAAATAAATACAATAAATATTATCTGGCACAAGGGTAGGCAACCTTGGCTATCCAGTTTTTGCTGAACTACAACTGCAATCACCCCCTACTGCCATTTATTGCAGCTGGGGATGATGGGAGTTATAGTTCAGCAACTGCTGGAGATCTAGGGTTAACTACCCCTGCTATGGTGGATACTTGACAGACAGCTCCATAACTTCTGTACTTGGAACTCTCCAAGTCTTGATTGCACCCTTGGAGCTAGCCTTGGTCCTGTTTCCCTGACAGCCTTCTGACCTGGTCCCCTTCCATTACTTACCTCAGACTTCTAGAACCCAGCAATCCCCTGCCCAGAACAGAATACATACTTTGATGCCATTAAAAGGCAGCAAAAGGCTAGCTATTTAGTGCATTATCTTAAAAAACAAACAAACCTCTAGGAGGTCCCCCCCGCACCTGTCTCAGGTGCTGAAATGCCTTAGACTGATCTAAGTTTCACTGAATTTCACTTCAGTGGGGGGTGGAATGGAGAGAAGTGATTCACCTTTTATTAGAACTATTAGAATCCGTGGAAATGATTCTGAATGAATTAAGGAGGTATCAAAATTAAGTATGCACAATGCATGATTAACATCATAGACTAAATTACTGCAATGTGCTCTATGTGGGCCTGCCCTTGTATGTGGTCCGGAAACTACAGTTGGTCCAGAATGCAGCAGCCAGGTTGGTCTCTGGGTCATTTCGGAGAGACCATATAACTCCTGTATTGAAGGAGCTACACTGGCTGCTGATATGTTTCCAGGCAAAATACAAGGTGTTGGTTATAACCTATAAAGTCCTAAATAGCTTGGGCCCTGGGTATTTAAGAGAACATCTTCTTCATCATGAACCCCACTGCCCACTGAGATCAGCTGGAGAGGTTCGTCTGCATTTGCCATCAGCTCATCTGGTGGCCACTCAGGGACCGGCCTTCTCCACGGCTGCCCCGAGCCTTTGGAATGTGCCCCCTAGTGAAATAAGAGCCTCCCTATCCCTGACAGATTTTAAAAAGTCTTTAAAGACATTTTTGTTTTAAATAATATTTTACTTTCTATTTTTATTTTTGTTGTAAACCACCCAAAGATGTAGGTTTGGGGCAGTATAAAAATATGTTAATTAAGAAAAATAACGAGTGTGGGTTCACACTTAATGTAGAGCTTGCTTTCAAACCTGGCAATTGGCTGGACTGTGGCTGTCTGAACTCTTTCCAAAGCAGGAATCTGAGGTTCGCTCAAGGCCTCAAACTGAGATGCGTAACTAAGATTTGAAGTTGGCTTGCCAACCCAAGAGCTGCTCTTGTTGCACGTTACGTCTGAACCTGTGCTCTTCACCAACCTTGGGTTCGTTTCATGGGAGCCGGCCCCACTTTGCTGTGCCATTTTAAAAATGTGTTTTTAATGGGATGTTTTATTCTAATTCGGTTTTATTGTTTTATTTTGTGAACCACCCAGAGAACAAGTTGTTATAGGGTAGCCATATAAATATGTTTGTTTGTTTATTTAACATATTTATATACCGCCTGTAACCAGTGTCTCAAGGTGCATCCACAACCAAGCTAAAACAACTATAATTTAAAATGGTACCATTCAAAATAATTTAAAATCAAGAAAAATAAAGTTATTATTATGCATTTATTATTATTACTGGCATCAGGAGCAGTGGCTGTGTGCTGGAGCAAGGCAGGCTGGGATGGGAGGAGAGCTGGTCTTGTGGTAGCAAGCATGACTGGATAAGCAGAGTCCACCCAGGTTTGCATTTGAATGGGAGATGACCAGTGAGCCAGTGGCATAGCCAGCGGAAGGGCTTCCCGTGTTCCTCCCACTCGTGGCCCCTGAGTGTGATGCCCATGAGTGTTACATCACATGCAAAGGGGGCATAGGCTGGACTCGGGAGAGTCCATGCAAGCTCACCTGGATCTATTTATTTCCCTTTCTCTCCCTCCAGCAAGAAAGCATTTTGCAACCCTGCCTTGAAATACGTGGCAAAAACACACAGTAAGAGGGAATCTGTCCCTCCCAACACAGAACACATATTTAAAACACAGTTCAAAAACACAGCTCGCAGGCGAGCCCAGTGGCTTACAAGCAGCTAGCCTGCTTTTGTAGCCCTCCCCTAAGCCTGGGTTTGCGGAGAGAGCACTCCGCAAACCCAGGCTTCCTGATCGTGAGTAGCTGTGGTGCGGCTCTGCGCCATGGCTACTCATGAGTAGACCCCCGGAAGGGAGGTGAAAAGCCACCTCCCAGCTCCGGGGGTCTCCTCAGTATGCCCTGCGCACTCGCGCAGGGCATACCAGAGCTTCTGGGGGCCGTGTGGCCCCTAAGCTCCCCAGCCCCTGCCGGTTCTGTCACAGAGCCGGAAATCGTGTGGGCAGCCAATCCGGCCACCCAGGGCTCCCGCTCTGCTGCAGAATTTGGGCCTCACTGATCATGAGACCCGGTTCACTGACTCAGAATCTTCACTGCCAGCCATAGTGCTTGCATTGCAGTAACATCATTGGCACAAGTTGCTCTCTCACACACAATTATGACTCCTTACTTCCTAGCATTGCAACAGCTGCCACAGCAGCACCCTTACTTAGCAGCAAGCATATCCATAAGCTCAACTAGAGCAACTTCAGTCACATTTTGACTGAGTATCCCTTGCAATGCAAATTACAGAGCAGACGAGAGCAATGAGTGAATCACAAGTTAGTCTCAAGGCCAGACATGGAGCTCATCACAGTGATCACCAATAAATATTACACCCACACCCAAAGAGCTGCCATCCATTTTTTTTTGCCACAACACTATCTCACAAACAAAACAAACCACATCTCAAGGAAGGCAGGCACCCAAGTCCTGCCTTTGTCAATCTGAGAGCCAGCAAAACCAGAGAGTTATAGCAGCAATAGCACAGCACTTTATACTTGGTGCTGACAAAGCCACAAAATCAAACCTTTCTTGATTCCTTCCTCCTCTCCTGATGTATCCTTTTCAAGAGAGGCACACGATAAGGGGTCTTTCTGCCTCCCAATTCTTTGGAATACATTTTGAAATTCCCTCCTTTTCTGTTTTCCCCTCCCTCCTCCTCCTCCTTCTCCCCAGCCAATGGGGGCACAACCAAGAAGCAAGGAGATCACAAGACAATTAGAAGGCAGTGCCATAGAACCAATCAGCAAGGGGGAAACAGGCCTCTAAAATGGCGCTCGAAATGTTGACATGTTTCAAATCAAAACAGAGTTGTTTTGTTCCGAGCTCCAGACAGGCCCTTTATTTAAAGGGCATTTTGTTTCAAGTTCAAAACACTTGAAATGGTCTGTTTCAAGTTGAAACGTTTTGACGATGAAACGTTTTCCACATCTCTAATGGCAACTGTGGGAGAACTGCCTTCGCACCCTCCTTGTGGGCTTTATGACAGCATCTGCCTAGCCATTCCTGGAAAGAAGATGGTTGCTTGGTTCACCAGAGATCTTATATTCTTGTGGTTATTTCAACCAGTCCTATGATTTTTTTTTTTAATTTTGATTTTTTTTTTTGGCTGGAGGAAGATGAAATGCTGCAGCCAGCTTCCACAGCTCTTTCCCCTACGTCTTTGTGCATGCCGCCCCCAAGGCACCCTGCTGTGCAGAGATTAAAGGAAGCAAATCACTCCTAATAGTAAGAAAAGGGAGGAAATAATATATGCTGTATCACAAATGTGCTGGCGCGTTCTTTTTTGTCCTTTCTTTTCTTAAATACCAAGGGCATCAGAGAATGAGATAACTACTGATCTTAGTGGCAGGCATTAACAAACTGTGTGGAGAAATGCATGATTAAAATGGGGGGGGGGGAAACGGAGCCCAAACAGCAGTTCAAATTTAAGAATTGTTGAATGGGTCAGGTAGGCCAGTGACAAACAAGGCTGTGATGTGACAAGGAGAAACTGTGGAAAGTCAAATCAAGTAGTAAAGAAGTCGCAAATTATTTTAGCTCTCATCCCATAAAGAGACATAAGCTTCAGAAAGCACCAGCAATGTTAGGCACTCATTGGAAGGTTTTGATCAAGTTAGAGATGAGCAATTACAAGCAAGTCAGCAGTATGCAAGGGAAAATAATAATAATAATAATAATAATAATAATAATAATAATAATAATAATGAAAGCCTTCGACTCATTGCCTCACACATGGATACTAAAATGTTTAGAAACAACTGGTGTCAGCAAAGACATTCAGATATTTATTTTTAAAAGCAATGAGCATGTGGAGTACACAGTTAACAATCAATGGCGAGACACTTGGACAGGTTAGCATTAGAAGAGGTATTTTCCAAGGGGACTCACTATCCCCTCTGTTGTTTGTAATCGCCATGACTCCACTTTCACAAATACTAAACAAAACAGGCCTCGGATAACAAACATCTAAAATATCAAGTAAAATCAACCATCTGCTGTACATGGACGATCTGAAGTTGTATGGAAAGTCCCAGTCAGAAATCGAAACACTGCTAAACACTGTCCGTATATTCAGTAGCGATATAGCAATGGAGTTTGGACTAGACAAGTGTGCTGCATTAATAATGAACAGAGGAAAAATTACAAAAACAGAATGAATAGAACTGCCCAATGGAAGCAAGATCAAGAACCTGGAAGAGAAAAAACATTACAAATACTTGGGCATTCTCCAGGCTAATAACATTGCACACACTGAAGTTAAAAGAAAAATTGGAAGTGAATACATCAGGAGAGTTAGAAAAATCCTCAAGTCCAAACTCAATGGCGGGAACACTATACAAGCCATAAACACCTGGGCTATACCTGTTATCAGATACACTGCAGGAATAATAGACTGGACCCAGGCAGAGCTAGAGACACTAGATCATAAGACCAGGAAAATCATGACCATCAATCATGCACTACACCCCCGCAGTGATGTAGATAGGATATACCTCCCTCGCAGCTCAGGTGAAAGAGGAATGCTGCAAGTCCATCAAACAGCAGAGGAGGAGAAAAGAGCCCTTGAAGAGTATATCAAGGACAGTGAAGAAGATGCACTTAAAATGGTCAATAACACGAAACTATTCAGCACCAATGAAACAAAGCAGGCCTACAAGAACGAACAAGTCAAGAACCAAGCAGAAAAATGGAAAAATAAGCCACTGCATGGTCAATATTTGCACAATATAAGTGGAAAATCAGACATCACCAAGACCTGGCAATGGCTTAAGAATGGCAACTTGAAGAAAGAAACTGAGGTTTTAAAACTTGCTGCACAAGAACAGGCACTAAGAATAAATGCAATAAGAGCCAAAGTCAAAAAATCCACAACAAACAGCAAGTGCGGCCTTTTAAAGAAGCAGATGAAACCGTGGACCACCTAATCAGCTGTTGTAAAAAAATCGCATAGGCTGACTACAAACAAAGGCATGACAAGGTAGCAGGGATGATACACTGGAACATCTGCAAAAAATACAAGCTATCTGTAGCCAAAAATTGGTGGGACCATAAAATTGAAAAAGTTGAAGAAAATGAAGATGTAAAAATATTATGGGACTTCCGACTACAAACAGACAAACATCTACCACACAATACACCAGATATAACTGTAGTCGAGAAGAAAGAAAAACAAGTTAGAATAATCGACACAGCAATACCAGGGGATAGCAGAATAGAAGAAAAAGAAATAGAAAAAATCACAAAATACAGAGATCTACAAATTGAAATTGAAAGGCTGTGGCAGAAGAAGACCCAAATAATCCCAATAGTAATTGGCGCCCTGGGTGCAGTCCCAAAAGACCTTGAAGAGCACCTCAACACCATAGGGGCCACAGAAATCACCATCAGCCAATTACAAAAAGCAACATTACTGGGAACAGCCTATATTCTGCGATGATATCTATAACAACAGCAACAACATTAATAATAAAATTCAGCCATTCCAAGTCCTTAGGAAGGACTCGATGTCTGGATAAAACAAACCAGTCAATAACACCTCTCTGACTGTGTAAAAAAGAAATAATAATACAATTGGAGGAAATAACTAAATACAAGGACATTCAGATTGAAATTGAGCAGCTCTGGAAAAAGAAAACAATAGTGGTGCCAATAGTTGTTGGTGCCCTTGGTGCAGTACCAAAAGAACTTGAACACCATCTTGACACCTTGGGCATCGATAAAATTACAACATATCAGCTACAGAAGGCCACACTACTTGGAACAGCATGAATACTACGACACTATCTTTAATTTTTCTTAAAAATTTTCTTTTAAAAGGGCCTGATAATTAAAGTAGCAAGTCCAATAACAATAACATCTGGTAGACAGAGAAGTCATTCACACAATCAAGAACTGTGTTGTACCCAGATTTGGGAGCTGGGTGTGCTCTCGATTTTTGGTTGTGTGGGAGCAAGGTTAGAGGAAACCCTGGGTAGAAGTGATTGTGTGGAAGGTAGGTAGGTGGAAAGGTTACCCAGGTTTTCCTCCCAGGTTTTCCTCCTGCCTTGCATCCACACAATCACTTCTACCCAGGGTTTCCTCTAACCTTGCTCCCACACAACCAAAAATTGAGAGCACACCCAGCTCCCAAACCTGGGTACAACACAGTTCTTGATTGTGTGAATGACTTCTCTGTCTACCAGATGTTATTGTTATTGGACTTGCTACTTTAATTATCAGGCCCTTTTTAAAGAAAAAAATTAAGAACACAGTTTTTGATTGTGAGAATGACCACTGTGTGTAAATAGCATAATAATAAAATGTGTGAATTGCTCTGATGACCTTTTAGGTAGAAAACCAGAGTAGAAATATTTTGTAAAAAATGTATTACCTCTGGTACAATCATTTTAATTATCCCTGCCTCATGGCAGAAACACATCCTCCATAGACACTGAAGAAATGAGAGTCTTAGGCGTTACCGTGGTAGAAGGGTGCTGGCAAATTTCCAAAGGCCTCCATAGTCAAGAATGAAAGAAGATACAGGTTTAGCTCATAATGCATTGAAAAATGGAAATGGTGTGTCAGGGTGTGGGTGTGATGGATATGGAGTGACTTTATAGTAGGTGGAAAGTTGAAGAAGAATGGAAGGAGCTAGAAGAACCAGGATGTAGGACCCGAGATAGTGCAATATCTGGCGTCAAAGGTCTGGAAAGATCTTGACAAGATCATGGCTTGTAAATCAGAAACAGCAAGTTGTTTCTCAAGTTTCTCTTCAGGAATACAAAGATAGTCAAGTTTTATGGTGCCTTTAATTTTAATTGGGGGTGTTTTAAGATAATTTTGATCATTCTGGGATGCATCCTATGTGATTTTTGGGAATACCTCCAGCTGAGCGTGCTATTCTTTCCTTGACAATTGTCCACACATGCCCAGGCATTCGCCTGCTGAAATCTTTATATACCTCCCGTTTATATAAGCTCGTGGCATTGTTTGGAGATAGAAAGCTATAAAAGCTTTCTTCAGACAATTATATATTAAATCATAAAAAGATGCCTGGAGAGGATCAGTTTTAACAAAACAATCCCACTGAGAGAATTAGATGTTCCGAATATTTACAATATCTGCTTCCAGCAGTCTTTTGAGCCTTTAAACTAAATCAAGCTTTTGGCTTTCTCATGATGTGCAATAGCAAGTCGGTTAGCACTTTGGATGGATAGAATACTCAAAGAGAAACAGCAGATTGCTTAACAGTGTGCCTAAAGAACTGGTCGAACAATAAGCAACTAAATCAGCATATTTCACAGGGAATCAAATAAGCGAAAGCCTGGAACATGTTAAATAGCAAGGTAGAAAAAGAGACTACCTCCTTAGTTTCAAAACAGAAGCAGATCTCTGTGCCTTTCAGGCACAAACCATGTGCAATTACTGGTTTGTGCCTGTAATTAGTAAATCCAAGAATAAAATTTGAATCCAAGAATAAAATTTTCCGAAGTTCTTTGAAGTTAGAAACCAAGGGGTCTTCTTAATCCAGAGTTCTCTTTCTCAAGGTAAGTATAGGTATAACTTGCATTTATCCTTTATTTTGCAAGAGGCTTGTATTAAATTCAGAGTCATCTTGTATTTGGGTAAATATAATAAGGTAAGCCAGGATTTGGAATAAACATGTGAAATAACATGATAAACCATCAATTTGGAGAAACATACCTTTGGGGGAAAAACTGTCTTTCAGGCTTTATAAATAAGTATCAAAAACACAAAATGGGCAGCTTTGGATGCTGTCCGGAACCTCAGTTGAAAATGAGTTCTGTGTGACCCTCCTCAGCAATGGGAGTGCACAATCGAACCCCGCCCATGCCTGTGCAAGTGCCTACTTCCTTTCTAGGTTAGGATATTTTGAGATTTCTCACAGTGACTGAACCCACTGATCTCAGTTTATCCTAAAGTATTTCCTGCAGAGAACCCAAGACGTGAACCTGAGGATTGAAGTTAGTTTCCAAGCTCGGGTTCTCTGCAACAAATAATTTAGGATATGCTGAGATTGCTGGGTTTGGATATTACGACCAATCTCAGTCTATCCTAACCTAGAAAGGAAGTAGACACACATTCAGGGGAGGGGAAGCATGCACCCTTGGGGCGGAGGAGGTTGAACAGAGGTTGGCTTCAACCAAGGTTCCATGAAACATTGTGAGCTGCCCAATGGCATTTTGCGGGGGCCTTGGAAATGTCCATCTAAAGCACAAGGAAGATTTTGGCCACCTCTACCTGTAAGGCTGAATGGGATAATAATTTAAAGGCTTATTTATTTATTTATTTATTTAACATATTTTTATACCACCCAAAACTTATGTCTCTGGGAGTTTTACAACACAATAAAAAAAGAAAAAGTAAAACATTCGTTAAATCAAAAATAAAACGTTTAAAACATCACAACAGTTTAAAATTTTATAACGATATTTTAAAACAGAATTAAAACCATTAAAACAATATTAATTTAAAGCCTGGGTGAACAGATGCGTCTTTAAAAACTTTTTAAAAGCTGCCAGAGATGGAGAGGCTCTTATTTCACTAGGGAGCGCATTCCAAAGCCTCGGGGCAGCAACAGAGAAGTCCCGTCCCGGAGTGGCCACCAGATGAGCCAGTGGCAAATGCAGACGGACCTCTCCTGATGATCTCAATGGGCGGTGGGGTTCATACTGAAGAAGGCATTCTCTTAAATACCCAGGGTCCAAGCTGTTTAGGGCCTTATAGGTTATAACCAGCACCTTGTATTTTGCCCGGAAACATATCGGTGCAGCCAGTGTAGCTCCTTCAACTATAGTTTCCTGACTACATACAAGGGTAGCCCCACATAGAGCGCATTACAGTAATCCAGTCTGGAGGTTACCAGCAGATGTACCACTGTTTTGAGGTTGTTCATCTCAAGAAACCGATGCAGCTGGCATATCAGCCGAAGCTGATAGAAGACACTTCTGGCCACCACCACAACCTGGGAGACCAGGGAGAGGCTTGGATCCAGAAGCACCCCTGAACTGCGTACCTGTTCCTTCTGGGGAAGTGTGACCCCATCCAGAAAAGGCAGATCAAAATTGTCTCGAGTTTCGACCCCGCACAATGAGTACCTCCATCTTTGCACACACAGCTTGCAATTCTAAATCCACTTATTTTGAAGGAAATTCCGTGGGGATCACCAGGACAGGGTTGTGTCAGCTTTAGCCTGTAAAGATCTTCAGAGCAAGGTTTTGGGGGGGCAAGGGTTTGCAACACTCCTCACCCCCCCACACTTTTTGGCATGTTATTCACTGCCTATTCATAAACGCTACTGAAGGGTTCTGCAAATGAAGTCAGCCTAACCTATGCCATTTTGCTTCTGTAACCATGCTTGCATGAAACTGTTAGAATAGTTTATTGCACCCAAAAGCAGTTCGTGGGGCTGAGTCTGAGCTATGTAGGTCACCAGAAGGGGATTTCTGTGTAAACCACAGATGAACAGTCTGCTCACAGGTGCAATTGCTTCAGCATGAAAACCGCAAGGAAAGGCAAAAGAGGTTGGGGCCCTTGCAAAGGGGCGAATCTATGAAATGTATATGATAATGTATAGGAAAACAGAGCAAGCTTGAAGCAGCCAATAAAGTTACCTTGCTGGGGGGCAATGGGGTGAGCTTGTTTACTCAGGGGTATAAGAATGTGTGTAACCCTTTCTGTGGGCGCGCCACTCCCTGCCTGCGTGAGTCGAGTGAGTCGCCCGGTTGCTTTGCTCAGCTGAATAAAGAAACTGAAAAGGATCTCCCTCTCGTCTTCTGTTAATTGGCAAGTATCTTACGGGGGGTGGGAGCCTGCCTTACCCAGATTAGCTGGGAAAGGGACCCCGAAAAGGGACCCCAACACTACATTCCCTGGGTTGCAGGCTTTGGTGTCCTTTTTATTTATTTATCTTAAGATTCAAACTTAAATGGAGTGATCCCAAATTATCAAGGAACACAGAGGCAAAACAATTACATCAGGATGTGGCACTGCTACTTAAATTTGACTGCTTGGTGATATCAGGAAGCCAAATGGGAGTGAGGGAAAGAACCATTTACTGCACTCTGAATAGGCTTCCTAACAATAAGAGAAATAGCAATAGCAATAGCAATAGCACTTACATTTATATACCGCTCTATAGCCGGAGCTCTCTAAGCGGTTTACAATGATTTTAGCATATTGCCCCCAACATTCTGGGTACTCATTTTACCGACCTCAGAAGGATGGAAGGCTGAGTCAACCTTGAGCCCCTGGTCAGGATCAAACTTGTAACCTTCTGGTTACAGGGCGACAGTTTTACCACTGTGCCACCAGGGGCTCTTGTAATGTAAATTGTGGTATAAAGTCAGTGGTATAAACTCATTTTTCAGGAGCATTTGCTAAACATGTATACACATTTTAGCCCACTCCTGGACTTCCTTCTTAGTAAATATGTTTAAAGTGCTGTGTGAAAGCATTCAAGCAATTTCTGTCAATAAAAGCCCATGCCGAAGCCTCTGCCATATTAGCGTGAGCCAGAAACTGTAACCAAAAAGTGGCTATGCAGATAGAAGCAGTTTTGATTCTCAAATGGCTTGCATTAAGTTCCATGGGAGATAGTAAACAAGCTGCTGTATTTGAGATTTTAGCTGTACACAAATCCTCTCTGCACAATCTTCAGTTGTCCTAATGACAGTCATGTTACTAGCTAACAATAGAATGCCATAAAAGCAATTCTCAAACACACACATTTTTTATTTGAAATATGCTTCTTGATTTTTCTCATTATATTTTGGAATATTTCTCAATGGAATATGCATGGAATGTATTTCTTAATGTGTCAAGCCTATTAACATACTCTTTGATAAAGAAGCCAAAAAAGAAAAAGATTCAACACTATCTCTCAGGACAAATATGTATTTTCAACTCAACCAGCCTATTAAAAAAGCGTTTTTGATATTTTTTTCTCTCTCTCAGCAACACGAAAAAGCAAAGCAGGGTTATCTGATAATGTATTCATGTCTGAAAAGATCGGCTCCTATTTTACTGCTACCGACTGTCTTTGTACTAAACACTGTTTTCATAGTTTTACATCATTTCGTACTCCATGGTCTTTTGATTTACTTTCAAAGGGGGCTTAATAAGGTAAAGGAAGCTGTTGGTATTGCATTAGCACTGAACATTTGCTGTGGATGAGAGGAAAGACAAGATAAATACCTTCCCACACTTTTGTGCACAGTAGAAACTCAAAAGACAGGAAAAGACAGGAACATGAGGCCAAAAATAGGCAGCAAGAGAGCCTCACAGCACTGAAACCTGACTTCTCCTTTCCCCAGTAATTAGTGACACAGAACATGTGACATGATGTCATTGCTCTGTACAATTCTCTCAGGCATGTAGGAAGCCGGCAGCAGCATGGGTACAACCTGCCAGTGGCCCCTAGGTGCCCTAGCCACACCCCCTGTGTCCGATGTCAGATGTGGTTGGATGGGGTGGCTCTACAGGGTGTGGCAGCCAGGTTCTTTGGACGCATCCGCACAATGGTGGCTCCTCCCCTTTCTCTGCCTCCACTCCACTTCATTGGCAGATGCTGACAATGAATGATGTCCCTGATGTCCCAGGGGAACTGGGACAGGGAAAGACTAGGCACTCTGAGCTAAAGAGGCACCTTTTAAATCAGCAATTTCCTAATATTTAGCAAGGGAAGAGCAACTGGCCAAGCACCGCATCTCTGCAGTGGCTGTTGCTGGTGTCTGCCAGATGTTAACTTTCGATTGTGAGACCTTTGGGGACAGGGGGGTCATCTGACATTTATTATTTATGATAAATAAATAATATTATTGCCTGTTTTTAAAAAGACTTTTAAGACACACCTGTTTTCTCAGGCTTTCAGTCAATGTGAATTGGCTTTATATAATAATTGTGTTAATCATTTTATCCTGTTTTTATATTTGTTTTATTTATATTTGTTGCATCCCCACCTAGGGATGTACATGTCAGGTGGTACAGAAATATGACAGATAGATAGATAGATAGATAGATAGATAGATAGATAGATAGATAGATAGATAATGTTTTCCTTGTAAACTGCTTCGAGAACTTTTTTTGTTGAAATGTGGTATATAATTATTTGTAGTAATCATTTATTTATTTTATTAGAAACATTTAATATACCGCCCACTCCAAAGACTCTGGGCGGTGTACAAAGACATGCAAAGCAAGATAGCATTAAAATTACATTCTAAATTAAAAACTAAAGTATAACCAAAAAGAAAAAATCCAAATAGGTAAACTACAGGGCAAAAGCCTGGCGAAAAAGAAAAGTCTTCAATAGAGATTTAAAAATCAGTAAGGAAGGGGCTAAACGACTCTGAAGGAGAAGGGAGTTCCAGGAAGTGGGGCAGCAACCGAAAAGGCCCTTTCACGGGTCCTAGCGCCCTGAACATCCTGGAAATCAGGGACCGACAGAAGGGTCATCTGAGAAGATCTGACCGGATGGGATATAACTGGATGGGAGAGGCAGATCTGTAGGTAGACAGGTGCCAAACCCCGCAAGGCTTTGAAGGTCAAAACCGGGACCTAATCATAGCAGTAGACAAGGAGGCTAGTCTCAAAATCAGTAGGACTTGCCTCTAGGGGGGTTGTGAGGAGAGCCGGCTTAGCCCGCTCTCCCCGCAGATGATCACTGGAGCAGCCCTGGGCAGCTGAATTGGCCACCCACATGACTGCCAGCTCCGTCACAGAGCCGGTGGGGGCTGTGGGAATCAGGGCCATATGGCCCCCGGAAGTTCCATGATGCCCCACGTGAGTGCGTGGGGCATCCTGGAGGGACTCCCGAGCCCAGGAGGCTGCTTGCAGCCTTGCGGCTGGGGGTGTCCTCGTGTGTTGCCACGGCGCGGAGCCACGCCATGGCAACACATGACCAAAAAACCAGCTTAGGGGAGCGCTTGCTCCACTAACCTGGGCTAAGGGGAGGCGGAATTAGCGGGGTTTGCTGCTGGGGGCCGCGCAGCTCCCGTTGCAGCACACGACTGCCAAAAAGCGGGCTAGGCTCCTTTAGCCTGCTTTTTGGTGGTCGTTGGAATCACCTCATTATGTTACCGAGAAGAAGAGCAGACAATGGGCCAGTTATCAGGACTGAAATCTTGGGAGCAAGAGGCGATCATGTGGATACGGGTAAAGTCCAGAGGAGGAGCAAGAGGTGACCATGTGCTGCAAGCAATCCCAGTAGTCTGGCATGAGCAGTTGACCTTCTCACCCCCAGCAATGGGTGGCTGCTCATCAGTGTTTCAGCACTGGCTGAAAGCAGCTGTTGCTAACACAAGGTCAAGTCACCGCCAAGTCATCACAGTCAAGACCCTGAGCCATTTTTGGAAGGGCGGTATATAACTCAAATAAATAAGTAAATAAGTAAATAAAAATCAACATGGCTCCTCCTCCTTTAACCTTGTTTACAAGTTGGGCTCCCTCAATGGGTTTGCCACTGAGGTGCCACCGGAAGCCACTTGTCTCCCAGTGGTTCTTACAGGCAATCAATCTACAGTTTTACTTGTCTTTCACCCTGTACTTCATGCTGGTTTTTGACTGTAATAAAGATTGATTGATTGATTGATTGATAAAGGCAGCCAATCCCTTAGTCTGGCTTCCTTAGTCTGATCTTGGTTGCTCGTGAGAACAGCCTCTCCCACTCCCTCCGTACACAGGCACACTGCCTGAAGAAGGCTTATGTGCATTAATTTTCTGATCCTTCTACCCATAGTGCCACTTTTCCTGAGCTGTAATCATGCCATACTGTTAGCATCCCATGCTTGAGGACTCCCACACAGCAAGCAACTCTCTTCATGTAGAAGCTGGCATGTCAAGGAGATGTTTGCATTTAATCTTTCTCCCTGGCATGTTAGTTCTCTGTGTTCATGGAGAAGGGTCTTGGTTTGGTTTGTTTTTGCATAAGAAAGCGTCCCAAACAGGTGATCTCCTCTTCTGCAGTCCAAGTGGAACAGTCCAGGAAAATAATCACTTGGTTCTGTGAAGCTTGACTGTTCATGATCTGGCTTGGGGGAAGGTGTTTAAAGAGGGATGTAGAAGTGCAAATAGCAGGGCTTTTAATGTAAACAGCACTGAAAGAATTAGCTCTCCCTTTGCCACATATATTTATCATCTGTGGACTCATCCAATTTAGGGAGATAGAAAATGCAAGTCTATGTTTATTGTTGAGGCTCCTGACTTTGTCCTTTGAGGAAATGGTTTCTGGGCAAATATCTCCCCGGGTAAGATTTAACTGCTTCCTAAAGATTCCTTTTAGAAATGAAATGATGAATTTCCTTGAGTGCTCTACCTGCCATAAATAATCTTCAGTTCCATAGACAGAAATTATTATCTTGGTGCATTTGATTTACAGAGCCATTAAAAGTGCTACTTCTGTGCGAGGGAGAAGATGGAAGAGCCTATGAGTTTCAGCAGACAGAACACTGGAGTTGGATCTAACATACACTCCAAGAGCCCCTGCTAACCAGCCCCCGCTAACACTCAAATCAGCCCCTGCCTGATTTTCTGGTACTTGTCCCTGATAAATCGCTGTTTCTAATTTGTCACAGTTTAGATTTTCTGAAAGATTGCAGTGGCAATGGGGAGAACTCATTCAACAGGCTTGGAAACTGGGCTCGGAAAAAGAAAGCTATTTTCCATAAGCTTGGGAAATGCCATTTTATTTATCCATCCATTCATTATGTTTTTATACCTCCCACTGCAAATAGCTCTAGGTGGTTTACATCAATAACAGATTATTTAATTCCAAATCCATTTTGTTTGTACTCTGTTGAGTATAGACCAGGGGAATAACAAGGTCTGGAGGGGCCTGTATTCCATCACTGACCATAGCCCCATTTTCCATGGTGGGGCATGCAGGCTGCTGGAGGTGGTAGGAGGTAATCACAGTGGGGGATGCAGGCAAGTGAGGGGCCCTCATCAACCCCTCTGATCAGAATGGACTGGAGCAGCTCATGTTCTTTGAACATGTCTGCCCAATCATAGATACAGCCCTAGTGCAGACAAATTGGGTTGGGAGTGAAGCAAGCTATTGCTGATGTAAACCACCTTGTTGTGCCTCCTTGATAATGGCACCTGGAGAAGGGGTGTGCACGAACCAAAAATTCAGATCAAATTCGAACCGAACCATGTATTCCCAAATTGGTTTGGTCGAACTGACTGGCTGGTCCTGCCTGTTTGACCGGACCAGTTTGGAGGTTCGAGCAGCTATACTTGTAAAGGGGAATCTGGTGTGGATTCCCCTTACAAATAAAGGGGTGGGGGTCATGTGAGAAACTCTAAGTGGTGGCCAGAGTGGCAGCAAAAGAGGTAGATAAAGGAACTTACCTGCCCAGTGCATCTGCCAGCATTGCCACATGCACACCCCCACCCCCATAGAAATACCTTGCCTCATGAAAGGATGGTGCCTGGAGGATGCTGAGCTGGTGCAGTGCATTGAGGGATGCCGGAAGATTTCCTCCTCTGGCGCCATGTTCTGCCACTTGCTGCAGGACCCATCATCTGTGGGGAGTGAACCTCTGATCATGTATGGAGAATGCTCATATGTGGGAAGGCAGACAGGAGCCTCCCTGCCCATCATCCCCACAGCTGGTCATCTACATGAACTCATTGTTTTGTCTCAGTTGCCTGAGACAACCGTGCTATTATGTTATTTGTTTATTTTTAATATTGTAAATTGCTTTGGGTGCCTTGGTCAAGGCAAAAAGGTGGCATGAAATGCAATAAATTAATAAGTTAACACGTTGCCAGAATCCCCGTCTCTCTCATGCTGCTAGCAAGCTTTGCAAGGAGTGTGAGATGAGGCACTCCTTGCAAGGTTTGCGAGGCTCCTAATGCTCTCTCTGCATTTTGCCGCCCTGCTGACGTTTCAATAATTTGCTGCATAAGGTGACCATCTCATTTTGCCTCATGAAAGAGCTGCCCCTGCCTGGAGTATGTTGAGATGTGGTGCTAGTACAGAACTTAGATTGCCTGCAGTTGTCTTCTTTGATGAACTGCTCTTTATAGAGACAAACAGATTTCAGAATATCCTGGTGCTTTGGGTTCGTTCTACTCCATATCCTGTTCTGCCTGCCTTCTGATTTAAGCTGGAGAATTTATAAAATTCATTAATTTCAGATGTTGCGTGTGTTTGCCACATTTCCCCTTCCCAATAAGTTACTGATGTGCTCCAGTGCATGGGCACATTGATTATATCACAGGGCAAAGATGAATCCTGATGTGATTGCATAATCGCATCTGGATCCATTTTTGTGCTCAGATGTAATCAGTGTGCATATGTAATGGAGCGCATCAGAATTCTGTATATATATAAAAAACCTTGTGAGATGAAAACTGTGGCAAACTGTGCATGCCAGGCCGGCAATCTCAACAAAGCCCAGAAATAAATAAGAAAAGCGATGGAAGAATTGCAATCATTGTTTCGTGATGTTTTAATTGTTAATTGTTTTATATTGTTTTATAATTTTTGTTTTAATTGTTAATTGCCCCTGCGAACTTGGCAAAGAGGCACCTTTTAACATGGTGATTCACTTTATTTAGCGGGGGAGAGTAACTGGCCCTATCCACCCCTAGCACAGTGCCTCTGGTGACTGTTGCTGGTGTCTGTCTTATGTTTCTTTTTAGATTGTGAGCCCTTTGGAGACAGGGTTCCATCTTACCGGTATTTGTTTGTTATTTCCTTGTGTAAACTGGCCTGAGCCATTTTTGGAAGGGCGGTTTAAAAATCGAATAAACAAACAAACAAACAACTGATTGATTTTAATGGTTTTGTTTTAATTGTAAACTGCCCTGAGCCATTTTGGAAGGGTGATATAAAAATTGAATAAATAAATAAATAATAAATAATGCATGGGTGCTACTCTGAAAAGAAAAGTAGGTTACTACTACTACTATTACTACTACTACTACTACTACTACTATGAATATTTATATACCACTCTTCAACCAAAGTTCGCAAAGTGGTTTACAGAGAAAAATAAAGTAATGCATCAGGAAGATGGTCCCCTGTCCCCAAAGGGCTCACAATCTAAAAAAAACCACAACATAAGGCAGATAGCAGCATCAGCCATTGGAGGGACGCTGTGCTGGGATTGGAGAGGCCCAGTTGCTCTCCTCCTGCTAAATATAAGAGAATCACCACTTTAAAAGGTGTCTCTTTGCTCAGTTAGCAGGGGTCAGTTAGCAGGCGTACGGAGAACTCCAGCATCCAGAAAGAAATTTGGCTTGGAAGAGCTCTTTTACAACAACCAAAACCAAGTAAGGCTCCCCCCTCCCCGCCTCTCTCTTCCATCTCACCCCGCCCCAGCATTAATGAGAGCCACACTGCCTGCAAGCTGGCCATTCATTGGGTAGAACTGTGTGAGTTGGTTAATCACTGCCAGAAACCAGAGGCACTTGCACCTCATTTGGCGCCCACATGGCTCATTAGGATGAGCCGCTCTTGTGAGCGGTTGCTTCCTGTCTAGGTTAAAATAAGCTGAGATTGGTTGTGTCATCTGAAGCCACACATAAGCCACCATCACAGTTTTTAGAAAGCTTCTTAAATCTTGGCTTTTTACCCAGGCTTTTACATGACTGTTTCTACTGCTGCTTCTATGTGTTTTTACTCATTTATCGTTTTTATGCTTGTATTGTATAGTTTTAAAATTAGAT
Source organism: Hemicordylus capensis (assembly GCF_027244095.1). Lineage (NCBI taxonomy): Eukaryota > Metazoa > Chordata > Lepidosauria > Squamata > Cordylidae > Hemicordylus > Hemicordylus capensis. Next base: position 11,897,239 of record NC_069659.1, read on the forward strand.
TTGTTTTATATTTCTAGCTTAATATTTTAATTGTCATTTTTATTGTATGTTTTTAACTTTTGTAAACCACCTTTGGGGTTGTTTTTAATGAAAGGCAGTATAGAAATTCAACAATAAACAAACAAACAAATAAATAACAAGATCTGTACCCAAGATTTGAAGTGAGTTACAGATCTTGGGTTATTTGAAAGAAGTAGGTTAGAATAAGCCAAGACTGGTAGGATCAGACAACACAACCAGGCTCGACATAATTAAACCTAGATAGGAAGTGCTTGCACAGGGATGGGGAAAATGCCCAATGCTCAGAGATGCCGCACACAACCTGGCTCTAACTCAGGGTTTCTCAACGTGTGGGTCCCCAGATGTTACTGGACTTCAACTCCCATAATCCCCAGCCCCAGTGGCCTTTGGTTGGGAATTATGGGAGCTGAAGTCCAATAACATCTGGGGACCCACATGTTGAGAAACCCTGCTCTAACTGAAGTCCTGTGTGAGGTCTGAACAGAGATGCAGCAAGGTTGGAGTTGGCCCTGGGGCAAAAAGTGAAGATATAAACCCTCTCCCCTGCTCACCTTGACCACCTCCTCCTCCTCCTCCTCCTCCTTCTTCAGAGCAGCATGAGCAAAGAGCAAGCTATCACCCACCCAGCGGGGCCCCTTCCTCAAGACCCAAGCACATTCCTCTCCTCCCGCTGTTTGACTTTAGCTATGCCCCTGTGCTTGAAAGAGCCCATAGAGTATTTAGTTGGACAAGCCCGTGTAGGAATTCTCATTCAGCTCCTGCTTGAGTCAGAGTTTTTTAAAGCTTCATTTCTTTAAAGAAGAAATAGTATGGAAGGAGAAAACAGGAGCTTAGAATGATGGATCCATTCTGTCTGCCTTGAGAGAGTATGGTGGGGTTACAACCTCAGCCAGACCTAACAGATAAAATGTCACAGGGAAAATTCACTCGCCTTCCTGGGGCTGTATATCATATAATAAAAGCCTCCCCATCTCTGACAACTTTTAAAAAAATCTCTAAAGACTTATTTTTTCACCCATGCTTTTTAACTGGACTATGGTTTTAAATTGTTTTAACGTTTTTATTTCTGTCTTAATTTGTTTTATGTTGTTGTACACCACCTAGAGATGGAAATTTGGGGCGGTATACACATTTGAAAACAAACAAACAAACAAACAAAAAATAATTAGCCGCTCATATATTAAAATTTATTTCAATGGGATCTGGAATTTAATTTCTTGAGGAAATTTTTCATCATGCATAAAAAAGGAGAAGTTTTCTGAATAAAATGGACATGTTTTAATATCTGACGCTTGCCTCAACCCTTGTTCCTATGTCGTGAATATCAACTGTTTGGGAGAGCATGAAAAAAAGCCCTTTTAGAGCCTTGGAGGGTTCAGTGGCTTTGTAACTGAACACACACTTTGCCCCTTTTTGGTGTTTTCCCTCTCTGTGCTCCGTTTGTTGAAAGCTTCATTAAATCTGGTTGGATTTATAGACAAATCCTGTTTCCATGCCTTATTGTGTGAGCTTGTCTATCATGGCTGAACTCATCTGGGAGTTACGCGGCAAGTGGTCAGGAAAAGAAAAGAAAAGAAAAGAGAAAGGAAAAGAAAAGAAAAGAAAAGAAAAGAAAAAAGCTACCTGATCTTAGAACTGGGCAATGAACCAAAATTAAAAGTCATATTAGACATTAAACTAGAGAAGATCGGAACTTTTAAAAGAAGGGAATATAGAAAGCTGACTTCTACCCAGTCAGACCATTAATAAAGGTAAAGTTGTGCCGTTGAGTCGGTGTTGACTCCTGACGACCACAGAGCCCCACAGATCATTAGGAAGGGGATTGAAAATAAAATGGCTAATATAATAATGCCTTTATACAAAACTATGGTGCGACCACACTTGGAGTACTGTGTACAATTCTGGTCACCACATCTTTAAAAGGACATTGTAGAACTGGAAAAGGTACAGAAGAGGGCAACCAAGACGATCAGGGGCCTAGAGCACCTTTCTTATGAGGCAAGACTACAACACCTGGGGCTTTTTAGTTTAGAAAAAGGACAACTGCCGGGAGACATGATAGAGGTCTATAAAATCATGCATGGTGTGGAGAAGTGGAGAGAGAGAAATTCTTTTCCCTCTCACACAATACTAGAACCAAGGGTCACTCCATGAAATTGATTGCCAGGAGGTCTAGGACCAACAGATGGAAGTACTTTTTCACACAACGCGTTATCCACTTGTGGAACTCTCTGCCACAAGATGTGGAGACAGCCAACAACCTGGATGGCTTTAAGAGGGGTTTGGATAAGTTCATGGAGGAGAGGTCTATCAATGGCTACCAGTCGGAGGGCTGTGGGCCACCTCCAGCCTCAAAGGTAGGATGCCTCTGAGTACCAGTTACAGGGGAGTAATGGCAGGAGAGAGGGCATGCCCTCAACTCCTGCCTGTGGCTACCAGCGGCATCTGCTGGGCCACTGTGAGGAACTGGATGCTCGACTAGATGGGCCTCCTTGGGCCTGATCCAGCAGGGCTGTCCTTCTATTCTTATGTCTTTGGTAGAATACAGGAGGGGTTTACTATTGCCATCTCCAGCACAGTATGAGATGATGCCTTTCAGCATCTTCCTATATCGCTGCTGCCATTCCCATAGTCTGGGAATCATACCAGTGGGGATTCAAACCGGCAATCTCTAGCTTGCTAATAAAGTAATTTCCCTGCTGCGCCATTCATCTAGCTCAGTACTATTAACGCTGGCTGGTATCCTGACCCATGAAATGCTTGTGGAAGGACATTCAACTAGTGCAAAGCTATTGTGCTAGCTAGTTGTGCAAAGTCTGGAGCTTTTGTTTTTCTACTACCATGTTGTATTACTGGAGCTTGAGTTGTACTTAAGAAATATGAAGGCCCAGGGGGAAAGCAGACACATCCAGGGGAAAAAAACTCATTTCCCCCCATTTTCCTGTGTGATCAATGTTACGAGCAAAGCAAACATAATAAAGCAATATATAATAAATACTCCTAAAGAAATAATGTGACTTTAGATCCATAAAGGGCACTAGGAAAAACACATATTGCAAAAATTTCAATTTCCCCCCAAATGTCTGTATAAACAAACAACGGGGGCGGGTTTTTTATTACATCTCTAATTGGACTACTGCAAGTGTTCTTGTGCTTAGAACATAAGAACATAAGAACAGCTGTGCTGGATCAGGCCCAAGGCCCATCTAGTCCAGCATCCTGTTTCACACATTGTCCCACCAGATGCTGCTGGGAGCCACAGACAGGAGTTGAGGGCGTGCCCTCTCTCCTGCCATTACTCCCCTGCAACTGGTACTCAGAGGCACCCTGCCCTTGAGGCTGGAGGTCGCCCACAGCCCTCCGACTAGTAGCCATTGATAGACCTCTCCTCCATGAAGTCATGGTTTTGAGTAAACTCCATGCATTCTGGCGCAAAGTGACTCTCCTGATTTTCCCCCTCAGCTTTCTTTTCACCATACTCCTCATTTTGGAGAAGTTTCCTCTTTTGAAATTCAAAATGTCTGTGTTTGACATCCTTGGTGATTCTCTCCCCGCATGTATGCTGAATTTGATGGCACTGTGGTCACTGTTCCCTAAAGGGTCGATGACACTGACATCACACACCAGGTCCTGGGTGTCACTCAGAATTAGATACAAGGTCGCCTTCTCTCTGGTTGTTTCCATGACCAGCTGTTCTAGGGCACAGTCATTTAGCGTATCTAGAAATTTGACCTCTTTGTCCTGACTTGAATGCGAATTTACCCAGTCAATGTGTGGGTAGTTGAAATCACCCATAATTACAGCCCTGCCTCTCCTTGACGCCTCCCTGATATCCTCCTGCATCTCCCAGTCACTGTCGGCATTTTGATCCGGAGGGCGATAGCACATCCCCAGTAGCACGATTCCTTTCTGGCCTTGTATAGTCACCCACAGGGTTTCTGTGGAGGACTCCAGTCCACTTAGGTTTTCTAGCTTGTTCGATTCTATCCCTTCTTTAACATACAGTGCTACCCCTCCTCCAAGGCGCCCCTCCCTGTCCTTTCTATAGAGTTTATACCCAGGGATAAAATTGTGTCCCACCGGTTCTCACTGTTCCACCATGTTTCGGTTATGCCCACTATGTCTATTTCTGCGTTAGCAACCAAGCACTCCAGCTCACCCATCTTGGCTCGGAGGCTTCTGGCATTGGCATACAAGCACCTATACACCGAATCTCTCCCCTGATGTATGCTATTCTTTTGACTCTTTGACCTGCTGGCACAGGCTCCCGTCTGCTCTTTATGTGGTTCTGCTCTGTCCCCTTCTGTTTTATTTGAATTCTTTGCAGCCTCACACTTTAAAGGATGGCTTTTGCCAAACGGGATACTGCCCAGCTCCCATCGGCTGTTCCCCAGGTGTCATTTTAAAAGCTGCTCTGCAACCTTTTTTATTTTAAGCGCCAACAGTCTGGTTCCATCTTAGTTCAAGTGCAGCCTGTCCCTTTTGTACAGGCCTTGTACAGCAGTCGTGCAACCTGCAGCATGCCTCATCTGTTTTAAAGGAAACTTTTGCACAAGAGTGCTATAGTGCAAGTGTGCTATTCTGCAAATCCCTATTTTAAGCACAGCTATGAAATCTTGCCCCTGCTAACTGGGCAAAGAGACACCTTTTAAATGTGGTGATTGTGAGCCCTTGGGGGACAGGGATCCATCTTATTTATTTATTATTTCTCTATGCAAACTGCTTTGGAAACTTTTGTTGAAAAGCGGTATATAAATATTTGTTGTTGTATTGTGATTCTTTTTATTTAGCAGGAGGAGAGCAACTGGCCCTATCCACCCCCCAGCACAGTACTTTCAGTGACTGTTGCTGGTGTCTGTCTTATATTTCTTTTTAGATTGTGAGCCCTTTGGGGACAGGGATCCATCTTATTTGTTTGTTATTTTTCCATGTAAACTGCTTTGAAACTTTTGTTGAAAAGTGGTATATAAATATTTTTTGTTGTCGTTGTTGATGATCTTGTGCAACTTTGTTCATTATGCAAGTGCTTCGTTAGGATGTCAGCCAATGGTTAACAGCAGCAGGGGCGCTCCTAGGTAATTTTGCTGCCTAGACCTGAAGGGCTTTGGAGAAATGAAAAGTTCTTTTAAAAGTTATACCTGCTGTGCAAACTGTGGCCCCGAAAGGCCCAAGGGGGCATCCAAGGTCCGGGGGGCTTCTTGCCTGCCGCCACTCCACCCTGCTGCTGCCCTGATGCCCCTTCAAAAATTCAAGCCATGCCTTCTGCAGAGCCGGGGGGGTGGGGTTTCTGGGGGTAAGCCAATCAGGCCTCCCCCACCCCGTGTCGGTGGGCATAGTGGGACTTGGGAGTGGCAGCTGGGCTCGACCTCTCAGCCAAGCGGCCCTTGAGAACTGCAAGGAGCTCTAGTGCACCGTTCCTCGCGAGAACTGTGAGGAAGCTCCTCGCAGTTCTCGATGGCCGCTGGGCCGAGAGGTCGAGCCCAGCGGCTGCTCCCGAGTCCCGCTCCACCACTGGCAGAGCGGAGCACACAGCATAGCGGCAGCACATCCCCAGTGAGGCCCCCACCTGTCCCCCATCCACGACTGTGGTGGCGGCCTGCGCAGATGGCTGCCACCGGCACTATTCAGAGGCCCTCCCCAGGCAGCGGAGGACTGGGCCAGATCCCCATGGTCTGGTCCTAAGAAGGCCTTTAATCAGCATCTCCCGGATTTCAGACAGCTATCTTCCCCAGCCCTGCCTGGATATGCCCGGGATTGAACCTGGGACTTTTTGAATGCAAAGCAGAATGCAAAGCCATGTGCCCACATGACCAGCACTGCCGGGGGCAGCATGGATGAATCTCTGCACTGCTCCTGGTAGCACGGGGAAACAGAGGCTGGGACTTATTGTCTGGAGATGCCACCATGCACTACGTGACACACAGAAGCATTGGGGGATTCCCCCCCCATAGGAGTGTGCATGGAACTGGTTTTTCCAGTTTGGTTTGAATCTGAACCGGATTCAAACCGATCCAGCCCGGACTGGTTTGTGGTCCAGCCAAACCGGGTCTGGTCCGCTTTAACTACCGGACTGAGCCAAATTTTGAAGGGGAATATGGCTAGAATTCCCCTTTACAAGGAAAAGGGCAATCCCTAGCCTAAGGGCAGGTGTGTGTGTGAAAGAAAAGGTAGATACCTGCTATGTGCAGGCAGCGACAGTGGCGGAGATGGTGGTGATGGCGGCAGAGGCAGTGGGTGCTCCTTCAAACCCCCTGCCTACCTCCCATTTTTGTGACCTCCGCGCATGCATGGAGCCCATTTATGTCACCACTCAAATGGTCTGGAGTCACCAATGAGTTTCATGGCTGATTGGGGATTTGAACTCAGGTCTCCTAAACTAACACTCTAACCACTCCATCACACTGGCTCTGTTTAATTTGGTCCTAACGTCTTTAGGAATGTTCTGCTATGTTTCAACTTTATCCAATTCTCTACCTGTCTATTGCAGTAACTAAACCAGAGACTACAAAGACACCATGAGTCTGCAGTGACTCTCCTTCCAAAATCTAAGGTGTGCGCCAAGCCCCTGATATTTCCACCCACTTGGGAACTGGGATAAGCAAGGGAGTGTAACATGAATCTAGTAGGTCTAAATCCCTTTTAAATCAGAACTATCTATCCCTATCTATCTAGAGTTAATCTATCCCTAGTTTCTACCCTAGCAATACATCTAGGGATGTGCACAAAACTGGAAAACCTGGTTCAGCTTGAATTGAACTCGAGCTGAAAAAGATCCAGTCCAGTTTTGTACATGGCGAGCTGGGCCCCAGTCCAGCTCGAATCCAAACTGGTTCAGGCCTGGATGGGGGGGGGGGGTTTAAAAAAAACTTATGGCCTCAGGGGCTTCCCCTCCCCCTTCCAGACTCCCCCCCCAGGGCTCCAAAATGCTGGTTCGGCCCATTTCGGGGCTGTTTCAGCCCTTTGAGTGTGTGCAGCGGCCATTTTTGTGGGTTCGGCACATGCACCCAGGCCATATGCATGGCTGGGCCATGACCTGGCCACGCAAATGGCCAGGGCACAAGTGTGTCAGCCTCCAAAATGGCCACTGCAAGCTCAGAGAGGGCCAAAATAGCTCCAAAATGGGCTAAACCAGCTCTTCGGAGAGTGAGGCGAGGCCAGCAGGGGGGAGAGGAAGCTGCTGGAGACAACCCCCCTTGAGCCACCAAGATGGCAAGTTAATATATTTTTTTCTGTAGAACCCCTAAACCGACCCTGATCCAGTTTGCAGGGTTTGGCTTGACCTCAAGCCGAATTGGGCCAGTCCAATGTCGAACCGGCTTGTGGTCGAGCCGGTCCACACATCCCTAACTATGTCCTTAAGAATAGTTCTGAGAGAGTGATAACAAAAGCAAACAACAAAGGATTTTTTTTAAAGGAACTCGTTTTTGACAAGCTCTAGAATGTTTTCCAGTCAAGTGAGAGTGCAGAGTATGTTCGCTGATTTTTAAACTATTACCCCAATAAAATGTAATTATAGTGATTAATTGTATAATGATGACTGTAATCACAGCCTATTCTTAGTTGATTAAGAAAGACAGAAGACGCTTGTTAAAGAAAAAAAGCCTTCCAGAAAATAAAATTTAAAAAGACCTGCCTATTTTTAAGTTATTTGACATTTGCAATTATCAAGTCACTTCAGAAGATCTTCCAAAAGTCTGTGTGTGTGAACGGAATTGAAATGAAACCCAGTTTGATTAAGGCTTTGTTGCTATTAATTGTTAATATGGTATTGTCACTTTAAAAAGCAAAGCCCAATGGGACTGGGAAAAGGGAGGAGAAAACCTCAGAATAGTTCTAGTGTTGGCCTAGACAGAAAGCAACAAGCTTGCAAAAGTATCAAGCAGACTGATACTTTTGGCATTTCTGGGCCAAATCGCTCTAAGATTGCAAGCAAGAGCCGTTTTACTCAAATATGTAGTGCAATATTTGAACAGCGCTGGAAAAAGTGGATTAGAAGATGAGGGCCTATCCACATTATTGAAAGTGAAAGATTAGATTGAGGAGTTCAGAACTGTAACTAAAGAGAAAGGACTACAGAAGCAATATCTTGAGAAAGTAAAAACTATTAGAAGATCCATTCCAGGAAAAAAAAAATGGAGGAGAAAGCCATTGTGAGGCTAAGGGAGCTGGGTGGGTGAGCCCAGTGGTAGCTAGCCCGCCAAAGTAGCCCTCCCCTTAAACGAGGTTAGCGGAATGAGCGCTCCCCTAACCCTGTTTGTAAGATCATGAGATGCCGCAGCGTGGCTCTGTGCCATGGTGACTCCCGAGGAGACCCCCCAACCAGGAGGCCACAACAAGCCTCCTGGCCTCGGTGGTCTTCCCAGAATGCCCCGTGCACTTGCACAGGGCATCCTGGGACTTCTGGGGGCCGGATGACCCCTGATTCCCCCCCCCCGCGCCCCTACCGGCTCCATAAGAGGAGAGGAGAACTGGTCTTGTGGTAGCAGGCGCGTAACAATGATAGGGCAAGGGGAGACAGTTGTCTGGGGGCCCCACTGCCTGGAGGGGCACCCCAGAGGCACCTCATGTGACTCCCCATTGCCCCCTGCCCAGCCCCATAGCCTCTCAACCACTTGCCCTCTTTGCCCGTCTCTCCAGCTTGTTCTCCTGGCCGGCAATGGAGGCAGCAGACAAGCTGCAAAGAGCTCCTTTTCTCCCGCCTCTCAGCTGATCGGCGGGTGGGCGGGGCTTCCACGGAGGCCTCTGTGTAGGCCGCAGTGAAGCCTGAACTCGAGTAGGGCCCAAGCAAGCCCGGAAGGAGGAGGCAGCCAGAGTGGCCACCACTGTTCTCTGCAGCAGAAGACCCCTTGCTGCCAGGTAGAGTGTGAACTCCTTTTTGTGGTTACCTTCCCTGCCCCCCCCGCCCCCCCCCCGGATATATAGGCATCTGCTTGCCATAGGGCTTTGATATGGGGGGGAGGGACTGAGAAGTCTCTGAATATTTATTTTTAAACAGCTTGGAAAATTTGCTGGCTTTAAAAAAAACTATCTAAAAAGTCCTATAAGTGGCTTGTTTCATGGCAGAAAATTGCAAAAACTTCTGGAACAGTATTTTATTAATTTTATTTATTCATTCATTCATTTATAAATGCACTTATGTTCAAGTTGTTTTGCAACCCAGAAGGTCTGAGTGAGAACTGTGAAGCATGTGTGGTGCTTTTATTTTATTTTTCTTGTGTGTGAACTGCTCCCCAATAACTTGCAGGGACTTCAGGGTAAATCTGGCCAACATGTGAATGCAGCACCTCCTTTCCAGAGGAGATGTGTCTTAAAGGGCTTTAAAAGCCTCCTGTGAAAAACCTCCTGCAATCAAACTTGACTGAATTTGTTCAGAATTCTGAGAAAACAAACATAGGTTCACCTTGCATGGTTGAAAGTCTCCTTTGCTAATCTGCAGCGAGGGGCCCATTTTAATAATTCATCTTTCTAGTGTGTTCTAGGCATTAAAAGTAATACAAATGTATAGTACTCAATGAATATCACTATATATTGTGACGTGTGTGTGTGTATTCAGTGAAATGTATTTGCAGGCAGCATACTTATTTTGGAATATCAGACTTAAATCCTTGGGGGCCTGGGGTGTGCGGAGGCCCTGGACTTTGGGGGGGGGGCCCATTTTAAAATCTTGTCTCTGGGCCCACTCCAACCTTGCTACGCCCCTGTGTGGTAGCAAGCATGACTGGTCCCCTTAGCTAAGCAGGGTCCTCCCTAGTTGCATATGAATGGGAGACCTGATGTGTGAGCATTGTAAGATATTCCCCTCAGGAGATGGAGCCGCTCTGGGAAAAGCAGAAGGTTTCAAGTTCCCTCCCTGACAGCATCTCCAAGATAGGGCTGAGAGAGACTCCTGCCTGCAACCTTGGAGAAGCTGCTGCCAGTCTGTGTAGACAATACTGAGCTAGATGGACCTATGGTCTGACTCAGTATATGGCAGTTTCCTATATTCCTATGTTCCCATGTGGGCGGCCAATCCAGCCACCCAGGGCTGAGTGCCTGCTCACCCTCCTCATGTGCGGGGAGAGTGGGCTAAGCCTGCTCTCTCCTCAGAGCCCGGTTGGTCTCACATGGATTGTGTGTAGAGCCTCACTGAGTTTCATCAGCTTGGCCTATCAGATTGAGGATGGAGTCCTAAAGGGTTACAGTGAGGCAGAAGCCATAGGAGCTGTAATTAAGGCTATTTCCCATGCACTTAGTCTCAGAACAGAAGTTAACTGGAAGGGAAAAAGGATCTCAGCTTAGAAAAACTGAAACACATTATGAGATCCTAACAGAGGATGCAAACAGAGTTGCATTTATCCTTGTCAAAAGCAGTGCAGGACCCCTAAGAGACAACAGGATTTCCAAGTCAGATTAATGGATTTGAGACACAAACACAAAATTATGTTTGCTTCACGGGAGGCAGACTCTGACTTAAAGTATGACTCTGCCCTTGTACAGAATATGTTGCTCTACTCCTGAAACGACTTAAGAGTGATAATATCTGGATCTTGATGCAACTTCATTTAAAGGACAGCCAGATCAGTGATGATGACCTTAAAAAAAACAACAAAAACTGAACAGGATTGTAGGAACAAGAAAGTAGTGGGGACTGGACTAGGACTGGGAAATCTCTAACTATACCACACCTGCATCTAGAACCTGAGCCTGAGAGGAGTGCAGCATTACCACCCAAGCAAAAGAGCAATCCCTTGCTGGGTGAGATGAAGGGACTGAAAGCCAGCCTTGAAAAAATTAAAGTGGTTAAAGCTGAAGTCAGCCTTTTAAAGCAAGCTGTTCAAAGGGCCAACCAACGTGCAAACTATGGGCATATAGGAAAAACTGATAGCCAGTATCAAAGAAAGGGTTGCCAGACCTGCCAACAGACTGGACAAGGGGACACATGCAGTCATTGTTTCCCATGTGGATGACATTTGTAGGGATGACATTCCAGGGGTGACATTCGCATTCCATTTTTAGATGATGTCCTAGTCTGCAGTAGCACATTTGAGGAACACGTGGAGAAAGTGAGAAGGGTGTTACAGCAGCTACAGAAATGTGGCACCAAACTCAAAGTTTCAAAGTGTGATCTATTTAAAAGAGAAGTGCACTTTTTGGGGATTGTGGTGTCTGCTGAAGGTTAGGGGTGTGCAAACAGGTTTGGTTTGACAGTCTGGTGCTGGACCGAACACCCCTGGTTTTGTCTGGCACCAGATTGAATACCCACTGGCCGTTCGGGAGTGTCCACAAATAAAAACGTTTCTTAATTTTTTAAAAGTTACTTATCCCCTACAGGGGTCGCTAGCTAGCATGGCCACAGGGGGTCTCTGGAGGCTCTCCCTCCCCCTGCCGGCCTCCAAAATTGCCCCCCTCACCTGAAATTGCCCCAGGCCATGCAGAGGCCCATTAGGCATGTGCGGCCACCTCCAAAATGGCTGCCATGATGGGGGTGAGGCCCAGAACAGGCCAAAGAGTGCCTAGAAGGGCCAAAAAATGCCCAGAACAGGTGAGGGGGGCAATTTTGGAGGCCAGTGTGGGGAGGAGGAGCCTCTGGAGGCCCCCCTGCGGGCACACTAGCAACCCCTGGAGGGGGTAAGTAACTAAATTTCCCCCCCAATTTTATTTGTGAACCCCTTCCCCAACTGAACCAAATTGGGGGGGGGGGGTTCAAAGGAGTACTGGACTGAACCAGTTTGGGTCCAGTTCAGACTCTAACTGAACTGGGCCAGCTGGTTTTGTGTACACCTCTAATGAAGGTTACAGAATGGATCCTGCTGACAATTTGGCAGTCCACACCCTGGCAGAACAAGCTCCAAAGACCACTGGAGAAGTTCACAAATTGCTTATTACTTAATATCAGACGTATGTCCAAGATTTTTCTTGAATAGCTAAACCTTCATATGACTTGTTAAATTCTCCTTTTGGATCTGACATGATGATTCTTACATAGATAAGATTTGTTCTGATAGTTTAATTGTTTTTAAAGATGTTTTTAAATTGTTATTTATATCTCTGTTTTAATTGTTATTGGTTTTAATGGTTTCTGTTTTAATTGTAAACCGCCCTCAGCCATATTGAAAGGGCGGTATAAAAATCGAATAAATAAATAAAATAAAGAAATAAATAGTGACTAAAAAGGCACAAAGGTGGCAAGAATGCAAGGGATTTCTTCAGTCAGTCATCATCAATGGGTATTGAACGAGCTGATTGACCACCTAGTGAAACCCCCAGTAATAGCATACCCAGATATGTCATTGCCCTTTATTTTACATGTAGATGCCTCCGACAAAGGACTTAGTGCAGTTCTCTATCAATGACAGGAAGGAAGGCTGTAGCTGACTCTGTGTTATTGGGTATGGGTCAAGGACATTAACAGCAGCAGACAATTATCATATGCACGCAGGGAAACTAGAGCTTTTGGCCCTGAAGTGGGCAGTCACAGACAAGTTCCAAGACTATCTATATTATGCTGCCTCTCTCATAGTGTACAGTGATAATAACCTATTAACATATATTTTGACTTCATCAAGACTGAAAGCCACAACTCAATGATGGTAGAACTGGCTGATTTTAATTCCAGCATAAAATATTGCCCAGGAAAATCAAATGTAGATGCTGACACATTATCTAGGATGCCTATTGATATGGACAGTTACATGACATCGTGTAATAAAGAAACAAATGTGCATGCCATTTTACAAGCCACAGATAGGCAGGAAGATGGCACTGTATCTTGGGTTATGTCTGTAACCTGCAATCCAATGGTTGTGGGTAGGTTGAGGAAGGTGTGGACTGTACACTGCATCCCATCTTGCAGGAAGAATTCTGAACAACCCAGAGAGCAGATCCTGATATTTCTAACATACTGTGGCATAAGGCTTTGGGACACAAGCCCACCAACTCTGCCCATACTAAGGGAGATCTTGTTTTACTGCAGGAATGGCTCTGATTATATACGAACTCTGATGTCTTATTATATCAGAAGCACAAGTCAGGGAAGCAACTGGTGTTACCACAAAAATATAAGGCATTAGTATTTCATGAACTGCATGAGAAAATGGGGCATCTTGGTGGTAAAAAGGTCTTTGCCTTGGCAAGGGAATGATTCTATTGGCCTCACATGAAGAGAGACATTGAACACTATATTACCAACATTGCAGTTGTGTCAAGCAAAAGAAACTTCATTGCTCTGATAAAGCCCCACTAATGAATATTGTTACTTGAGAGCCCTTTGCGTTAGTGTCTATTGATTTCTCACATTTAGACAGAACTAAAGGAGGCTATGAATATATCTTAGCTCTGGGAGATCATTTTATGAGATTTGCGTGTGTGTGTCCTACTACAAATACATCTGGGAGGACAGCAGTGGGCAAAATCTTCAATGATTTTATTCTGAGATTTCATTTTCCCAAACAACTACATCATGATCAAGGTGCAGAGTGTGAAAACCATCTTTTCAAAAGGCTTCAACATTATTGCAACACCAGCTCCCCCCGTACTGCACCATATCATCCTCAAGGTAATGGTCAAGCAGAGACAATGAATTGCACACTGCTGGCTACATTGCACACTTTGCCAGAGAAACAAAAGGCCAATTGGAGAGATTCCCATTACAAGGTGGCCCATGTCTACAATTGTACACAGCATGAAGCCACTGGATTATCTTTCTTTTATTTATTGTTTGGAAGATCACCACACTTACGAATCTGGGCTTTCACCAAGCACTGCATCCTCATCAAAAGACCACATTACTTATGTAGACAGGTGGAAACAACGGATGAAGGAAGCATACAAATTGGCATCACAATATCCCCAAACATCTGCCTTCTGGGGGGAAACACTGTTATGACCAGGGAGACACAAGGTACTGCCCTTAGCCTAAGAGACAAGGTGCTACTTTGGAATCTTTCTGGAAGAGGAGACCCTGGCAAACTGAGCTTATTGGGAAGACAAAATACATGTCATGCTCCAGAAGAAAGGTGATGGCCCTGCATATGCAGCATGAAAGGAAAATGGCAATGGGAACATGAGGGTCCTTCATTGTAATCTATTACATCCCTGCCACTTTTTACCACAGAAGCAAGCTTCAGGCACCCAAAAATTACACAAGAAATCAAATCACTCCAACTCTTCAGATCTATATTACACCTTTCTTACTTCTACCAAATACAGGACACATGGTAGATAGCCCTCTTGACCCAAATGCACAAATCTTTTCTCCTCCTGATGAACCAGGAGGATTTGTGACACTCCTGCCATCCTGACCTTTCCAACACTTCAGATCAGCCTATGGATTTATCTGAAGAAGGTGTAGAAAGTCTGGAATCTCCAACCTGCACCTGAGTGTGGGGAGTTGCCTGAGACTGGATGTCATCCAATGGTGGAAGGTTAACCAGTGAAAGAGAAATGTGCCTTATGTCTTGTCCTATGGCCAATTAGGAATATGTTCCTACCAGAGCCTTACTTCAACTGTAACACAGATTGCTGTTCCTTGGTGTTATGCACAAAGTTACTTGCCATATTATTGTCCAGTTCCAGTATTTTATCCCGGTTGATATGTACCAATGTCAAATGCAAAGTGAGGGGTGGAATTGAAATGAGATCCAGTTTGGTTAGGGCTTTGTTGGTATTAATTAATATGGTACTTTCACTTTAAAAAGCAAAACCTAGTGGAACTCTGGGGAAAGGGAGGGAAAAACCCCAGCAGTGTTCTAGTGTTGGCCTAGACATAGAGGTGGTAAAAGTATCTGCTGAGCTGTGAAGCAATAAAGATTTGATTTTTTTAAACAATCTCCTTGCATTGTGGTGTAACATGTTCAAAAGGTGAATGTCACATATGCTTAGTTTATGCCAAAGCCAGCTGAAACAACAGAATTGTAGAGTTGGAGGGGGTCTTGTCGGCATCTAGTCTAGGAAGACCAACTCAGCCTGTGCTTGAAAACTTCAAGGGGGTAACTATTTGTAATGGACCCCCAGACAATGGGTTCCATTAAAACCATTAAGAAGTTTCTTCCAATGTTCAGCTGAAATCTACCCTCCTTTAAAAAGCCAGTTCAGTCAAGTCATTTCTTCTGGGATAACAGGAAACAAGACTTTGCCCACTCCATTGGGACAGCCCTTTAAGTATTTGAAGAGTGCTATCATGTACCACCTCAGTCTTCTCTTCTCCAAGGTAAACACACTTAGTTCCTTCAACATTTCTCCATAGGCCTTGTTTTACAGACCCCCGACGATCTTTATTGCGCTCCTCTGAACCTGTTCCAATTTGTCTACATCCTTCTTAAAGTACAGTGCCCAGAACTGGATACAGGGGAGGTCTGATTACAGGAGAAAGAAGAGAGGAGCTATTACCTATTCAGACTTGGAAATTACACTTTTGTTAATGCAGACTAAACTGCATCCCCCCTTTTTTGCAGCTGTATCGTGCTGTTGACTGATGTTCGGCTTTTGATCAACTGCAAACCTTTTCACATGTACTATAGCCTTCATCCTGGACCTGGACTTTTTCTTTTCTTTTTCTTATGCCTAAGTGCAGAGTTTGCATTTGTCTCTGTTGAATGTCATTTTGTTAGTTTCAGACCAGTTTTCCATTCTGTCAAGGTTATTTTGAATGTTATTCCTGTGTTCTCTGGTGTTAGCCAATTTTGTGTCATCTGCAAATTTGATGAGGATCTTATCCACCTCTTCATCTAAATCACTGATAAATATGTTGAAGAGTATGCAGCTCCCATCATGTATACTTACATTAATATTGCAAATAGTTATAGGCTGTTCTTCTAAGTATTTTGAAAATAGTACTTTTAAAGTAGTCTCAAAATCCTCAGTTGGTAGCAGTTGGCCAACAGATGGAGCTGTGAAATTATGCAATGGCAAATAATGTCATCTGGACCCAGAAGAGAGAAGCTGTAAGAACTTCCATTTTAAAATGGAAACACCCCATGAAAAAACAGTGAAGGATACATTGTTTAAAACATTTCTACTTTTGCTTTCTGAAGCTCAAGGTAGCTTACAATCTAATAGTAAAATCACAACAAAGAATAACTAGCTATGGGCTTACATAATGTGCAGCATTCCACCTGCCTTGTAATGGAATATGTGCACAGTTGCACAAGAGCATTCTTACACAAGATACAACAACAAATGCAGTTGCACAACAGAGGCGCATTTGCAAGCTCTAATGGAAGGAAGGAAGGAGGGAGGGAGGGAAGGAGGAAGGAAAGAAGCAAGCAAGGAAGGCTTGTAACTCTGCCATGCCACAATATAAGCCAAAGTTTTGGGATTTTTCCAGAGACCTTAACCCTATGGCGATTGGAGGGTTAGGTTCCTAAGTACACTGAAGCGTGCTGAAAATCACAAGAAAAAGAAAGCGGGGGAGCAGAAATAAGCGCAGTACCTTGCTCTCCAGCAATGCTCCCAAATTTCCAAATCCTCTGATTATTATTAATTTTTAGATTATTATTATTATTATTTTTGCAGAAAAGAGCCAAAAAATGGCCCAGCATTACAAAATGGCAGCAGGAAATGACATCAGACGCCATTCTGGCCACTCAAGGATTGGCAAAAATAACCCCATTTTCACCCAGAGAATAAAGAAACCCGGTTCCTATGACTCAATCACAGATACGTTGAACTGTGGGTGCCAGGACTGCGGATAATGAGGGCCACTTCCACCTAATATAATATAAATGAGGATTGAGTAGTCATGCATAGGCTCCATTATACTGTTTTATGGGCCCCTAGAGTTAGGAGGAAACACAATTATTGTAGCAGGAGCTGCTTGAGTTATTATAAATGCACACAAGCATTAGAGATGCTCAGTTTTCTTACTTTCTAGCACCAGTATCCTCCCTCCCTCCCTGCCTCTTTTTCTCTTTTCCTTTCTCTCTCTCCCAGCAGTAGACCTTCAGTTGACTCCCTTTTAGTTATGATTCTGCCAAATATATCCTTTTCTGGGAAGGATATATTGAACCTGTCAACTTTATTTAAAGTAAAGTTAAAGTGGTGAAAATGCAGAAGTGTGTCAGCCCGCCCGGTACACGGTAAGGCATTCCAGACAAGGCCTTGCTCCACTTAGCCGCCTACAAATCCTCCAGATGTCGAGGAAGGCACAGAAAAAGGCAGATGATATATGGCGAGCCGGAAACGACGCTGTGATGGATGAGGCCGCAAAAGGCAGCGTGCATCTTCGGCAAGCCCCTTCTTTGTCGCCCACGACTGTTGTGGAATTGCAAAGTGCTATTTATATAATCTGAGCTGCCAGTAATCAGTCAACAGGGAAACATGGCCTTACATTCGTACAAATTTGGGGCAAGTGTGGGAAGGAGAACCATAGCATGACTGCAAGCAAAGAGTATTTGTAGATCTAGGAGGGATTATTAATGCATTTCCCTCCCTTCTTTGGCAGGTGCAAGTGTTTCATTGTCATCTCTCATCGACTTAAAGGACCATCTTCTTCCACACAAAGCTGGAGAGTTCTTGGGATCTTCTGAGGCCAACAGGGTACAGGGGCGGTACAGGGGCCACCCCTGTATTAGGGATGGCCAATATAGGGAGGGGGCAACTGATGATGATTTTGGGGGAAAGAAAGGCAGCTTATTCACCCTTATCACCCTGCCTATCTCTCCCTCAGTGCCTGCCCCACCCAAAGCTGCATGGACTGTCATTTGCCCAGTTGGGGATAGGGCACATCCACTGTGTGACTGGGAATTTCAATGGTATGGTTGGAATCGCAATGGCATGATTGGGGATTCTCCAACTAGGCAAATAGCAGCCCATGCATCTTTCTTCCAAATCTGATATTACGTTTTAAAATCCAGTGGTAACCTGGGGATATCAACCTTTCCTTTGCTGTGCTGAAACTCGTTTAGAACTGAGCCAAATGTTCTTTTAGAAAGACTTGTGGTTTGAAATTGAGAGGGGACGTTCTCCCAACATTGCCCCTCTGCCTGCCTTTTCTGTAAGCTGTTTTGCAGTGCCAGTCATGCTAACGGCTGCCATTTCCTCCCCAGGAATGCCCTCACCATGACGTTATGCAAAGATTTTGCATCATGGTGAAAGGACTTCTTGGAAAAGATGGCATCCACTAATAGTCACTGCGAGAAGCATTGCCGCCATTACCAGCAAATTTGACCAACTTTTGCTCCTCCAAAATTCTGAAATAACCTGCACAATTTCACTGCATGCAAATAGAATGGTGGAATTGGGGTGTGTGTGTGTGTGTGTGTGTGTGTGTGTGTGTGTGTGTTTCAGCTCAATATTTATTTCACAACCCTCTTTTGGACTGAACATACACTCCCTGCATTCTAAGTGATTTGTTTTCAGAACAGGGAATATGTATTCAAAGCACTTCCACCACCACACTTTGAAACATATGTCTGTTTTCAACTTGAGCCTAGGGTCCCCAGGCTTCCAGGACTGGCCTGGGGTCTCCACGAACTGGTATCAATCTCCAGATGACCACGGAAAGGAAACTTGGAGATTCCAATGGCTTCATATTGTGGAAAATGTTGGGGGTGGGGGAAATATTGGGAAAACATCTACAGGAATAGCTTTATTCAGGGCTGGTGAAGCTGGCAAACTCTACTTGTAGGGACATCATTAGCAGGTGGCCCATGGGGGTATGGGACCCCAAGGAATTTCTCAGAGCCCTGAATCTCCCTCTTCCATGACTTCCCTCCTCCATGACCTCTTCCAGAAAGAAAGTGCAGCTGTGGAACCACCTGCACAGAGCATGTCAGGGAAAGCTCCTAGCATACATGATACATGATATATATATTCTTTCCTACACTCATATGGGATATTCTTTCCTTAGAATAACATCTATGCACATTGTGCACTCACGTCAATGACCCATATAATAAAACTGGAACACTATAGAGAAGATGAGCATGGCCCCTGCTCAAGAATGTCACACAAATCCGTGAAGCGTTCTATATTGTGGGACTGTAGCTCAGTGGTAGAGCACCTGCTTTGCATGCAGAAGGTCAACAGTTCAATTCCTGGCACCTCCAGATAGGGCTGGGGGAAACTCCTGCCTGAAAGCCTGCTCTCAGTCAGAGTAGACAATACTGGGTTACATGGACAAAATGGTTTGACTCCATATACAGCAGCTTTCTACATACATGGAATTGTCAGCTTAACATGTACATGAATACTGTATGTGAAACTGTCACCATAGATGACATTGGGTTAAATGGAGAAATGGCCTGACTGTATAAGGTTGCTTCCTGTGTACATGAAATTGCCTTAATTTGCATTGCAGTTTTTCCATTACTGCCAATATTAGGAGCCTGATATCTTGTAAGTGCTCATTTTGATGGGCAAGAGACCCATAACCTGGTTCAGAATAAGTCATTACAATGCTAGGGAAAGGCTCAATATTTCCCACTTACAGATATTGGATTGAAAGGCTCCGCAGAATGAGCTGCCGCTCAACGAAACACATTGTTTTCAGAACCATGTATCATGTAATCACTAATGCAAGGAGGAAAAGAATGTGAAAGAAAAGCATGAGCTCAAAATTACAGTGTTCTGTTGTGTGTGATTACAGTCCCCCCGCCCCTTGAATACCGTGATGGAAGTTCCATTGTATTTAGACATCACAGACCACTTTGGGCTGAGACAATCACAAAGGCCAAAGAACTCTGTGGAACTGTTGTTTCTCCTGAAGCTGGGAGTTTGTGAATGAGGCAGGAACTAGAGATCTGGCAAAGTCTCTTGGATTGTGGAGGAATGAGCCGGCTATGCAGCAGACCCTGCTAGGACTCGACAGACACTTAAGGCTGGACAGGAGACAATTGCATATCTGGCCACCAGGAAAAGTGGGTGCGGCAAGGGTCAGCATGGCAGACCCATTTATGCTTTTTTTTAAAGGGATCTGCAGGTCCCTTTGCACATGCACCCTAGCCCATGGCTTCCCACCCTTTTGAAAAATAAGTATCACAAACTTTCAGCATAGGTACAGCATACAGGTTTTGTATGTACGTGCATACGCACACACTTAAATATTACAGGTATGAGACAGGCTACCTCTATCACTGGCTTACATTCAAAGTTACTCACGAATACTCCCATTGAAATTAATTTGACAAGTATACTTGTCCCGTTAATTTCAATAAAACTGGTTAAGAACAACTTAGCCTCCTGTGACTGGAGTAACCCGTCTCATAATTGTAACATTTAAATGTGTGCATGTGTGCACATACATATATACATAAAAAACGTACAGACGTGAGTGTTACAATAAGACAGGTCACTCCAGTCACTGGCTCACATCCACACTAAAGCCAGGTTCAGACGAAATATGGAACCAGAAGTCCATTCACCTCCGGTTTCACTAGCCAAACATCCAAATCTGGGGAGCTAGAGTTAAAAGTAAAAATGGACCCACAGTTTCCCTCCCCTAACTCCATTTGTCTCCTTCAGTTTGTAGTAAGTTATGCCACTATAAACTGTATTTCAGCAGTGCCTGAGGTACGTCCAAACTGGGAGCGCAGTTTGCCTTTGCCTCAAACTGGAGTTGAGGGAGGAAACTCCTCCCTCACTCCAGCTCCTATTGGCTGCATGGGCTGTCCTTCAGGAAAGAAGGAAGCCCCCACAGCCAGGTCCCCCACCTCTCTGCAGTCTCACTGACTGCAGAGACCCTCCAGAGCCTAAAGTCTGGACAGCGGGGGTGGGAGGGGGTGGAACCTCGCTTCCACTGGACCTGCGATTCTGTATTTCATCTGAACCAGGCCTAGGTTACTCATAAGAAGTCTCATCGAAATTAATGGGACAAGTTGAGCCAGTGGGGTGTAGTGGTTAGAGTGCTGCAGGAGTCCTTGTACCCCTCTTGGTTTTGCAACAGGGTTATCTCTGCACCTTCTGTGAAAACATTTACAATAATTGACAGGTGGTAGGCCACACTGCTCCAAGCAGCTTGTCCACATTAGATGGTCCTCTTAGCAGACGGGGCCATTGCCCAGTGGCAGAGCATCTGCTTTGCATGCAGAAGGTGCCAGGTTCAATCCCTGGCATCTCCAGCCATGGTTAGAGAGACTCCTGCCTGAAACCTTGGAGGTTACTGAGCTAGATGGACCAACAGCCTGACTCAGTGTAACGCAGCTTCCTATGTACTTTACAGTAGATGGTGCCTATGCCGAAACATTCGATTGCTCCATACAATTATGTTCTCCTGGCTTCTATCTAGGTCTCTCTCACCCTTTATTCTCTGTTTCTGGGATATATGGAGCATTCCAAAGAATGAGCAGCTGACTGGAATAACTGAGAAAAGGGGAGGGGATATTTAAAAACTCTCGACAGGCAAAGTCTGAATCCCATTTTAAAGTGTGTAGTGTATTTAAAATGTATTTGACATTCTGCTGTAAATTCTTCCTCCCTTTATTTGGAAGTAATTTATTCACAATTGTAGGATGAAGGTACCAGGCTGGTGTGAATGGAGGCTACTTCACCAACACACACACACACACACACACACACACACACACACACACACACACACACACAGATGCAAATAGACACACCAGCACTTGCTACATTTGTTTGTGTTTATGTAAGCAAAATGAAAAATAAAAAAAAATTGGCATGCATTATCTTTTTATGAGCCTTGCGATTTATTCTGTTTTTGTTGTCAGACCTCTGGGAATGCATTCTATAAACTTTATTGAGACAAGATATCTAGCGGCGTTTGCATATATGTGAGCTCAGCACAATATTACTTTTTTTTAATGCACTTTTGACTTTGCAAGGAGGTGATACCAGCTGGGGGGGGTGGAATGCAAAATGGTAATATTTGATTATTTTTAGCATTTGTATTCATTTCTCTTCCCTAGTTAAAAAATAATAATCAAAAACTAACCACAGGATTGTTGCCACACATTAAACTAATAAACATTAAAACAGACTGACGCATTACTGCTGAGTAATGCTTCCAACCAGAAGGGGCGTAATTCTTGAGATTTTTTTTTTTTTGAATGCTGCTTAACTCCTGATTTAAATGCTACCTTTTGGACTGGGATGCTTCTTCCTCTGTGTGGTCTGGTACTCTGTCTACCCACAACGTCTGTAAAAAGAAGCCACAAAGTTTGAGTGGATTGTATGTGTTTTGTTTTTATTGGCTGACTTCCGGCACAATGCGACACACACAGTAGGATGTAATCTTTGTGCAGTTGCACTGGAGTTGGGTTGTGCAAGCACGAAAAATGTGCAAATGAGTTGTGGAACAGTGAATAGGGATGTACACAAACTGGCGCCTCCTTTGGGAAGCGCCGAACCGGCTCAGGTACCTGCAGCCAAACTGGTTCGGCACGGTGAGGAGTGATTCCCTTAAGAAGCAGGCAAGCAGGTCCTTACGTGCTCCGCTCCTAGTCCGATGCTTTTCCGGGCACAGCGCTTCATCTACCAAAGGCCACACGTGGTTCCGGCGCTGTTTCCTGCAGCCTGTGCACAGCTTTGGCACACACATGGCCACCATGCGGCCTTGGGTAGAGCGAGCACTGTGCCCAGAAGAGTGGTGGGGCAGCAGTGGACTAGGTCAGGACCTGCTTACCTGCGTGTAAAGGGGACTGCTGCTCCCTGCCCCGTCCGCAATTTCCAAAGCCCATTCTTGAGCATATCCCTAACAGTAAAGCCGTTATATATAATGGAAATGGCTTCACTGTTATGGAATCCTGTCTGAGCCATTTTTGCACTTCTGCAACAGTGCTCTGTGTAACTTCACCAGTGCTGCAGTCCATGGCATGCGTAACATTTCACAATATGTCTGCCACTGGCATTGCCTAATCCGGAGAGGAAAAGAACCATTTAATCTGCTTAACCCATTTGGCTCCTCCTGATTAGGAAACTGCCCAAACATGGAGGCTGTTCTCATGCACAGGGGAAACAGGGGTAAGGAAGCCCAGCCCAGTTTCCCCAGCATGTGAGAACTGCCGGGAGTCACTTGGATCCCAGAGGCACTGGAGTGGCAAGGCCGCCTCCAAAATGAGGTTAAGGGAGTAAGCACTTCCTTAGCCTCATTGTAAGTTTTGTCTGCCAGTGACTGCAGGACTTCCGGCTTCTTGGCCTTTTGGCATCCCCATAATGCACAGCGCACTCGCGTGGTGCATAATGGGAGTTCTGGGGGCAGAGTGATGTACCCCAGCTCCCAACCCTCCACACTGCCCAAGGGGGCAGCTGTACATCTGGGAACGTGATCCCCACACCCAGACCTGTAGCCCTTTGAGAGAGGAGAGGAGAGCTGGTCTTGTGGTACCAAGCATGACTTGTCCTCTTAGCTAAGCAAGGTCCACCCTGGTTGTATTTGAATGGGAGACCTCGTGTGAGCACGGTAAGATATCCCCCT
Organism: Hemicordylus capensis; assembly: GCF_027244095.1. Lineage (NCBI taxonomy): Eukaryota > Metazoa > Chordata > Lepidosauria > Squamata > Cordylidae > Hemicordylus > Hemicordylus capensis. The sequence goes on from NC_069659.1 coordinate 11,920,613, forward strand.
TAAGGGATGAAGCCACTCTGGGAAGAGCAGAAAGTTACAAGTTCCCTCCCTGGCAGCTTCTCCAAGATAGGGCTTAGAGAGATTCCTGCCTGCAATCTTGGAGAAGCCACTGCCAGTCTGTGAAGACAATACTGAGCGAGATGGACCAATGGTCTGACTCAGTATACGGCAGCTCCCTATGTTCCTTTCTCACTGATCGTGAGAAAGGGCTCATGGTGTGGGAATGGGCAATATATGCAATCCTATGTATCTACTTATGTTATGTGCAAATCACTTCTTTTGCTTGTCCAGTAGTGCTGAGATGACCAAAAATACCAGCTAAAATAATTTTTTTTAAAATGAAGCAAAAGCTAAAAATGCCTAACAGATGGCAAAAATTGACACAACCGTGATAGCAAAAGCTAATACAGACCATCTAAATCAGCAAATACTGGTGGATGCCTTGACTCCTTCCAACCCATTGGTGCCATTGGTGGGCCCATACGGGTCTTAGTATGCGTAGGCTTCAGGTGCAGGCAGAATGTAGTTTTCAGCACACTGCTGAGAATCCAGAGGATCAAAGCATGACACACAATCTGCCCTTGCCCTGCTTAAGAGGAATAATGGCCAGTGTTTGCTGCCCTTGTGCCATGCAGGGGCTATGAGAAGTAATGGCCATGAAACAGGTAAGGCAGCTCCTGCAGAAGTTCCTGGTTTAGTGCTGAGCATGTCGGGTGGTGTTGGTTGTCCTGTGTGGGCAAAATGGGCCTGGTGTGGCCTGGACACAGAGTGAGTGGGGTTGGGAAGGGCCTGATCCCTGGAACCAGGAACCATGCAGCCCAAGATTCCCAAGCAGGGGTCTCTGAGTTGGTAACTCAAGTGGCTGGCAGCCCCTAACAAGGGAATAGCATCCTTGGTCCCGTGGACCTCATAGTATACTCCACCTGCTCACCAGTGCAAGCAATGCTCCCACTGGAAAAGAGCAGAAAGGGGTGGAAATCTCCCAATCCCCCTAGGTGTGAGTACTGGATACAGGACCTGCTGGAGCTGGCGGCGCATGAAAAACGGGCCCTTTTAGAAGTAAATAAATCGGACAAATGGTCAGAAATCTGGGACAACTATTCCTTGAACTATTCTTAGAATAGAAATCCCTCTGATCTACCCACATCACCTAGTGCAGTGGTGAGTGCTCCTTCGCCTCTCTCCCCTCCCTTTCAGCTTTCTTCCCTCCTCTTTCTCTCTCCTTCTCTCCTTTCTTCCCTCTTCTCCCCCCAACCAGTGTCGAGGGGGGAAGGGTGGGTTGGGTCCAGGGGGGTGGGAACTGGGAAAGGTGTTGTAAAAATACAAAATGTCAAAAAACATTAAATTAAAAAAAGAAAGAAAAAGAAAGGGGTGAAGCCATAGGCCAGGGGGTGGCCCTTTTCCAGTTCTTCACTCTTCAGCAAGGAGCGGTGCCTGAAAGGAGTAATCAGGCCCAAGGCACAAGGCCCATCTAGGAGCTCTCCAGGGTCCTCAAGGACTTATTTCTGGTTGTCCTTGTTTTTCTAGTGGCCGGCTCTCAAACTGTGAGTAATTATGCAACCACCAGTTTCTTACACTTGCGATCCATGACTGCTGTGAGCTGGCTTCCTCCAGATCCCTCTGGAAGTTCAGCCTCTCCAGGACTGGATACAGAGCAAAACTGGAGAGCATGACTCATCCCCTTTGATAAGCAGGATCCACCTTGGTTTGCATTTGGATGGGAGACATTGAGGTGGTTCCCACAATCAGTGGGAACCGCCGAAATGGGGTTTGCGGGGAGAGCGGGCTTAGCCGTTAGGAGCCGTGGGGGCTGGGGGGATCGAGGGCTGCGCTGGAGAGACCCCTGAGCTGGGAGGCTGCTTTTGAGCCTCCCAGTCGGGGGTCTACCCATTAGTTGCTGCAGCGCAGAAGTACACCATGGCAACACACAATTAAAATAACCGGGTTTGCAGAGCAATTGCTCTGCAAACCTGGTTTAAGCACCGGCTACTTAAGCAAGTGACCCACTTAAGAACCACTGGACTCGCAGCTGAGCCTGGTTGTTCTCATGATGGGAGAAAATCGGGCTAGCCTCCGCTAGCCTGATTTTCTCGCATCATGTGAATAGCCTCAATATGTGAGCCCCATAAGAGAGTCCTCTTAAGGGATGGAATTGTAGCTCAGTGGTGGTGCATCTGCTTGCATGTAGAAAATCCCAGGTGCACTCCTTGGCATTTTCAGGTAGGGCTGGGAAAGACTTCTGCCTGAAAGCTTGTAGATCCATGGCTGATAGCCAGTGTGGACAATACTTGGTAAAAGGCAGCTTCCTATGTTCTTATGTGAAGGGCAGAAGCAGGCCCACTTTTCCAAATTTCCCTGCTCCACAATAGAACATGACCTCAACTGAGTCCCACATTGCAACTTATTTACTTTGACCCATAGAATAAAATGGGAGCTACTGAGAAGCAAGATCACCCCTAGCTGCATAGCCATTTTCTCTCTTCTGTTTACTGGTCACACAAGAATGTGCCAGAACTTTGGGTATGTGCGACAAGATGATGGGGGTTGCTTTTTATGTCTGTAGATGTTAAATTATGTGGTGTTTTCTTTTCAGTATGGAACAGTTAGGCATGTTCTCAGGATGGTAAATGAAAAGGTAGATATCAGCTTGCTCAGATTTAATAGGGCAGCTAGCAAGGTAGAGTGACTAATTATTGGCTCTGTGCTTCCGTTCTAAACCTATGAAGCACATTCTGCCACTGGATACTTTTGGGCAGAGAGGAGAAAGTTGGAGATGTGAGAGTGGACCACAGAAGTTAACAAGGTTTCTGCATGGCCACTTCTCTAAGCAGAAGCAGTCTATCTGAGCACTGTGGTCATGCAATTTCAACAGCAGTCCACTTCAAATGTCATTCTTAGCTGATGCTTGTGCCCACTCTTGGGGTGTGTATAGAACATAGAAATTACTAGTTATTACACTGTTATTACTAGTTTTTACACTGTTGGAATGAAAAATGAGTTGTCATCTCCCACAAGCTCTAGAGCCCTTCCATCGGATTCTATAAGCTGCCTAGACAGTGCATTAGCTGACAAGACTGAGCTGTTTCATTTAAAGAAAACACACAGAACAGTTGGAAGTGGAATGCACCATAAATGCTGACCGAGAGCGACAATGCGCTTGTGTATGTAGAGTTGTATGTGGGCTGTGATTTCATGTTGCCATACTCTCGAATAATATTGCATGTTGCATTTCCCCAAATTACTTGCTCACAGTTGCTGTGGCGTCCTCCGCCTGGTGCTCCATCTGTCACCCAACAGGTGGAATTCCAAGCAGTTTGCTCTGTTGGCACCCTCAGCCTAAACACAGTTGCTTGTACACAAGGCCCAGTATTTTAAAGAGAATTTACCTTCAAAAAGCTATACTCAAGATTACAGATGGTGCTTTTCACCCATGGAGGAGGAGGAGGAGAATGATGTTTATATACCACTCTTCAACCAAGGTTCTCAAAATAGAAAAATAAATAATACATAAATAAGATGGTCTCCTGTCCCCAAAGTGCTCACAGTCGAAGAAGAAACATAAGGGTAGACACCAGCAGCAGCCACTGAAGGGATGCTGTGCAGGGATGTGTGAAACGATTTGGGTACGAAATGATTTGTACCCGAATCTGGCTGATTTGGGTGATTTGTAGACAGAACAAATCAACCCTGTGCTCAATTGCCCAGATTCAGGTACAAAACAAATCACCCCAGATTCAGACCCCAAAAATTCAGATATTCAGACCTCCATTTTGTGGCCAAAGTGGATTTGGTGGAAATGCCCAATGGGTGGAAGCTACCACCCAAATTTTAAAGAAATTTGGCAAAGTGGTGATTTTTTTAAAAAAGTTGGCGTGTCTTTAAGCTTTTTCCCATAGGGAATAATAAGGATTTCAGCAGCCTTATAGTTCCACATGGGGAAAGGGGTGATTTTTAATTTTTTTCCTGAAGTTTGTGCATCAATGTCTGAGGTGTTCTTCTGAAAGTAGATTCTCTGGTAGAAAATGAGAGAATCCACTCTCATTTCCTACCAGAGAATCAAGTCTCAGAACAGCCTTGAGGCTGCACACACACACACACCATTGAACAGGCCCTCGCCAATTCCGTGCACATCCATACCAGAGATTGGTACTGGGAGCATTCATTCATTCATTCGATTTCTATACCGCCCTTCCAAAAATGGCTCAGGGCGGTTTACATGGAGAAATAACAAACAAATAAGATGGAACCCTGTCCCCAAAGGGCTCACAATCTAAAAAAAAACATAAGATAGACACCAGCAACAGTCACTGGAGGTACTGTGCTGGAGGTGGACAGGGCCAGTTACTCTCCCTCTGCTAAATAAAGGGAATCACCATGTTAAAAGGTGCCTCTTTGCCAGGTTGGCAGGACCAGTGCTCTTTCAGTTGTTCATAAACAATCTAGAAGTTGGGGTGACCAGTGAAGTGGCCAAATTTGCAGATGACACTAAACTATTTAGGGTAGTGAAATCCACAACGGATTGTAAGTAATTCCAAAAAGATCTCTCCAAACTGGGAGACTGGGCAACAAAATGGCAAATGCGGTTCAATGTAAGCAAGTGTAAAGTGATGCACATTGGGGCAAAAAACACCAATTGTACATATAAGCTGATGGGATATGAGCTGTCAGTGACTGACCGGGAGAGAGATCTTGGGGTTGTGGTGGACAGCTCATTGAATGTGTCGACTCAGTGCATGGCAGCTGTGAAAATGGCTAATTCCATGCTAGGAATCATTAGGAAGGGGATTGAAAACAAAAATGCTAGTATTATAATGCCCTTATACAAATCTATGTTGAGGTCACATCTGGAGTACTGCGTACAGCTTTGGTCATCGTATCGTAAGAAGGATATCATAGAACTGGAAAAGGTGCAGAAGAGGGCAACCAAAATGATCAGGGGCCTGGAGCACCTTCCTTATGAGGCTAGGCTACAGCATCTGGGGCTTTTTATCGTGGAAAAGAGGTAACTAAGGGGAGACATGATCGAGGTGAATAAAATTATGCATGGAGTGGAGAGGGTAGATGAGAGAAATGTTTCTCTTTCTCTCACAACACTAGAACCAGGTGTCACCCCATGAAACTGAAGGTCAGGAAATTTAGGACTGACAAGAGGAAATACTTTTTCACACAGTGCATAATTAATCTGTGGAATTCTTTGCCATGGGCCACCAGCATGGATGGCTTTAAAGGGGACTTAGAAAGACTCGTGGTGGACAGGTCTATCAATGCTACTAGTCTGGTGGCTGTGGGCCATCTCCAGCCTCAGAGGCACGATGCCTCTCAATACCAGTTGCAGGGGAGCAACAGCAGGAGAGAGGGCATGCACATACCTTTTGCCAGTGGGCTCCCTGGAGGCATCTGGTGGGCCACTGTGTGAAACAGGATGCTGGACTAGATGGGCCTTCTGCCTGATCCAGCAGGGCTGTTCTTATGTAAGGATGTGCAAATTGATTTGGGTACAAATTGATTGGTACCCGAATCTAGCTGATTCTGGTGATTTGGAGACAAAACAAATCGCCCCTGTGGTCCCTTGGCTAGATTCGGGTCCAAATCAAATCACATCTGATTCAATTCAGATTGATTCGAGATTTGGATCCCTCCTATTAATTCCCCCATATTCCCAGCTTTCTTTTTTGTTTTTTTAAAAAAAGAAGCAGCTAAGCTCTAGCCCTTGTAGAAGTGGAGTTATGGAGCAAAATGTATGGTCACTATTTTTCAAGTGTTTGGATTCTTTGTTGTATCATAACCTTTCCTCAACGAATCCCTATGAGGATTTATTACACACCTTCATTTCTTTTATTCATTTTGATTGTCTTTTGGACTGTGCTAACTGTCAACTACATTGTGCCAACTACACCCACCTCCCACCCACTAGTCAGTGGGGTACTACACCTTATGAGGATTCATTACACACCAAAGAGTCTAAACACCTCAAAAATTCCTAAAATATAAACTGAGTACCCAGTGGCTTATGGGTTGTAACATGGGATGCCACTAATTCCCTACCCCCACCTGCAAAGCAGTGGGGTGAAAATGAACAGAATAAATGAAGGTGTGTGATGAAGACACCAAAGAATCTAAAGACTTCAAAAATTCTTTCAAAATAAACTTAAGTACCCCAGTGTTTGTGGGGTGGTGGGGTGGGTTTAGTTGACACATGACAGTTGACAGTTGGCACTGTCCAATGACAGTCAAAATGAACAGAAGAATCAAAGGTGTATAATGAATCCTCATAGGGATTCATTATGAGGAAAAGTCATTAGACACCAAAGAATCTAAACACTTCAATATTCCTAAAAACTAAAATGAGTACCTCACTACCTTGCAGGTGTCAGTGTGTGTGTGTGGGTGTGTGTGTAGTTGGCACATGACAGTTGACAGTTGGTGACAGTAAAAAGGAACAGAAGAAATGAAGGTTTGCAATGTATCCTCTTAGGGATTCATTATGAGGAAAAGTTATTATACACCAAAGAATCAAAACACTTGAAAAATAATGACCGCACATTTTGCTCCATAACTCCACTTCTAGAAGGGCTAGAGCTTAGCTCTTTTTTTAAAATGAAAGCTGGGGGTCCATGTTAGGTTTAGGATAGGGCGACTTCAAATACTGATTATTTCCTAAGGCAGAAATATACAACATCAGTAAAAACTAAAACTGTTCATTAAAATCAACAAAGTTCCCCACCACCTTGAAATTTGGGTGGTAGATGGCACCCATGGGGACCTACCCACCACCCAAATTTGGTGCCCCTAGGACCTTTATAAGTGGTCCAAATTGATCCAAATCCAAATCAAATCAAATACAAATTGAATCTGGGGTGATTGGGGGGGATAGATTTGGATACAAAACAAATCATGGGTGATTCAATTTGGGCACAAATCAAATAAAAAAAATCTATTTGTGCACATCCCTATTCTTATGTTCTTATGTTCTTAACACCTCAAACACTGAAAACATTGTAAACAACAAAACCAAGTGCCCCATGGGTTTGCTGTTCTGTGTGTGGTTGGTACCCTATGTGCACTAGACCACAACCCTCTCTGGGCCACCCTGGTGCCCCCCAAGTGTAGTCAAAGGGCTGCTGAAATTCCCCATTATTCTCTATGGGGGGAAAGCTTAAAGATGTGCAAACTTGAGAAAAAAAATAAAAAATCACCCCTTTCACCATTTTATTTGAAATCTGGGTAGTGACAGGCACCCATTGGGGCAATACCACCTGACCCACTCTTCTGCTCCTTAAACCCCTTTTCTGCCCCAAATCTGCCACAAAGACATGCCAACTTAAAAAACACCCTTTTGCTCAATTTCTTTGAAATCTGGGTGGTAGCTTCCTTGAACCCATTGGGCACTACTACCCACCACAGCCTGCTTTGGGCCACCCTGGTGCCCCCTCGGGGAGTTCTAACTAAGGCTGCTGAAATCCCCATTATTCCCTATGGGGAAAAGCTTAATGACACATGAACATCAAAAATATTTTAAAAACCACCTGGTTGTCCAATTTCTTTGCAATCTTGGTGGCAGCACCTCTCCAAGGTTACAGGCAAGCGTCTTTCCCAGCCCTACCTGGAGATGCTGCCAGGAATTTAATCTGGGGTCTTCTTCTACATATAAGCATGCAGATGCTCTTCCACTGAGCTATGGCTCCTTCCCTTAAGGCTATATCTTACAGCACTCACATGTAGTCTCCCATCCAAATGCAAACCATAGCAGACTCTGAGCCGGGTCTCACAATTCGTGAGACCCAGTTTCTTCAGCAGCTTAGCCCGCTCTCCCTGCTCACAATCAGAGTGGGAGCCCTGGGCGACTGGATTGGCCACCCAGACGATTGCCGGCTCTGTGACAGAGCCAGCAGGGGCTGGGTAGTTCACTCTTCAAACCCGGGCTTAGGAGAGGGCGACAAAAGCAGGCTAGCCACTTTTAAGCCACCGGGCTCACCTGCAAGCCTGTTGGTTTACATGAGCAGCAAAAATTGGGCTAGGTTCTCTCAGCCCGGTTTTTGCTGCTCGTGGGAATAGCCCCTGTGTTTAGCAAGGGGGACCAATTATGCTCATTACCACAAGACTAGCTCTTCTCCCCAGCACCTGCCCAAGGATGTCATGTGTCCAAATTGAGCTTGAACAGTATCAACAACTTGAAATGTTGAAAGGAAGGCCCTTGAGAACAGGGAGCCACCTTCTTTGCCTGGCCCCTGGCCCCATATCAAGCCATGTCTCCTGATCCATTGTCTAGGCTTCTGTGGAACCCTGCTAGCAAATTAAATATTCAAGCCGCTGTGTTTGAAATATTTGTAGAGATTAGATTAGCGTTTATTTATTGAAAACATTCTTCCTGTCTCTCGCAAGCCATTGCGATATAATCTGGATAATGAAATTTACAGCTTCCAGTTCCACTTGTAGGAAGCTTGCTCACCAGCTGGGAGTCTATTCTTTTTTCTCTGCCAACAAATCAATTGATATTAAAAAAGAATCTCTCCCCTCATATTTCACTCAAGAAATTGGCAGCCAGTATGAAGTCTCTGGACTGACTGAGCCTGGATAAACAAAGATTTGTCCCATTCTCACAAAATGGGAAGTTAGGGTTGAAGGGGCCAGAGGTTGCCAAATCTCTACATCTGAATGCATGAAACTCCAGGCCCACATGGACAGTGACCCAAGGTTTTGCACTCCAAACTCCAGTTTGAACCCTCAGGTTGTAGTGAGTTTCACTACGCCTACCTGAGGTTAACAGCTGCCAGCAGTACATCTGAATGCAGAACTGCAGGCTGGGCTGTCTGAAACCAGAGTTGAGGGAGGAAGTTCCTCCTTCTCTGAGGTTGAGATTGGCTGTGCAGGCTGTCCTTCATGCAAGAAGGTTGCTGCCAGTTAGAGAAGTCAGTGATGGGTAAGTTGGATGAATGGTCTGCCTTGGTACATGGCACATTCACATGTATGGAACACAACCTTCAAGTCTCAGGTAGGACACAGCTGTCCATGGTACCTGGTCTAAAACCCCGAGCCCCTTTAAAATAGGCAGCTTCTAAATTAATGGGACTTATTCAGTCGCCATTTTAGTCAGGTTAATTTCACTACACAGGAAAGGGGAGTCTTGGGATCAGCTCAGATAAGTTGCCAGCTGCAACGGGATCAGGTTGTGCTGAGACTGCGCATGTCCAGACATCACTGGAGGATGTCTAAAAGTGAGATTGACCATGTGAGGAGGGTGTTCATTTGAATATCACCCTGTTCATTTGAATATCACCCTATTCAACATGTGCTCCCCTACCATGGTTTAACATTGCTTTTTGGCCTTTTGGCTAAAATCAAGTGTCATGTGTAAACAGGGTTTTGGAGTACAAGTAGAAGGGCAATTCAGATGAACACCTGATTATGGGACACCCTGACAACATGTTGGGACACTTTTCAATGACTACCATATGGGCACTCTCTCAGCACATCCCCGTCTCTTCCAAACTGGCCCATGGAGGTTGTCATTTTTAGTGGAAGCGCTGTGGCACTCATGGAGGTCATTGTCACAATCAAAAACTATGTTCTACCCGGGTTTAGGAGCTGTGTGTGCTCCCAATTTTCAATTGTGTGGAAGCAAGGTAGGAGGAAAAACTGGGTAGGTGTGATTGTAGAAGTAGATTGCAAGGTAGAAGGAAAAGCTAAACAGGTTTTCTTCCTACCTTGCTTCCACACAATCAAATATTGGGAGCACACACAGCTCTCAAATCCAGGTAGAACAGTTTTTGATTGTGTGAATGACCTCATAGAGTCAAAAGAATGGCAGGCTAATTCTCGGGAGTATGGCAGGCTGAAAGAGTACTCTTAAAATGACATGAGCCCCTGGTGGCGCAGTGGTAAAACTGCCGCCCTGTAACCAGAAGGTTACAAGTTCGATCCCGACCAGGGGCTCAAGGTTGACTCAGCCTTCCATCCTTCCGAGGTCGGTAAAATGAGTACCCAGAATGTTGGGGGCAATATGCTAAATCATTGTAAACCGCTTAGAGAGCTCCGGCTATAGAGCGGTATATAAATGTAAGTGCTATTGCTATTGCTATTGCTATAGTCAGGAGCCCCTGTGACTAGAACCAGGAACCCTCAGCTTGGTTGAGAAGAAAACAACCCTCAGCTTGGTGGGGGGGAGAGGAGGAGCAATATACCAGCTGCAACAAATTAGCAATTACCAATTAAGGTGTGGAAGACAAAAGGCAGGATCACATACAAGCTGCAAGAAGGAACAATTAACCCTTCAAAGACTAATAAATTTCATAGCAGCAACCATCTCCTCCTTAACACTAATATCCTTTCCCCGATGCTTTTCAACATCTACATGAAACCGCTGGGAGAGATTATCAGGAGATCTGGAGCAAAGTGTTATCAATATGCTGATGATGACACCCAAATCATTTCTCCATGACATCATCATCAGGAAATGGTATAACCCCCCCTAAATGCCTGCCTACAGGCAGTAATGGACTGGATGAAAGATAATAAATTGAAACTGAATATAAATAAGATGGAAGTACTCATGATAAGGGGTCATACTCTGGGTCATCGTATTCAGGTGAACGGGAAAATAGGGGTATGTTGGGAGGTATGTGTGTTTCTGCTCAGTTTGCTGTCTAGGTGCTGAGTTCTCAAGGCCTCTGATTTTTAACCATAAATTCATCTCCTGGTTAGGTTTATCATACACACAGCCCTCTGACCTCCTCCCCACAGGTCTCCCAGCCTGCTCTCCGCAGCCAGGCTGGCTAGCAACTTCACCTCTTGGCTTGGGGTAGGGTAGCCAACTAGCTACCAAGCCATCCTCCTTGCATGCTGGCACAGCAGTTCATGCACCGCCTCCCACTTGCTTGCTGTTCTCTATGACTTCAACCATTTATAGACCCTTTTCAACAGAAGGTTTCATGGTGGTTTTCAATGGCACCTGCCATTGAAGGAATGCTGTGCTGGGGTTGGACAGGGCCAGTTGCTCTCCTCATGATAAAGAGAAGAGATTCTCCACTTTAAAATGTGCTTTTTAACTCAGTTAGCAGGGGTAGCTGCTAATTGAGTAAAGTTAGTTAGCTAACTGTTAACCTCTCACTGCCGCCGCCACTGCCTCTACACGAAGCAAGTATGCTGCTGCTGCACCTGCCAGGACCATGTGTCCTTGTTCCTGCATCATGGGGCTCTGCAACCTTCCACTGAAGCAGAACCTCCGCTCTGGCTTCCCCATTGGATGGAGAGCCAGCAGGAAGGGGAAGGAAACAGAGGAAGAGAAGCTGCTCACAAGAGCAAAGTGCGAACACAATGTTCTAGCTGCTCCCCAGAACTTCAGACACCACAGCACATGCAAAAAAAGTGGTTTGGTCCCCAAAATAGTCTCTATTCCTCCTAATGCCCCCTCCCTTACAAAAGTCATTTGGTTCCCCAAATAGTCATATGTCCTCTATAAGGGCTTCAGGGCTTGGGGTCCTTCAGGACTGCCTCTACCATCCAACTTTGACCCACCCTGTGAGGTGGGTCTTCTCAGAGTTCCAGGCCCAGGGGAGGTACGTGGGGCCCAGACTCATGGGAGGGCCTTCCCTGTTGCAGTCCCCTCCTTATGGAACACCTTGCCTCCTGAGATTCGTAATGCCGCCTCCCGTTAAGAAGCTTCTGAAAACCTATGGATTCTGCCAGACTTTTAGTTTATAGTGTGTGTGGTGTGTGTGTGTGTTGTTTTGTTTTGCTTTCTTTCTTTTCTCTCCGCTGTTGTTATTTTAATTTATGTAAACCGCCTCGAGTCTAAGGAAGTAAGGCAGTCAATAAATTTGCTAAATAAACAAACAAACAAACAAACAAACAAATAAATAAAAGTCCCGCATCAGCAACCCAAATGAGGAGCACAGTGTAACCAACCAGCACTTTCCCATAAAGTTCAAAAGAAGACGAAGGGAAAATGGAAGGCCAGAAGAACAGAAGCTAGATTTTCCTTGGCAAGAAGTGTGCCCAAGAGGGCCAATTCTCTAACCTTTTTGCTCACACATTAGCTTCGGTACAATTGACAGAAATGAGACACTTAGCACAATTCTTGCTTTGTACTAGCAAATTATGGGATTCTTAATAATTCAGAAAGGCCTCAGTTTGATCATAACTGCTAGTGCCTGTCTAGTATGTATTGGCCAATAAATAATAATTAAAAGTACAGTTTTAGGAATCTGTGTCTCATTTTCAGATGGAATTGGGGGAACCATACGAAATAACGATTTTTTCCTTCATGGCAGGCTGCTGACACCACAAGGATTTGACTTAAAAGTCAACAGGAAGGGATTTCACCCTCTAGGGTTTCTTTAAATTAGCAGGAACTAAATAAATGCAAACTTCTATCAGGGCTTTCTATTTTTTGTTATAATACAAGGCAGTACTGTACTGTATAATGCTGACAAGGCACAACCATGTGTTAGATACATGGTAGAATTAGAGCCCCTTTCAGATGTTCATTGATATACAATAAATATGCATGCTGAGGTCTTTATTTTATTTATATGCTTTCATTATAGCATCTGTGGGAATCCCACACATGTACAGTTATATGCACAGGGCTCCCTGCAAATGTTCTATAGGTTAACCTGAAACATTCTAAGAACTGGAAGTTCTTCTATGGAGATTTTAGCCAAATTCATGAACAGGAAACCAGAGGTCCCTTCACCTCTGGTTTCCTTACCGGCATGTCCGAATTTGGGAAACCGTAGTTTGTGGCTGAAAAGAACCCATGGTTTCCCTCCCCAAACTCCAATCTGAACCTTTAAGAACATAAGAACAGCCCTGCTGGATCAGGCCCAAGGAGTGGAGTTTCGCCATCACAAACTCCATTTTTGTGTTGCCAGCGTTACATCTGAATGCTGGCACCACAGTTTCGGTCCCATGGAGCCAGAGTTGAGGGAGGAATCTCCTTCCCGACTGTGGCCCTATTGGCTGTGCAGGCTGAACTGTCAAGAAGGAAGGCTGCACAGCCAGCTCCCACACCTCTCCAGTGACTGCAGAGTCAGCTCTCTTGAATGTCCAAATGTGGACAGGAGAGTGGCAGGGGGAGATGGGCATGGAACCACAGGTTCCATGTTACATTTGAAGGCAGCCCAGGGCTCACAGTTTTCAGCTGAGCTGGCTGTAGGTGCCCCAGAATTGCCTCCTAGTTTACTCATGTTTTCATCAATTGCATGGTGACTGTGACATGCCTCTTGTAAGCTGCAGGGCTCCTTTGTCCTCGTGCCAATTTTATTCCCCAGATGTCTCATGGGAATGCTTTTACCTCATCATGTTGCATTGTTCCCACAGGACTCTGGCTACAAAATGATGGCCACTAGCCATCAGGATCACTGCCACTGCCATGAAGGCGCCTTTATTTTGCAATCCGTTGGTCTCTGAAATTAGCTGAAAGGTCCCCATTTTGCCATTTGTGAATGGGGCAGACATGTGGGGGGATGGACCCCCTTGACTGGGACCTTGGAAAGTAATTCAAGTACACTTTCTCAGCCTGGAGCCGTAGATCTCTCCACTGCTTAGCTCCACTCCTCACAGCTCTATGAAAAATGTGGGCAAGGTTATTCCTAAGGAGGACCGTGTCCCACAGATGCAAGACACAATCCCTGCTGAGGAACCACTAATCTCACCACCAGACACCCCCCGCCCCCAGGCGTGCCATTGGCATTGAGCCTGGACATAGTTATAGCAGTGATAGTGTGAGCCTGACTGACTCCATCAGAGATCCATCTGGTGTCCATGCAAGAAGCAGCCTCTTTGGTGGTGGCCCCTCTCTTTATTGTTTCATAGGGAAACTGTTTATGTCTGTTTTTATATTGTATATTCTGTAAGTTGCCTTGAAACTACAAAATGAAAGGTTAGGGTTAGGGGAATCACGGTCAGGAAAAGACCAAAAAAAAAAAAAAAGGAAAAAAGACTTTAAAACCTTAAAAAAAAAAAAAAGCACCCAGAATTAGCCATAAATAGCAGGAGGAGTGAGGGAGGACCCCCCAGAAATTACCCTGAACCCCCCAATCACACAGCCCCCCAATCACCCTGAACCCCCAGAAATTACCCCCAAACCTCTGGAAATCTTGAAACACCCCCCCCCTTGCCAAAAAATCTCACCAAACCACTGATACTCGATTCACAGTTGGTGAGACCTGTCACAATTTCCCAGTTGCAGATGCTTAAAACCGCAATTGGAAGACCCACGGTTGGTGCGGGATAACTGTGTACGAAAATAAGACAATCCTTTCTGGATCAGAATGAAGGTCTGTCTAGTCCAGGATCGTCTTTAGAGGTCAGTTGGGTGCACACAACAACTTCAACTATCATGTTTAATTTATGATTCATCTGTTGAATAATCTGTAGGTTTTGGAGGCAGTAGGGGCGTAACAAGGTTGGAATGGGCCCAGAAATGAGATTTTTAAATCCCCACCCCCACTGCTTTCCTCTCCTTCTCCTGGCCTGATGTCTCTGCTAACTATCCCAACTAGTTACAAAGTGTAAATAACAGCAGAACCAACTAATACAAGGATTTAAGTCTGATATTTCAAAATAAGTATGCTGCCTGGAAATACATTTCACTGAACACACACGCACACACTTCACAATATATAGTGATATACAGTGAATACTATATATTTGTGCTACTTTTAATGCCTAGAACACACTAGAAACACTAGAGGTATGAGTATTTATGCTGCTTAGCTAGATAGATGCTAAGATATCATGAGCTAGATAGATAGGGAGCTAGGATGATGATCATGTGACTTGCGGGGGGGGGGCTCAAGGCAGCGGGCCCCGAGACAAATGTCTCTCCTTGCCCAATAGTAGATATGCCCGGGAGGCAGGCAAGTTTCTGAAACCCAAAGGCAACATGCAATGGATTCCAATGACTGCTTTTCATTGCCACAAAATCAGATGAATAAATAAGGGGTATGGGGAGTGAGAATAACTCTGGATAGCAGCTAAATGGGTTGTAACTCTTCCTAAATAGAATCATGCATCTTCATTGCCTTTCTTTCAGATCTTCTGGATGATTAAGCTTACAGTAGAACTAGTAAATCTAACCAACATCTCTCCCCCCACTCTTTTAGAAATCTGGAAACTTACACAATATAAAGGCATAAATAACTTACATCATTCCTGTTTGAAGCCAGAAATTATGCCACCTCAAAGAAAAACTACAGGAAATAACTTGCTGGCGCAATAAATCTTTGAGACTCTCAGTGTCAAGAACCTGACACTGTCAAGTTAGAAGAAAAGACAATTCTGTTAGTGGCGGCTGGAAATCTAGGCGTTTTTGATATAATTACTGCACGTGCCACTCCATCCTGATCAACTGACTTGCTCAAACGAGCTTTGTTTGATATTAATCTCATTTGCCTCCTTGCAAGCACTTCTAAATTTAATGATCACATCCTTCTGAGCAGATCAGATGTCATTCAAATTTGCTTGGAAGATGGATATATGTCTCCTTACATTATGATTAATGCAGAAGGCTGAAAGGAAAGTTTCCCTCAAAATTAAAAGTAACTGCAACAATTTAAGAGGTTATTAGAAAACAAGACAGCTCACATTAATAAAACAATACTTTAAGATTTCTGGCACCCTTTGTTTAGCAAATATACTGCTCCGGTTGAAAGGGAAATTGTGTTTTGGTGGCAACTAGATTCTTTTTTTTTCAAACTTTGGAATCATATATGCTAGGATCCAAAGCACGATCGCACAAGTTCCTTATTTCTTCCTCATTGCCACATCATTTTTGAAACTAAAAAATCATGTTTGAAACGGTTTTCAAGAGGAGATTGTGCTATGACATAGGGCCTGCTTTTTGGGATGGGGGGAGTTGAAATCCCCCAGGGCATGCAGAAGCCCAGTGACAGAGCACATATTGAAGCGATCCTCACGATCATGTAAGCCAGCTACCCGCTTCTGTGGGGAGGAAGCTTGAAAGTGCTTACCTCCCTACAGACAATCGGTGCCTTCTCCCTGGGTGGGCGGATCAACCGCCCAGATGAGCGGAGGCTTCCACGTTCGGCAGGCTCGCTCCAGCACCTGGGGGGTCAGGCATAGGGAAGAGCCTCCATGTGGTGCCCCACCCCCCAGAGCCCCAGAAATGCACCGTGCAAATGTGTGGTGCATTGCTGCGAGCCCCCTCCCCCAACCCTCCCCACCGAGTGTGTCCACCATGGCTGCAAGTAGCCATGGCAGACACATGATCATGATCATTTAACCTGTTTTTGGAGTGCCCTCACGCCCCAAACCCAGGTTAAGTGGCGGGGTCCATAAGCAGGCTTGCTGCTGAGCCATCGCCGGAAACTGCTCAGCTCCTGGCGGTTCTCATGAGCTGCAGAATGGGGCTGGGAGTTGGTCATGGCTCAGGCCCCCAAGCTCATCTTGGGGGCCTGAGCTTGGGGGTCCAAGCTCATCTTGTTGGGCATCCTTAGCCCGGTTCCTGCTGGTGGTGAGAATAGTTTCATAGTGCATGTAGAAGGTCTCAAGATCAAACGTTAGCATCTGCAGTTAAAAGAGGTGGTAGGGCAGATGCAATGGCTCTACCAACCTTGCTGTTCCACTTGCAGCTGGGACTTTTACACACAGCTGAGTTTCTTGGGAGGCTTTACTGCAAACTTGAAGTTGTCCCCCAAAACTGACCCAAATAGAGAAACGTTTTACCCCGGATATAAATCAGGCTACACTCTAACGCACAGTGAGGAACCCGAATTATGTGTGAACTGCTCCCTGATAACTCACAGGGACTTCGGGGTAAATCTGGCCGGCATGTAAACACCACCCCCCCTCCATTCTGGAGGATAAGCGAATTAAAGGGCTTTAAAACCCCATGTGAAAAACTTTCTGGCCAAATCGAAGGGGAGTTTTTGGGGGGTAGGGGTGGGGGTGGCTGTGACAGTGCTCTATTTGGAGACTGGCTTTTTTAAAATGCAAAAGTCACTGGCTGACATACAGCACAAGGATGCACCAGTGCAGTGAGAGAGCAGCCTAACAAAACTTCCCAACAAACTGCACTGTTGTAGCAGAGGAGCAGCAGTTTTTGATGCTTTCCCCTTCCCCAGGGGATGGTGCACAACCCTTAGGAGCGTGGTTTGGCATGGCACAGAGGGCTTCCTGAGGAAGGGCAGGGCATCAAAAATGGCAGCTTCCTTGCTGCACCAGAGCAGTTAGTTAAGTTCACCTGGAACTTTTACGCACAGCAGGTTTTACCGTGAGTTTATGGGGAGGCTTTACTGCGAACTCAAAGTTGTCCCAAAAAACGGCCACAAATAGTGGATTTTTTTAACCTTGAAAAAAAATCAGGCCACACTCTAACGCCCAGTAAAAAACCTGTATTGTGCATGAAGGAGCCCTTTGGGGATAGGGTTCCATTTTGTTTATCTTATTTATTTGTTATTTCTCTGTGTGAACCGCCCTGAGCTATTTTTGGAATGGCAGTATAGAAATCTAAATACATACATACATACATACTCCCTGATAACTCGCAGGGACTTCAGGGTAAATCTAGCCAATATGTGAGCGCACACACACACTCCATTCTGGAAGAGATGAGAGTTAAAGGGCTTCAAAAGCCCTGTGTGAAAAGCTTCCTGCCACCATCTCTTTGTTCTTTTAGATGCCAGGTAAAGACCTTTTTGTTCACTCAAGCCTTTTAAATTTTGATTTTTAAATTTGATTTTTAAAATTGACTTTTAAAAAGTTTTGATTTTGTATTTTATACAATTATACAATTGTTTTGTATTGTATGGTGTGTGTGTGTGTGTATGTGTGGTCATTTCATGTGTTATGTGTTTTTGCTTGATGTTTTAATGCTGTGCTGTGAGCCGCCCAGAGAAAAATTTCTTATGGCATGGCAAACAAGTCACGTTTTTATTTATTAATTATTAGTAGTATTAGTATTAGTATTATTATATTCCCCCCTCAGTCTTCTCTCCTCTAAGCTAAATCTATCTGGTTCCTTAATTGGCTGAAGGTAGCTAATTGCTCAGAGACCTTTGAGGATCTTTTTTGAATATTTTGGAGATAGCTAGCAGAGCTGGGCGAAATAACACCTATCACTCATTGAGCTTGGAACTGATGCAGGCTACATGTGAGAAGGCGCAGCCATGTGCAGTTTGGGAGAGAGAGATACAGAGGTGAGAGAGAGCTGAAGGCTGGAAACATCTGATATTGGGCAGGGGATCAGCTGCCTGTTGTAGGAGTGCCTGCTGTTTGTCTCTAGTTATGTTCTGCTTGCATAAATAAAGCAAATAGTTCAGACAGCTCCTTTCTCCGTTGCTCTCCGTCCCAAAGGAAATCAAACCCAAGTAACATGAGCTCTGGCACTTCTCGCCATTTGGGGGAAGTGGAAAGCACACAATCATATGTTCATTTGATAGTCTTCAATTACTTCTCCTGAGCAGGAATCTCTAAATTTGCCTCAAAACAGAACTTTGAGTGAAATGTGAAGGCATCTATATTCCCAGGTCTTTACAACCATGACCCCTGTGCGAAAGGTTGATTCATCCACCCCAGGGTGTCAACCCCAGGGACCAGGGGTTCTCAAACTTGGGTCCCCAAATGTTGTTGGACTACAACTCCCATCATCCCCAGACACAATGGCTTGGCCATTGTGCTAGGTGTGATGGAAATTAGTCTAATACCTGGGGGACCCAAGTTTGTAAACCCCTCCCATAGATACTACTGGTGTGAGATCTACAGCACAGTTTGACTTACAACATGTATTAATATGTTTCATGGGATGTAAGTAATTTCCCTGAAAAAAAATTCACTAAAGGCACTCAAACCATTTCTGCTTCCCTTAACTTTCCTTGTTCATTTTAGAATGTTGCTGTGGGCAAAATTTCTCTAGAGCTGCTGCTAATGTTTCCATTAAAGCAAAATTCAGTGTTAATTTTGGAGGTTTTTCTTCAGGTGAATCTTCAGGGGAAGTCTGAGAGACAAATTTCAGCAAGACCATGGAAACTGCTCACCCACAGTGGCAATTGTCCTTATAACAGTTGTGTCAAAGAGAGGTTTGGTGGATTCAGCTTTTCCTGTACTAGTATTACTCATGATTGAATTCAATTAAATACTTACAGAGTTAAGGTAATTAATGATGGTTTATTTACATTGTTAATGAAGCTTCCTTGACATTAGCAGGCTTATTCAGAAAATGGGCCAAATCGTTCTTAGAAAATACTGAGGCTATTCTCATGACCACTGGAAAGTGGGCCAAGGGAGCCCACCCCACTTTCCAGTGGTCGTGGGATCCACCAGGCTTGCGGGCAAGCCCAGTGGCTGTCCCGCCTAAATACCCCTTCTCTAAAATGAGGTTAGTGGAGAAGCATTCTGCTAACCCCATTTTCGCGATTATGAGTTGCCACAGCGTGGCTCTGTGCTGCGGTGACTCACGAGGAGACCTCCGACCGGGAGGCTGCAGCAAGCCTCCCAGCCTCGGGGGTCTTCCCAGAATATGGGGTTAGCATCCTGGAACCTCCAGGGGGCAAATTGGTCCCCAATCCCCTACCAGCTCCATGACAGAGCAGGTAACAGTGTGGGTGGTCGATCTGGCCGCCCAGGGAGGGCAGAATGATTGTGTGTGGGGAGAGCAGGTCAAGCCCATTCTCCCCACACAAGCCCTGCAGGCTCTCCTCACTGCTCGAGTGGAGAGCCTCACTGAGGCGGGTCTCATGATCACAGAGACCCACCTGGGGAGGGTCAGCCCATTCTCCCCTCACACAAGCAGACAGTCTGCTCTGGGCAGCTGAAGTGGCTGCCCACACGACTGCTGGCTCCGTTTCGAGCTGGCGGGTACTGGGGGGAGCGAGGGCCAATTGCCCCCGGGAAGCTCCAGCATGCCCTGCGCGAGCAGGGAGCTGGGAGGCAGCTTTTTGCCTCTCCTCCGGGGGTCTACTCGTGAGTAGCCATGGCATGGAGCCATAGTTGCTAGAACCTAAGGGGTGTACTCGTGGGTCAAATGGGCCATAACCCAAAATTTGGCTTTTAAAAAGCTGCAACAACTCACAATTGCTAAAACCGAGTTTGCTGAGTGCTTGCTCCACAAACCCGGTTTAAGCACTGGGCTACAGAAGCTAGTGACCTGCTTAGGAACCACCAGGCTCACAGCTGAGCCCGGTGGTTCTCACGGGCTGCAAAAATTGGGCTAGGCTCCCTTAGCCCAATTTTTGCGGTGAATAGCCTCACTGTCTTTTTTGGATTAGACCAAACCAACTGGCCTGCTTCCCAAGCTAGTTTTCTCTTCCTGCCCAAGACCATGAGGCAGGCAGGACTGGATGGGGAAAGAGTTTAGGATCAGGGCAGCTGAAATCTACAGGGGTGATGATTCTGTATACTTCCCCCCCCTGCATACTTGATCGCCCCCAGCCCAGTTCCTGGCTGGGAAGGAAGCCTAATGGATTGGCCTGGCTCCTGGGAGGCTGGAGGAGTCTCCTCCCTACCTGGCTCCACTGGTTTCTGCTGCTTGTTCTGGGGCAACGGAATGAGTGGATGAAGCTTCTTTAAAGAGTAGAAGCCTTTTAATATAATACATTCAAGTGATAGGGTCACAGTGTATTAAGACTGTATTGTCTGACAATTTGTATAACGTTCCATACTGGTGGTTGGGGGAATGAAAGGGGGAGCGGGAATTCTTGCTAGCTCTTGGAGCCATCCTGGCCTCAACAGAAGTCCACTCTCTCCAAACTGCCATTTTCTCTGGGAGAGAAGCTGCCATTGGCACTGACTGCTCAAAGGAAGTTAATCCTTCCTCGCTATACAGTGGTGTAGTGGTTAGAGTGCTGGAGTGGACTAGGATTGGGGGAGACCCAAGTACAAATCCCCATTCAGCCATGATACTTGCTGGGTGACTCTGAGCCAGTCACTTCTCTTTCAGCCTAACCTACTTCACATGGTTGTTGCGAGGACAAACTTAACTATGTTCACCGCTCTGGGCTCCTTGGAGGAGGAGCGGGATATAAACATAAAAATAAAATTCTATCCAGATCAGGCCCCCCTGCAGCTGCTTTTTACAAAAAACCCCAAAGAGACACAAATGCATTCAGCATCATATTTGATGTGTTGAAACCACAATGAGGTCACTCAGACAATCAAAAATTTATTTTTATTTATTTTTATTTATTTATTTATTTTTGCATTTATATACCGCCTTTCGTTAAAAAGACAACCCCAAGGCGGTTATGTGTTCTACCTGGATTTGGGAGCTGTATGTTATCCCAATTTTCAGTTGTGTGGAAGCAAGGTAGGAGGAAAACCTGGGTGGAAGTGATTGTGTGGAAGCAAGGTAGGAGAAGAAGCTACCCAGGTTTTCCTCCTACCTTGCTTCCATGCAACCAAAAATTGGGAGCACACACAGCTCCCATATCTGGGTAAAACACTGGGAGGTGGATCTCGCGATCCATGAGACCCGCTTTTTCCAAAATTGCGGGGAGAGAGGGCTAAGCCCACTCTCCCCGCAGACGATCGGTCAGAGAGCCCTAAGCAGCCGTATCGGCTGCCTACACGATTGCCAGCTCCATGACGGAGCTGGCGGGGGCTTGGGGGAGCGGGGCCCGATTGGCTCCCGCAAGCTCCAGCAGGGCATGCTGGTGAGACCCCCGGAGTCAGGAGGTGGCTTTTCGCCTCCACTCCAGGGGTCTCCTCGTGAGTAGCCATGCTGCGGCTACTCACGATCCAATAGCCCAGGTTTGCGGAGCACTCGCTCTGCAAACCCAGGCTAAGAGGCGGGCTACTTGAGCAGGTTAGCCGCTCAAGAACCACCGGGCTTGCAGCCGAGCCCGCTGGTTCTTACAATTAGCAAAGATCGGGCTAGGCTCTCCTAGCCAGATTTTTGCTAATTGTGTGAATAGCCCCAGTGAGGCTATTCTCATGAGCAGCGAAAATCGGGCTAGGAGAGCCTAGCCCGATTTTCACTGGTCCTGTAAACCACCGGACTTGCAGGCAAGCCTGGCAGTTTACAAGCAGGTAGCCTGTTGAATTGCCCCTGTCCTTAAAAAGGGTTTGTGGAGCGAGTGCTACGCAAACCCGGTTTTAAAAATTGTGTGTTGCTGCCGCGGAGCTACGCACTGCAACAACTCATGAGTAGATCCCCGACCGGGAGGCAAAAAGCAGCCTCCCGGCTCGGGGGTCTCTCCAGCATGCCCTGCATGCTCTCGCAGGGCATGCTGGAACTTCTGGGGCCCACGTGGGCCCCGAACCCCCAAGCCCCCGCTGGCTCCGTGACTGTGGCCACCCAGGGAGGACTTATTGATTGTCTGCGCAGGCTTAGCCCGCTCTCCCCGCAAACCTGATTTGGCTCTTCTTATTTGATCGTGAGAAGAAACTCAGTGGGGCTATTCTCACGATCGGGAAAAATCGGGCTAGGAAAGCCAAGCCCGATTTTCCCCAGTTGTGGGAACAACTGGGCTCGGCTGTGAGCCCGGTGGTTCCTAGGTGGGTAACCCGCCTAAGTGCCCCTGCCCTTAGCCCGGGTTTTTGGAGTAAGTGCACCACAAAAGCGGACTCCCTGATCGTGAGTAGCCGCGGTACGGCTCTGCGCCGCAGCTACTCACGAGTAGACCCCTGCCCGGGGGGGTCTCCCCAGTATGCCTTGTGTGCTCTTGCAGGGCATACTGGGGCTTCTGGGGGCCGCGTGGCCCCCCGAGCTCCCCAGCCCCCGCCGGCTCCGTCATGGAGCTGGCAATGGTGTGGGCAGCCGATATGGCCGCCCAGGGCTTTTGCAGAGATTGACTGTGGAGTTAGCCCTCTCTCCCCGCAGTTTCAGCAAAAGCGGGTCTCACGGATCGTGAGACCCGCTTCAGTATTTGATTGTGTGAAAGACCCCAATGCATCTGCAACAGTGCAAACCTAAGCATGTCTACTTAGGAGTAAGTCCCAATAAATTCAGCGGTACCTACTGCCATGTCAATGCCACGGGACTGCAGCCTTCGTCTGCTTTCATTGCAACAAGCTACCCTCTCTGCAAGTTCTTAGCTTCTACTAAATGATCCTTTTTGTACAAGCTGAGAACACAGGAGCTCCTGTATTGTTTCTGACATTGCTCAGAGCCAAAAAAAAATCCGGAAGTCCTCTCACCAGTGCCATGATGGAGTAAGCGATCCAAACAATACTACATGACCTAATTTATTCATCTGCCTGCTCCCTTGTGTAGAAACCAATAAAATGTTTTTGACACAGAAGATCTGGAATGGTTTCCTTCTAATCTGAGAACAGTTTGATTAGAATAATAAAATTCACTCAAAAGAAAAATATTGCTTCCTGATTCTTTATAGAGGCATTTCACAGTGCAGAGATGAGGATTTGTCTATAAAACAGCTGAAATCTTTGGGAGGGGGGAGAAGAGAAGAAAAAGATCACAATTCTGGAGAGTCTTACTCACGGTATGGCTAAACCAGGTTTCTTAACCTTGGGCCCCCAGATGTTGTTGGACTACAACTCCCATCATCCCCAGATATGACCTTTGTGGCTGAGGATGATGGGGGTTGTAGTCCAACAACATCTGGGGGCCCAAGGTTAAGAAACCCTGGGCTAGACGGAAACTTTAAGGTTACCTGCTCCAATTCTGTGCATGGGGCAGAATCATCTACCAACTCAGTAACAGATCTTTTCACTGTCATGGAGTGGTCTATGTACTGTGTTGTCTGCTGATGGGTAGGAGCAGAGTTACCTGGAAGCAGGTATGCTGCTGCAATACTTGATTTCAGTTTCTCTAAGGGCTGGTTCAGATGAACAGCAGCCTGCAACAGCCCCTACATGTGATAACAGTGGAGCTGTGGTGGGAAAGCACCCACCCTGATATCACTCAAGGGGCATGATCACACCTCACACATGACTAAAGATTATGCCGAGATTGCATGTCCTTGAGTGACATCAAGGTGGGTGCGTTATTGCTGTGGCCCTGATGTCAGCATGTGTGGGGCTACTGTTGTTCATCTGAACCAGCCCAAGATCTTATACACTGCTAGGCAGGAGCCAGTTGTCGTGGTGTTGGGAGGTCCTGGAAGCCAAATCTAGGCTGATAGGTAGTATATTGAAGTCCAGGACCCCCAAGGTAGCATTCTCAGAAATGCTGCCTGTTCCATGGGCAGGGTCAGCAAGACAGGCAGAGCTGAGGGATCTCAATGTGTGGGTGAGATGCTGGTGCCAGGAGGAGGAGCTTAGATTTGTTAGGCACTGGGATAAATTTTGGGGCAAGCAAAGCCTATATAAAAGGGATGGACTGCACTTGAACCAAGAGACTGCTGGCGCTTCAAATAAAAAAGGTCACAGAGCAGCTTTTAAAATGACATCTGGGGTATAACCGACAGGAGCTGGGTAGTATCCAGTTTGGCAAATGCCATCCCTTAAGGTGCAAGGGTGTAAAAGAGTCAGATAAAACAGAAGGAGACAGAGCAGAACCACATAAAGAGCAGAAAGAAGCAGTGTTCCCTCTAACAAGGACTCCCAGATGTTATAGACTGATTGATTGTCAAGTCGGTGTCGACACTTAGCAACCACATAGATTGACTACAACTCCCATAACCCCAAACAAAAGACATTGCAGCTGGGGATTCTGGGAGTTGCAGTCAACAACATCTGCGAATTCCTGTTAGAGGGGACACTGAACAGAAGACTGTGCTAGCTGGTCAACGAGCCAAAAGAAAGCATACACCAAGTCAGAGATATAAATAAATAAATAAATAAATAAATAAATAAATAAGCATATAGATGCGTATATGCCAATGCCAGAAGCCTCCGAGCCAAGATGGGTGAGCTGGAGTGCTTGATTGCTAACAGAGAAATAGAAATAGTGGGCATATCAGAAACATGGTGGAACAGTGAGAACCAGTGGGACACTGTTATCCCTGGATATAAACTCTATAGAAAGGACAGGGAGGGGTGCCTTGGAGGTGGAGTAGCACTGTATGTTAAAGAAGGAATAGAATCTAACAAGATTCCGCCTCCCAGTTCCAGGGGTCTCCCCAGTATGCCTTGCGCGCTCACGCAGGGCATACTGGGGCTTGCGGGGGCCTCACGGCCCCTGAGCTCCCCAGCCCCCGCCAGCTCTGTCTTGGAGCTGGCAATCATGTGGGCGGCCAATCAGGCCACCCAGGGCTCCCTCCCCACTCGTGAGTGGGGAGAGCGGGCTTAGCCCGCTCTTCCTGCTCCCCGCCCCAAACCGGGTCTCACGGATCGAGACCTGGTCCAATGACTGGAGTTTCATATATTGAACTCTGAATTGAACCTATTTCTTCCTGCCCCAGTGTTATATGGAATAACAGAACCACAGAATTTGAAGAAGCCTTTGGGTCATCTAGTCCATCCCCCTGATCAATGAAGGAAATCCAGAGCTGAAGCATCCTCAACAGATGGCTGTCCAGCCTCTGCTTGAAGACCTCCAGCTAGGGAGAATTCATCATCTCCAGGAATCAGGTTCAGAATACTAGCCCAGGTTCTGCAGAATTGCTTTGATCACATCCTGTAGCAGAACAACACAAAGAAACATATGTGCATATTGTGCCAGACGATGCTATTCCCAGATTATTCCTGCTTCTCTTAAATTGGTACATCTGTCTCATCCGCAGAAGGTTATCCTACATTGGCATTGTATCAATGGGTCATTCACACATGAAAAAGGTGGGGTCCCAAGTACTTTTGAGGAAAGCAAAAAAGGCTTAGGCTTTGACATGAGCCTGTCAAATGTGAGGAACATTTTGCCCATTGTTCTGAACGAATAAATGTGGCTTATTAGCTTGACTCCCTGAAAGGTGACAATGAATTGGCATGACATGAGTGTCCTGTCCTTCATGCTCTTGCCTTTGAGCAAGCTCTGGCCCCAACGGAGTAAAGAATCATTAAGGAAGAAAGGTATTCGAGCTAATCAGACTGTCAGCCTGCATTGTTTTGGTGTCTGACAAATGAAAAGCAAGCCAGACATCTACGAGAACAAGGGAGACATGCTTTCCCCTGTAATAAAGATGCAATCCAATGAGAATCTACTGAATGTCATCTCTTCTTGCGGTCAGAATGACATCTCTATTCTGCACACTTTTAATCCAGCAGAAAATGTCAAGTTGGTGCTAATTCAAAAAGGGCCCTGGAGGTGAGGCTGTTTTTGACAGCTGCTCTCAGCCAACCAACTGAAGGAAGCTGAATCACTTTCCTTCATTGTATCTCTGGCATGTTTGTCAGCATCCCAGTCCAAGGGCTACAGCAAGCATTCAGCAGGGCTTATGATGCTTAGGGTCTTCTAAGACTTAGTATTTATCCAAAGCTGTTGAGTACTGAAAGTGCTCTGCATATAATGCTTGACCTACTGTGCAATGGTCCACTTGGCTTGGAACAGAATATGTGTGCAGTGGCTCAAGAGGGTGATGGACGTCAACTGAAGTTATTCCAATGGCCATCCATTGCGCAACTGTGCTTGCACAATTCTTGCATTTTGCGCAAGAGTCCTCTTGTGCAAGTACACTTTCTTCTGTTACAAGGCAGACAGAACACTACACAGTATGTCAACCAATATATCAGGAATAGAGAAGGGGGCAGAGTCTGAAAAGGGGATGTTTTATTACCTGGTTCTTAGGGTTCATTTCCCAGCATTCATTCTGAAAATGAAGCAAAATCTCCATGGTAGAACACGTGATTTGCAGGAAGAAGGTCTCAGGTTCAGTTGTTGGCATCTCCCTAAAAGCAGTATGGCTGGGAAAGGCACTTTGCCTGAGACCTTGAACAGCCTCTGCTGGTCATAGTGGACAATACTATGCTAGATGGACCAAAAGCTTGGCTCAATATATGGATTGAAATGTTCTGAGCCTTTCTGGAGAATACTTGGACTTTTGAGGGACTTCCATACAGAAATTCCATTCTGTATGTTTGAATGAGAAACCATGATGCATAACTGCACATAATATACCTATGCCATGCAACAATAATTTGTATCCATTTGTAAAAAACAACAACATTTTTTTAGGATAAGCAACACCATGAATTGGGGGAAACAAATAACTAAAGAACAAGGAGTACAAGTTGGACACATCTAGGGCTGTTCAAGGATGAAATTATTAGATACGATCTGATCCGATTCAGATCCAGTGCAAGTAATTATTGAATTGGGAATCCAATTATTCTACCAGCCTAGATGGACTCATTTGATGCCTCCTTAGGTTGATGCATTGTCCCATAGGATACAATGGCCCATCGGAAATTATGGGAAATCATTGAAATATATTATTATAAGTCAGAATCAGATAAAACTTTCAGACATGGTAGATCTTCCTTAGACTTGATGGTGGACCTTTTGCGGGGATTGATATTTTATTTATTTATTTATTTATTTGTTTAACATATTTTTATACCACCCAAAAATTACATCTCTGGATGGTTTACAATGAAATAAAAACAACATTAAAATATTAGGTAAAAACAAAAACAAGAAATTTAAAACCCAACAATTTAGAATTTTAAAAACAAAATTAAATTTTTTTAAAACAAAAATGATACTGCCCCCATTTCATGCAGATGTGCCACAGTTTCAGAGAAGCAGACAAACCTCCCCCCCCCTTATTATTTTATTTAGTTGTTATACTTATTTCACACTTTTCACACATTTGCTTTGAATGGCCTGAGCCATTTTGGAAGGGCGGTATACAAATCAAATCAAATCAAATCAAATCAATCAATCAATCAATCAATCAATCAATATTGTCTGATGAGGTCAGCAATATTCAGTGGCAAACTCCCTTGGCCAGCTGTGAAGCTGATACACATTGAGGTCATTCACACAATTAAAAACTGTGTGGTACCCAGGTTAGGGAGCTGTATGTCCTGTTAAGAACATAGGAATAGCCCTTCTGGATCAGGCCCCAGGCCTGTCTAGTCAAGCATCCTGTTTCCTATAGTGGCCCACCAGATGCCTCTGAGGAGCCCACAGGCTAGAGCTGAGGGCCTATCCTCTCTCCTGCTGCTGCTCCCTGCAACTGGTATTTAGAGGCATCTTGCCTCTGAGGCTGGAGGTGGCATAAAGCCACCAGACTAGTAGCCCATTGATATGAATGAATTTGACTAAGCCTCTTTTAAAGCCATCCAAGCCAGTGGCCATCACCATATCCAGAGGCAAAGAATTCCATAGATTAATTCTGTACTGTGTGAAAAATTACTTCCTTTTATTGGTCCTAAATTTCCTAGTCTTCAGTTTCATGGAATGACCCTTGGTTCTAGAGTTGTGAGAAAGGGAGAAAAATCTCTCTTTATCCACTCTCTCTATTCAATCATGTCCTCCCGTAGTCACCTCTTTTCCAACCTAAAAAGCCCCAGATGCTGTAGCCTAGCCTCATAAGGAAGGTGCTCCAGACCCCTGATCATCTTGGTTGCCCTCTTCTGCACCTTTTTTAGTTCTACAATGTCCTCCTTAAGAGATGGTGACCAGAACTGTATGCGTTACTCCAGATGTGGCTGCACCATAGATTTGTATAAAGCATTGTTGCTGCTTTACATGAATACTTAAAGGCAATCCCCTTTGCGGGGGGGTGGGGATTTCTACCCAAGTGCCGGATATCTTGTGCCTGCCAGGGTGTCTGAGAAGAAGGCAGAGCACTGGTTTGGATGAACAGGCAATTGTGAACCTTCCCAACATGTTTCTCTAAAGTCAGAGTCCATCACAAGAGGGGCAGAGTTTTGCCTCAGGCACCTTGAAAAATACAAGTCAACATCCCTTCCTACAAGCACTGTGATTGGAGGGGGAGACGGACCAACTACAGCATCCTTTGAGCAGCTGCAAGCCTGAGGCACTGAAGCAGGGGTGTCAATCATATCCCTGCTCTCTTCCCTCTCTCAGCATTTTCCATATATGCACATCACCATATTTGCTGACAAGCAAGTTTTGTGACATGATCAGCAACAGAAATAGTCATGTAGACAGTCATCCAATCATTGGATAGAGTTTGATAAAGCCTGATACAATATAGAAAATATCGTATCAGGGGGTGCCACTATTAGTGATTTTGCATTGAAAATATGGAGCAAAATGCCACCGATAAGGGCTATATTAAATTTAATCTGATTATTGTTCTGATTCAATGCATCGCCCTAGACACTTCCCTACTTGTGTTTGGAATGGGGGCATTTGACACCCAAAGGACATGAGGAAACCCTTTGCACGGTGCTGTAAATTCCAGCTTCAGTCTGATGCTCCTTGGAAGGAAAACTTCCTTCCCTGCTGCTGTTATTTGCTAAGAGTAGGAATGAAAGCGAATACTAGAAATAATTATGTATGCTAATTTAGCATGCTTAATTAGCATAATTAGTGCAGCGATTTGCATACAATGGAAATCATGCCAACATTGTGGGAAGAAAGGCTGCGACATAGTGACTCTCTACGGAGGGCATGAAGGTTAAGGAGGAGAAAGGGAACGGAGTCCCTGAGGCTCCTACACATCATACAACACCACAGCCTAAGAACTCATCATAATAACTTGATGCACTGAAATTTGTTATCATACAATTCTGTACTGGAATGTGCAGGTTTGCAAATTTAGTGGGGCGGGGGAGAGAAGCACACAATTATATTTCTCTGGGATTCATTCAATATAACATTAACTCTTATGATGAGCTATTTTGCTAGGAATGGATGCCGTCTATATCTTCAGGCTTTTGAGGCTCAAGTTAACATTCTGTTACAATACAGCATTACTGGATTTTATTTCTCTTTAAAGCTCGAAGAATTATGAAGGCCCTTGCATTAAACCCCACTTGAAGGCATTATTTCTAAACATGCTATAATAATGAGTAAAAGCCATGAAACTGGTGGAATTTCCAGGAAAAGATGTGTAAGGAATGGTCATCTTCAATTTAGGCACCAGCATTTTTGCCCAGACTTAAGAATCACCATAGTTCAGTGGTAGACTACATGCTTTGTACTTAGAAGATTCCAGGTTCAGTTCCTGGTATCTCCAGATAGACTAGGAAATATCTCTCTATGATTCCTACTACTACCACTACTATTTATATATTGCTCAAAGCAGTTTACATAGAAAAATAAATACATAAATAAGATGGTCCCCTGTCCCCAAAGGTCTCAGAATCTAAAAAGAAACATAAGAGACCCTGGAAAATTGTTGCTAGTCATTGTAGACAATGCTATATTGGATGGACCAATATGGTCTGAGTCAATGAAAGACTGCTTCATATTTTCATTGATAGCCCATAGTCTTTGGAATCTTAGTCTTATAGCTTCCAGGGCTTACAGACTTCTTGGACAGATGACCCTAAATGCAGGCTACAGAGGACTGACTTTCAGCAAGAGTCATCTAGCAAGAGAAGCATGTAGCTGGTTCCAGCTAACAAGGCTAGTGTCATTGGGCCAGTTTTGCAGGACCTGGGAGAGCTCCTAGGAAAACAGATGAAGATCAGATAAGGCCAAAGGCTCAATGGATTCCTTATATCTCCAACCATTGCCCAATGTGGCTGCTTGTGCCAGCCCCATCCCGAGTGTGGCTTCTGCCCCAGCATGAGGCAGTAGGGCTTAGCCTGTTGGGTAGCTTGGTTTTGGGGGTGAGGTTAGCCGGCCATTTGGAGCATGCCTCTCAATCCTCCTCAATCACATTTTGAGGAGCAACTCTCCCTCCCCCCATGGGCATAGTGTGGGTTGTGGCTGGTCACCCTTGGTGGGGCCAGGTAGGAATCTTCTGGTCCTTTGCAGATTGGCCTTTGTCAAGGGTCTTTTTTCCAGCTCATGCTATGGCCCCTTTAGTTAGTTAGTTCTTGGTCACAATAGCAGGTACAGTGTGGTATTCAGGGGTAATGTGGAGCTGGTGAGCACCTTAAAGCACACGCTGAGCATGAAGAGGGATCCTTGACAATCCCTAGATGCTTTACAGCTCAGGAAGGTGGGGAGTCACAAACCTTAAAGGGCTATATGGCTTGAGGGAGGTGATTCATTAAGCAGGTGCCTTGACAGTAGGTTGGCAAAAGTGGAGAGCATCTGTCTTAGGGCTGATGCTGTCTGGAGCCAAGGTGTGTCACCCTAGGAATCCATAGTGAGGATGGATTTCAACTGCAACTGCACTGTAGCGGGCAGAAAGCCAATACTCTCAGTTGAATTCTATTTATTGGTTTACAATAAAGTTATTCATTCATTCATTCTAGCAAGGCCAGGTGCAGGCATCTGTGCCTCTAGTTTGGCCCACCCATTTTCTCCCACTCGCTGCCATCGCTTAACTTCCCACCCACTGCCAGCCGCCTCTGCCTGGCCAGCCCGCCGCCACCTCCTCCAGTTGGTTGGCTGCCTCCCCGTCTCCTACCACTGGCACAGCTGTGACCACTGGTGCAGCTCCACCTGCTAGCCACCTCCTCCTGCCCATGTGGCTCCATCAGCAGGCGTGACTCTACCAGCTGCCATGGCTGTTTTCTTCCCCCATCCCCATGGAACAGGAGAAGTCTCCGATTTCTCGTGAGAGCTGCCATGCATGGCATTAACCATGGGTACGTCTTAGATAATTAAATATAAAGATACTGCCCTTCAGTATCTTTATGGCTCAGGGTGGTTTACATTAAAATAAAAAGACAATTAAAACCAATTACCAATTAAAATAAAAAACCAGTTAAAAGCAGATCAAAATTACAATTAAAGCTAGATAACATTAAAATTTAATATCATTAAAAGCCAGGCTAAAAAGATGGGTCTTTAAGGCTCTCCTGAAGGCCTTCAACCAAGACAAGCCTCTTAAATCCACTGAGATCACGTTCCACAACCTAGTGGCAACAACAGAGAAGTCCCTATCCCGGTGGCCACCGGATGAACCGGTGGCACCCTAAGATGGAACCCTCCTGATGATCTCAATGAGAGGTGGGGATCTTGTAGAGAAAGGCATTCCCTCAGGTAACCTGGACCTAAGCTATTCGGGGCTTTAAAGGTAATAATCAGCACTTTGTACTTTTGTCCGGAAACATATTGGCAGCCAGTGCAATGATTTGAGAACAGGCATAATGTGGTCTCTCTGAGATACCCCCGAGAACAATCTGGCTGCTGCATTTTGAACTAACTGAAGTTTCTGAACTACATACAAAGGCAGCCCTCATAGAGTGCATTGCAGTAGTCCAATAAAGTTGTGGCCTATTTGACCCCACTTATGATCTTGTGTCTTCATTGGGTCTGGGTGCAATGAACTAGGACTCCATCCCTCAAGTAAAGTTGCAGGGAACTGAAAGGGGAAGTGCAGTTGTATAGTGGCCCAACTGAATTGAATTATGCCAGCAGGCTTCTCCAAAGCCTACAGCCTTGGGAGGTTGATGGACATTTCAGATTCTTTGGCTGAGCTGCCACTCCCAGGTTCAATGACTGGTGGCATGTCCTTCACCTCATCCCCAGAGAGGTCTGTGGGAAGTTCCTAATTGGATTTCAGACTTGTTAGCTTCTGGAATGGTAAAACCTGGACAGAGAATTCTGTCCTGAGGTGAATATATGAAGCACTGACGTAGGACTGTTTCCTGGCATTACATGACCCTTGATCACGTGAAGTAGCGCCTTCATACCCTCAGCCAATGCCTCAAGTTGGAAATGAGTGTTTGCTTTGAAAAACTGCTCGATACACAATAACAATCCAAATCCTTACTTCTGTCTGTGCATCAGAATGGGAAGCATAATATGCAATTGCAGATCATAAATCCATTAGGAATGGCAGTAATTTAGACCCACTTTTATAATTCGCAAAATAATTGGCAAAAATCCACTTTTGAGGATAAGCATCCTGAACACCATATATGACAGCCTGCTTTAAAAGTAATGTATGTGGGCTATTCTTCCACTCCAAACAAGGGGCTGAGTTTTCCTGTTATATTCATAGTTGAGCATTTTACTGATACATTTGCAATGTGAAAATCAATGGAAACTGATGTATATGTATATATACACACAGTCTGTATATATGTGTGTAAAATAACTTGGTATAGTAGACATAACATGCAATTTCTTAGCTTTGTCTGAGATGCTCGTTTTACAGCGAACCTGCATGTTCAGAAAGGGATGTGGTCTAATTAGGACTGTGCAAAAAGCCCATCTGTATTGCCACCTCTGGCCCGCTGGTGTGTAAGCAGGTTGTCTGGGATTCAAAGACAATAAGCTCAGACTGATGTGAAAGCTAACAGTGGTTTTATTAAGCAAAGCTCAATAATAGTTTAAAGAAGATACAGAATAGTAATCATATGTTCCTGGCCCTGCTCCGAGCCTAGTCCATGGGGAGTCCATCTGACGGATGGATCATGACCCCAGGCATCCCCTTGGCATGAAGCACTGGTCTGGACTAAGCTCAGCCTACACAGAACTCCAAAGTTATAGGGTATCTGTGTGCCTTTTTATATCTTTGAAGAGCCCTGGGAAAAGTCTGTAGAGCCCCTCCCCATCAATTGTGTGCGTGTAAAGTTGGTCCCGTCATTCCTTTCATCTAACAGGAAAGGAAGGGAGTGATAGGCCTCCTTATCAGCAAGTGTGTGATTGGGTGCCAAGTGCATTCCAACCCTGGGCACAGCCTGATTCATCTTCCCTAGATGTTTTGGGAAGCATTATCTCTGTGTTGGGCAAAGCCTCTGATCCTTCCTAATTATTTTGAGAAATATCGCCGGGATCTAGCTGTACTACTTGGCCAGATACAAATATCTAGTTTGCACCTGGTCTGTGAGAGCAGCGTTGTTCATAGTTCATGCCTTCCAGGAAAAGCCCAAGGAGAAAGGCCTAGAATTGATCCTAAGCAATATACGCAGAAATGTATAAGCAATATATCTTGTGTAGCGGGCAGAAATGGATTACACCACTAAACTCCTCGCCAGTCTTCCACGGTACCACTACACCATCAGAAACGTCTCTTGTTTTATAGAAATTCATTTGACTTCCCTTGAAAATTTTCAGATGGAACCCTGAAATTTGCTTGGATCTCACCTATGCTAAATTTTAGTGCCAACCCCAATGTATATACTTCCTTTAGTTCTTTCAGAGTGTGAGTGGGCCAGTTTAAAAGAGACACTAGCCATGCAGGACTCTAAGGCAGAGGGCTACATAAAACTGGTGAGAAGAAAAACTACACATTGGCCCTGCCCACTTAATAAAGGGGTTTGTGCATATTCTCAAAGCAGCATGGGAAGCGGGTCTCACATCACAAAGGCAGTGTGATCTGGGCATCTATGGCTGGGTTGGCCATCTTGAGGCTCTCCACCTGTTGCTGAACTACCACCCACCTTCCCAACTGCAGTAATCTGTGATTGGAGATTCTACTCACCCACCCAAATGTGTCGTGGGCATGGGCCCTTCCCACCCACTCCCATACCATCATTCCACCTCCATGTGATAGATTCTGCCATTTGCCCTCATTAAAAAGGATTCTACCATTTGCCTTCCACTTTCTCAAGGTGTGAAGGACTTCTATGGATAGAGATAACTCTTTCTGGCAGTTTTACTGCAATAGGAAAATGTTTTAAACCTAGAGTATTATTTAGAATAGGACTTCTTTGAATTTTTAAATTGAAAAAATCGACTGATTTCCTTGAAATAAAAATAAACAGAGTTCTACCATCTTGGGCTACATGTGTTTCCAGTTTCAGAACTCTATACCCAGCCATTCTGGAAATAAAAAGTGTTCGGCAAAACGCGAATGGGGGTATGTTTCACTTTTTTATGAAGTCAAGTGGCAGAATGCTTCAGGCTTAATTTCCAGCAGAAGTTTTTGTAATTTTTTGCCATGAATATGAAGTCACTTATAGGACTTCTTTGATTTTTAAATTTTTTTTTAAAAAAAACCTTTAAAAATCAGTAGACTGACCAATCTGCTTCAAAATCAATACACAAAGTCCTGATAACCTGTCCATGTCTGTTCCAAATTTTAGCACTATAGGCCAAGCCATTCTAGAAATATAAAAGGGGATGTATTTTCCCTTGGGGGTACATCATGGGGCCCTCTAGGAGAATGGGCACATGGACCTGGGCCACTATGCCCATGCCTAATCGTGCCACTGGATTGACCACCCTTGATCTAGGGGTTATTTGCCTTCCCATTTATTCTACACTGACTGGAAAATAATTTCACCTCTGATAAAAATTTTCTTGTGCTCTCCAAGTTAAATTTGTTATTGTAACTTTATTCTCCCATAACCTACATTATTTGGTTGCCATATTGAATTATTCCTCTAATGTATTCGCAGTGTGCAGTGCTATTCCCTGTTCAAATTCAAATCCTGTAATATATATTAGATTGAGAATTTTTTTTGTTTATCTCATGAGAAAGCTAGATTTAGTCCTTTGATACTCTCCAGTTTGGATCTGAAAGTTTTACCATGTCAAAAACGATTACAGCAAATAATTAATTATCCACACTCTTTATTATAACGCATATCCCCAGATATTCTAAGCTTTGCTTTGGGGGCTTTCATTTCAGTTTAACTTTTTAAAAACTATGTCAAAAGAGTACTATTGAGGTGAGGGTTTTATGTGACAGCAATGAAGATTTAGGATGAATGTTAGGGAAAAATCATCTGTTGAGAAACTGAACAAATTACCTACTTGAGAGTTGAGAATGTACAGTTATTTGGACTCTGGAATGCACTCCCTGCCAAGATGAAAGCCTCCCCATCTCTGACAACTTTTAAAAAATCCTTAAAGACTTAACTTTTCACCCAAGCTTTTAATTTCATTGTGGTTATGAATTGTTATAAGGTTATTATTTTTGTGTTTTAGTTTTTTATGTTGTTGTGAAACTCCTGGATGAAAGTTTGGGGTGGCATAAAAATTAGATAGATAGATAGATAGATAGATAGATAGATAGATAGATAGATAGATAGACAGATAGATAGATAGACTTACACAAAAGATAGATAGATTTACTCAAAAACATGTACATGTGTACAGAGATCTGTACACAAGTACAACATAATGGCTGAGAAGGGATTCTGATGATTAAAAATGGAGCCTCCGCGTACAGAGGTTGCATGTCACTGAACATAAGGGACATCATAGAAACATAGGAAGCTGCCATATACTGAGTCAGACCATTGGTCTATCTAGCTCAGTACCGTCTACCCAGACTGGCAGCGGCTTCTCCAAGGTTGTGGGCAGGAATCTCTCTCAGCCCTATCTTGAAGAAGCCAGGGAGAGAACCTTGAAACTTCTGCTCTTCCCAGAGCAGCCCCATCCCCTGAGGGGAATATCTTATAGTGCTCACACATGTAGTCTCCCATTCAAATGCAAACCAGGGTGGACCCTGCTTATCAAAGGGGACAATCCATGCTTACTGCTACAAGACCAGCTCCTCCAAACATTGGCTTAATGTTCTGCTTGGGGTTCCCTGTGAGCACCTTGTGGGTGACTGGATGCTAGATTAGATGGATCATTAGCCTGACTCAGAAGGGCTCCTTTTAAAGTTTTTATGCTAAGCACATTGAAGTTTAACATTTGGCATCGTAGACTGACCACTGAAAGCTTTCAGTCAAGTTACCAAATTAAGCTTGCAGCTCAGTGCATTCCTTGTTGTTCCCATTTGAGATGCTTGCACATGTTGATGTCTCTAAGGGGCATCTATTGTCGACTGACTTGTCTTTAGTGACTGACATAAAGCCCAATGAAGAAGAGAGCTGGTCTTGTGGTAGCAAGCATGACTTGTCCCCTTAGTTAAGCAGGGTCCACCCTGGTTGCATATGGATGGGAGACTTGATGGATGAGCACTGTAAGATATTCCCCTCAGGGGATGGAACTGCTGTGGGAAGAGCACAAGGTTCCAAGTTCCCTCCCTGGCAGCATCTCCAAGATAGGGCTGAGAGAGACTCCTGCCTGCAAACTTGGAAAAGCCGTTGCCAGTCTGTGAAGACAATGCTGAGCTAGGTAGACCAATGATCTGACTCCGTATATGGCAGCTTCCTATGTTCCTATGTTCCTAAGTGCTTGTGCAAGGATGTTGCACTAGTGCAAGGCTACTTCCATTCCAGACTAGTGTTGTGCTGGCGCTTGTGCAACAAGAAGGAGAGCTGGTCTTGTGGAAGCAAGCATGAATTGTCGATCCAAATCAGGCCATGTTCAGTTCCAATTGGACTGGCCCCCTTTGAGGTTCTAGCTCAAACCGGTCGAACTGGGTTCAATTCAAACCAGTTCTGCACACCCCTAGATATGTGTCCTAAGAGACTCCTGAGGTGGCAGGCAGCCAAAGCTTGACCTCATGGGGCCAAGCTGAACCAGATGAAACCTTGGGGGACCTTCCAACATGCTAAGTGGGTCTTTTCACCCCAAACTCCAGAAATGACGTGATTACATCAGGAGAAGATTATGCCAGAAAGGCACCTCCTTTGAAGTTTGACCATAAAGGAGACCATTTGGGAGGGTTAAAGTGGAGAAGCCTCCATCTGGGACTAGGGCGCTTTCCAGTTACCCACTCAACAGCAGCAAAATGCTTTGGTTCAGACAAATCACATTCAAAATGTAAATAGCAAAGCTACCAGGAGGGGGAGCAGTCTCATGACAATTAACAACTGGAAAATACAGCAATCTTTTTATGTTGGACATACAACATTATAGCAATAAATCGCAGTGATTAAATCCAAAACATGGCATCCAGATTGTGAACGGCACCCTGCTGACTGCATAGGGACTGTGGTGTCATACGACAGGAAGTGCGGAAGCACACTTCAGAGATACACTGTCACCACAATGCAGGGTCTAATCTGGAAAGCACCCAGGACATGCACGCACCACACTTCTCTGTCTTGACCAAGCCCAAGCACCAACTGATTCTTGGAGTCTGGCCAATTCCAACTTTAGTTAGAGTAAGTATGAATGTGTGAGTGAATGAGGTACATAATTAAGCCTTGCTATTGAAATGTGGTTGTTGTCTTTGTTGCTGCTATGATTTTGTCTTTGTTGCTGCAGTTATTTGTCACTGCTGCCAGCATTGAATATGAGGTCGTT
The DNA here is from genome assembly GCF_027244095.1 of Hemicordylus capensis. Classification (NCBI taxonomy): domain Eukaryota; kingdom Metazoa; phylum Chordata; class Lepidosauria; order Squamata; family Cordylidae; genus Hemicordylus; species Hemicordylus capensis. The sequence continues at coordinate 11,958,546 of NC_069659.1, forward strand.
CACACAATCAAAAACTGTTCTACCTGGATTTGGGGAGCTGTGTGTGCTCCCAATTTTCAGTTGTATGGAAGCAAGTTTACAGGAAAACTTGAGTAGAAGTGATTGTGTGGAAGCAAGGCAGGAGGGAAAGCTACCCAGGTTTTCCTCCTACCTTACTTCCATATGATCACTTCTACCTAGGTTTTCCTCTTACCTTGCTTCCACACAACCAAAAATTGGGAGCACACACAGCTCCCAAACCTGGGTAGAACACAGTTTTCACTTGTGTGAACGACCTCTATATCTCTTTGTGCAACCTTTGCCTTAACAAAAGTTATATACATAAATGTCAAATTTATATCAGGCCTCTAGTGTCTTCCTCCCTCTAATGCTTTGGTCGTGAGTGGGTGGGGGAAACCCCTACCACAGATAACAGTTGCAAGGCAGGAGTCTCTCTCAGCCCTACCTTGGTGATGCCAGGGAGGGAACTTGGGATCTTCTGCCTGCAAGCATGCAGATGCTCTTCCCAGGGCGGCCCCATCCCCTAAGGGAAATATCTCACACAGTGTTCACACAGGTCGTCTCCCATTCAAATGCAAACCAGGGCAGACCCTGCTTAACAAAGGGGACAATTCATGCTTGCTACCACAAGACCAGGTCTCCTCTCCTGGCAGAGGGTCTCCAAGTTTTCAGGCAGGAGTCTCTCCCAGCCCTATCTGGAGAGGTCAGGGAGTGAACTTGTGACCAGATGCTCTTCCACTGAGTGATGGCCCCATCCCCTAATGGGACTGTCTCTTCAAAAATGATTTGGCACATTCACGCCAACATAAAAATGTGTCAAATAAAACAAAACATCTTACAACGCTCACATGTAGCCTCCTATCCAAATGCAAACCAGGTTGGGCCCTGCTTAGTTAGCAAAGGAGGAAATTCATGTTTGCCACCACAAGGCCAGCTCTCCTCCCCACGTAACACGGAGGCTATTCTCACGATGGAGGTGAAACAATTCCCCTCCATCGGGAGAACCACTGGGCTCATGGGCCAGCCCGGTGGTTCAACGACACCGAGCCCAGCTAAGATGCCCTTCCCTAAAAAGCGGTTAGCAGAGCATTTGCAAAGCATTTGCTGTGCTAACCCCGTTTCACTGATCATGTGCCATCGCGGCACAGCTCCACGCCATGGCAACAAATGAGTAGACCCCCAACTGGGAGGCTACAACAAGCGTCTCGGCCTCGGAGGTCTCCCCAGAATGCTCTGGGCACTCTGACCCCCACCACCCCTACTGGCTCCGTGATGGAGCTGGTAGTCATGTGGGCGGCCAGTCGGACGTCCGCCCAGGGACAGCTGTCTCCCCGCTGGACCCTTCTCAGCTCCACATGTTGATCGTGTGTAGAGCTTCAGAGAGTAATTTGCTAAGAACCTGTTGTTCCACTGAAGTGAATGGGAGGTAGCAAACAATGCTTAACATCCGCGATTCATTTTAATACTGGGATCCGTGTCAGAGACATCTGCAGCTGTCCTGGGCTTGTTTTGGTTCAGAATGAGGGAAGAGAACGATTCCATTCTGCCTTTGAAGGGGCCGGCTGGGAAGATGTATCATTCCACATTGATTTTAAAAGAAGGAGAAGCTACATCAAAACCACGTTGAGGGAAATATACTCCTGAGACTGACAAGGCCTTTTGTGTAATCATGGAATGTGTGACATGCCAGCATTTATATGCAGTTTAACTTTCATTTTAACTGCCAGCACCATAAAATTCTTTGATTGAGTGTCATTCTTGAATTTCAATGGGAAGTGGAATCCCTCTGGACTCTGGGCGCTCATGAAATATTCTTCACAGAATCCGTGGAATCAGACACCACCTTGTACCTGGAATCTTAATTCCAGCCAATACACAGCCAGTGGGTTTGTTATTTGTTTGTTTGCTTATTTTATCCTCGGCAACAACTACTACAAAAGGAAACCCCATAGGACTGTAAGTTTGACTCAGAATGTACACTTTCATCTCCTGACAAGAGGCTGTATGTGGAAACGCTTAATTCTGAGGGATTGGCACAATTTGAAGTACAGCCTGTTTACAAATTACACAGATTTCCTGTCTCTTTAATTCTATGAATGGCTCCCCAAATGCCATCCTTCATAATCTGCAGGCTCAAGCCTTTTTTTCCCCTTTTCTTTTTTTTGCATAAGGCTCTTCAAAGAGCAAAATCTCTTAGCACAAGGGAGATCTGAGGATAATTTCACTGTAGTTTTGGCCCTCCAGAGGAAAGTATATATCGTGGGGAAATAATTCTGTTTGAAAAATTTAGCTCACACAACACAGGCACATTTTCAGAACCTGTCATTCCAATATTGCATTTGCTTATAGTCCATTTCGGGACCCAGTTCAATGTGTTGGTCAATGTTGGCCGGAAGAGGTGAAGGGGACAGGGCAGAAAATGAGTCACAGGTGCTTGTCTGCCCTCTTCTTGCCTTCCTCTCACCCCACCCAGCTGTCTGTCCCACTCTTGCCTTGCCCTGCTGTCCCACTCTTAACCCCAGGTCTGTGGGCTGCTCATTCACTGGCTTCTCCAATCTGGTGAATGAGCAGCGCGCACGCACCACGGATTAAGGGCATGGCAGGGCAAAGTGAGAGGGAGAAAATCAGTCACATGGGTTGAGAAGAAGGAGAGAAGAGGGCTAACAAGCCACATCTGTGGTTCATTTTCTGCCCCAGCTCCATCCCCTACTGGCCATCATTGGTGCTGGTTATCATCAGTAAAGCCTTAACTAGTTTAAAGGTAAAGTGTGCCATCAAGTCGATTTTGACTCCAGGTGCCCACAGAGCCGTGAGGTTTTCTTTGGTAGAATACAGGAGAGGTTTACCATTGCCTCCTCCCATGCAGTATGAGATGATGCCTTTCAGCATCTTCCTAGATTGCTGCAACCCGATATAGGTGTTCCCTTAGTCTGGGACAGGGGTTCTCAACATTGGGTCTTCAGATGTTATTGGACTTCAACTCCCATAATCCCCTGCCCCAGTGGCCTTTGATTGGGGATTATGGGAGTTGAAGTCCAATAACATCTGGGGACCCAACATTGAAAATCCCTGGTCTGGGAAACATACCAGCAGGCATTTGAACCAGCAACCTTCTGCTTGTTCATCAAGCATTTCCCTGCGGCACCACTTAAGGTGGTTTAACTAGTTTGGGACCTGTATATTTAAAGGCTCATCTTCTTCTACATAGAACCATTGAGTTGGAGGGGTCTTGTGCACCATCTAGTCTAACCCTCTGCTTGATGCCAGAAATCCAGAGCTATAACATTCTCAACAGATGAGAATGCATCCAGGCAAAGCCATGATGAGGTTAAGATTTGGCAATGATCTGCACAACAACCCAGTGAGGTGGGTTGTGCTGAGAGACTGGCCCAAGGTTACCCAGGGAGCTTCAGGGTTGAGTGGGGATTTGAACCTGGATTTTCCCACTCCCAGTCTAGCACAATAACTACTACACCACTGTTGGCCACTGTGTGATTCTGTACAGCTATACCACTATACCACTGTTGGCCACTGTGTGAATCACTGTATGATTCACACAGAATCACTGTATGATTCACACAGAATCACTGTGTGATTCTTTCATGTTAATATTCTACAGCTTCTACATCACACCTCCATTTCCCCCTCATAATGTGCCACCTCAGCCTTTGCTGGACTTCTATAATTATTTGTACTTTAATTTGCTGCTATTTTTTTTACTTCCCCCCTCCCCGCCTCATATGCAACAAGTTTCTCATACCCACCAAAAACTGAATTTTGTTCTATGCAAATTATATTTATATGCAACTGGGGAATATTTTCTTTCTCCCAATATGCTTCAATATATTTTATCTTAAATATTATTCCATTCATTATATATGAGCTATTATACAAACTTCTACACTCAATGTCTCTTGCCAATGGATTTAAACAAATTATTTTTAAGTCATAAAGAGATGCATGTTTCCCCCATCTGCATAATGAAAAGGGCCTCGAGAATTCCAAGTAAGGCATTCTGTAAATAAATAGGTTATATATATAAAATCAGCAAATTATGCGAGTATTTGACACTGTAGCTAACTTGATAATGTTAACAGAAAGTTTAGTAGAGATAAATTTCCACCCCAAAATTTAAAAGCGAGGTTTTTGCATAATTATATATTATTAAGGTTCTTCTGCATGGATGGTTATCAGCTGGAAGTCTTTTATTTATTTACTAGAGGGATTTATATAGCATCCTTCAACAATGTTTCCACTTATATAATCTTATATAAAATATTAAGGATATGCATTGCTTGAAAGATTGGAATCTGAGCCAATCCGATCTGATTCCAGTTGCGTGCATTGGTTTTCTGATGAAACATCCCTGGATGCTGTTGGACTATAACTCCCATCATGCACAAAGCCATTGTGGCTGGGGATGAAGGGAGTTGTAGGTTCACAACATCTAGGAACCCAAGGTTGGAAACACCTGCACTAGGAGGTGCCCACATCCAAGTGAGTCAATATATTGGAGACCTTACCTAGTAGCAGTGCATGACACTCTTTCTTTTAACTCAAGAAAGTTTAACGATGAAGTTTAAAATCTCTTTTATCTCCCTGGCAGTCAGCCCATTATGCTCTGGGAAGGTCACTTTCCCCAATAACACACTGGGGAAAGGACACACTGGACCGGGTCTCACGATCCGTGAGAGCCGGTTTGGGGCAGCGAGTGGGAAGGGAGCCCTGGGTGGCTGGATCGGCTGCCCACACGATTGCCGGCTCTGAGACAGAGCCGGTGGGGGCTGGGGGGGTGGGGGCCAATTGGCCCCCGCAAGCTCAAGCATGCCCTACGCAAGCACGCAGGGCATGCTGGCAAGACCTCCGGAGCCAGGTGGCGGCTTTTCGCATCCCTTACGGGGGTCTCCTCGTGAGTAGCCGTGGTGCGGAGCTGTGCTGCAGCTACTCATGATCCAATAGCCCGGGTTTGCGGAGCACTTGCTCCGCAAACCCGGGCTAAGGGGCGGGCTACTTGAGCGGGTTAGCCGCTCCAGAACCACCGGGCTTGGCTGCGAGCCCAGTGGTTCTTACGACTGAAGAAAATCGGGCTTGCGGAGGCTAGCCCGATTTTCTTCAATCGTGTGAATAGCCCCAGTATCAGGATGCTGCTTCCCTCCCTAGAGATTATGGGATGGTTGTTGAGAAGGAAAGTGGTGTTTTTAAACAATGCTACAGCAGCCTTTTCAGGTAGAAAGAGAGAAGAAGAGCCCACTATGTTGCTGTCAGGTACGATGCACACCACCCACGGATCCCTTTAATCTGATACGGGGAGGTCATTCATGCTATCAAAAACTGTGTTCTACCCAGGTTTGGGAGATGTGTGTGCTCCCAATTTTTGTTTGTGTGGAAGCAAGGTAGGAGGAAAACCTGGGTAGCGCTTGCTCCTACCACACAATCTCTTCTATCCAGGTTTTCCTCCTACCTTGCTTCCACACAACTGAAAACTGGGAGCACACACAGCTCCTAAATCTGGGTAGAACACAGTTTCTGATTCTGTGAGTGATCTCAGACATCTTTGTATCAGATCTGATTCAATTGAGCCTATCAGTCATTTTTTGCATCAGATCCAGTCTGAAGATAAATTTTCCAATAGGGTTCTCATCAAAACAACTACAATTATTTCCCTCATTTGATACACAGCCCTATGAAATATATTGCTAGGGTCAAAGGGGGATCCAGACAGTCCCTTTATATACTGGACTAATGCTCATGGACGTTGCTCCTGACCCATTTACTTATTTAATTTCCAGCCTAAATATAGCCCCTTTCAACAGAGTTCTCAGAGCAGAACAGCAATGGAAACAATGACAAAAATCACAAAAACCTAAACAACAAAAAGAGGAACCACACACACAGAGAAACAGTAAAAATAAGTACCAGAAGCAAGAACAGAATAAAAACCCAGCTCCCAAAAGCTTGATGGAATAAAAAATGTCTTGAGCCAAATTAACATGTCATGGGAGAGCAATCTGTAACACAAAAACTGCCCTGTGCTTGTTGAGAGCAACTGCACTTCCAGAAAGGATGGATCTTGGAAAAGAGCTTCATTAGCTGCGATGGCATTGCAAGTTTAAGAGAGACTCATGTTCCATCTGTGAACAACCCCCCCCTTTTGGTGGTACCATAGGTGCTGCTGAATTTGTGCTGCTCCCACCACTTCTTCTTCTGCCACCAGACAGCCAGTCGCTTGCATGCTTGCCTCTCCTGTCTTCCTGCCTGCATACTTAACCCTCTCCTCCTCTGTCCACTTGCATGCTTGCTTCTCCCCCTGCTCCCCAGCACTGGTGAAGATTTGGTGCTCATGTGGCCAGGGGATCCACCTACTGTCTTGTGGCACTGGGCTCATGGCATCAGCACTTGGAGACACATGCTGGATGGTGACATTGTTAGACTGCAACAGTTTTGCCAGCACTGACAAGGGAGAGAGGGAAGGAAGGAAGGGAGGGAGGGAGGAAAGATGGACAGCTCCTCCAGCCATCATGGCAACAGAAGGAGGAGGAGGAGGAGGAGGAGAGGCAACAGGTGAGGGGCCCCTCTTCTTGGGGGCGGGGGAGTGCAGCCTTTATTGTTAGAACACAGCCACCCAATTACAATCACACCAGTGATTGTAATGATTTGGACTGAAGGAGTCATATATAGCTTGAGATCGTGGTGTCTGAAGGACCTCCCTCTTCCATCTGAAGATGCCCATTACTTGAGATCTTCTGGTCTGGGTGCCCTCATCTTTGAATGCCAGGTGGATGACAGCTAGAAATACATCTTCCATGTTGTGGCTCCCTAACTGTGGTTTTCTGTCTCCAGTGACATTGGGCTAGCTTCATCCCTGTTAATTTTTAGACATCAGAAAAGCACATTGTTGTTCTCATTTTTAATGCATGTTTTGCATTTCTGTTTTCTGTCCTTAGTTTCGTTATTGTCATATTGTTCTTTTTTCTTTCTTTTTTTTGCAATGTTTGGTTTTTACGCTTGTTATGCAGCTTTTATACTGTTTCCATGTTGAGTTAATTGCAGTGTTGCTGTTTTAGTTTAGCTGTCATTTCCCCATTCTTTTTATTAGCTGCCTTAGAAACCTCCAGGCTTAATGTTGGAAGAAACATCTTTTAAATGACATAAATACAGAAGAAGGTGCATCTTGAGATAAACTGGATCCAACTCATTTACTACTACTACTACTACTACTAATATTGGTAGTAATATTCCCAGAGTCTTTGAAGTGGGCGGTATATTAAATGCTTCTAATAAAATAAATAAAATAAAATAAATAAATATTTATATACCACTCTTCAACAAAATTCTCAAAGGGGTTTACATAAAAAATAATAATACATAAATAAGATGGTTCCCTTCCTGTCTCCAAAGGGCTCACAATCCTTTAAAAAGGGGGAGGAGCTGTAAAAGTTCATGCTGGCACTTTACACTGGAATTGGAAACAACCAATAACCAGAAGGGTTGCCTTCTCAGACTGAAGCTATTCCTGGAGATGTTTTCCTCCAATATTTTTTGGGGAGTAAAGTCATTAACATCCTCACAAATGCATTCAACAGTCACCTGGAGATAGATGCTGATTTCTGGAGACTTCCGGTTAATCCTGGACAGTGGAAACCTTAATAACCGACAAAGTTGTTCAACAGTTTTAGCTGAAGAAACGGAGGCTATTCTCATGATTGCAGAAAATCGGGCTAGCCTCCGTTAGCCCGATTTCCTGCAATTGTGAGAACCACCGGGCTCGGCTGCGAGCCCAGTGGTTCTAGAGCGAGTAACCCGCTCAAGTACCCCTCCCCCAAAACCGGGTTTGCGAAGCAAACACTCCGCAAACCCAGTTTTTTCAATTGTGAGTAGCCATGGCATGGCTCTGTGCCGTGGCTACTCATGAGGAGACCCCTGGAGGGGAGGCGAAAAGCCGCCTCCTGGCTCCGGGGGTCTCACCAGCATGCCCTGCACGTTTGCGCAGGGCATGCTGGAGCTTGTGGGGGCCAATTGGCCCCCGCTCCCCCCAGTCCCCGCTGGCTCCGTCACGGAGCCGGCAATCATGTGGGCAGCCGATCCGGCCACCCAGGGCTCCTGCCCAGATCATCTGCAGGGAGAGCGGGCTTAGCCCGCTCTCCCCACAAAACCCACAAAAGCGGGTCTCACTGACCATGCGACCCGCCTCACTGATAGTGAGTGGGCAGCCACAATTTCTGGCCATTTAAAATACAGTTCAGCAGTCCCTTGGTCAGTACCTAATTTTTTTTACCTACTGATTCACTGTTGCTCCTATCAGATGTTTAAAAACATGAGAAATTTTTTTAAAAAGTCTTAGCCTGAAGACAAACGGTGCTTAGCCTGAAGACAAATGGTGGGTTCACACAACCCACTGGAAGTTCAGTTCCCTTGGAGTGTGGACTCCTGGCAGGAGTGTAGTCCAAACCTGTCAGCCTCTGGAATCTGCCAACCTCTGCCAACTTCTGGTTCCCAAGCCCTCTGCCTGACCTTTGCCCAACATTCTCCCAGCTTCAAACGTTGGTTACAGAAATTGGACGGAGGATGGGAACTAGAGGTGGGCAAGTTTGGATGACACGCCCACTGGAGGTGCACATTCACCAGGAACCGGAGGTTCTTTCCAACTTACTTTGCAGTAAGATGTGTGAACCCACTCTGAAAAAAAGACTTCAGCATAGGCAGATAGTCAGTCTCCCTTGGACAGGATTTCCATAGATGGGGCACCAAAATGGAGAAGGCCCAAAGATTCCCTCAGTCCATGAGCAGGTTGATGTGGGAGCAGATGTTCCCTCACGTACCCAGGTTCCAAGCTCTGCAAGGCTTTAAAGGTTAGCCACACCAGCTCTGAAATGAACCATGAACAAGTTGAGCTCTTTCAGCATTTGTGAGATATTGTCCCAAGAACTGTTACTAGCTAGTAACTTAGTGGCTGTGTTTTGGACTAACTACAGTTTCCAAGCAGTCATCAAAGGCAGCCCTATATATACAACACATTGCAGCAGACTAGCCCATTTATCCATGCAGCGTTCTGCAGATTTTACCAATGTGGATGAACAAATGTTTCTGGATGTACAGCCCCATCTGCTGTGTGATGCTCGTTGTCCATCTATCGAACTGGCAGGATGTGTCTCTAGATGTAAATGGGGATACACATTCACATCCAGGGCCAACAGCTGGTACTCCATTCATTGCCCTCAACTACAGTTGGATCAGGGCCCTGTTGTCTAAGCAGATGAACAGCTTGCTCTTTAAAACAATATAATGGTATCCATACATCTGAGTATGTCTGCCTATAAGCGGCTATTTCCTATTGCCTGGTGCTCTTCATCTGAAGATCTATTGTAATGTGCAGCGATTATCATTTTAATATCTGTATGGAAACTCTCTTGGTGAAATTACTGCAGTAGCCAGTTTCCAAAGGGTAATTACTTGATCGCGTTTTAAAAATATATTACAGTAAGGAGGCTTACGAAACATTTCAGATTAATAGCCTGGAGTCAGTCAAATGAGCCAGGCTTCTAAAAGAATGTGAGGGGTTGTATCAAACAATCCTGCACATAACACAGCAAACTTGTGTGCGTGTATGGCAGAGACCAAGATGACAAAATTAAAATGCTAACATTGATACCATTTCCCCTACAATCCAGAGAGTCTGTATGTCCAATTTAGATGCAAGAATTCACTTTCCAAAACTGCAATAAATAAATTCTACCAGTGTCAGTATTGCAGCACTGCAACACAATGTAAATCCTACTAGATGTTACAGGAGATGGGAACTAGAAGCACAATTGCTATTTTGGACAGCAGATGTTTAAGAACATAAGATCCTAAGAACAGCCCTGCTGGATCAGGCCCAAGGCCCATCTAGTCCAGCATCCTGTTTCACACAGTGGCCCACCAGATGTCGCTGGAAGCCTACAGGCAGGAGTTGAGGGCATGCCCTCTCTCCTGCTGTTACTCCCCTGCAACTGGTACTCAGAGGCATCCTGCCACTGAGGCTGGAGGTGGCCTATAGCCCTCTGACTAGTAGTCGTTGATAGACATCTCCTCCATAAAGTTATCCAAACCCCCCTTAAAGCCATGCAGGTTGTTGGCTGTCACCACATCTCGTGGCAGAGAATTCCACAAGTTGATTATGTGTTGTGTGAAAAGGTACCTTTGTTTGCTGGTCCTAGATTTCCTGGCAATCAATTTCATGGGATGACCCCTGGTTCTAGTGTTATGTGAGAGGGAGAAGAATTTCTCTCTATCCACTTACTCCTCACCATGCATGATTTTATAGACCTCTGTCATGTCTCCCTGCAGTCGTCTCTTTTCTAAACTAAATAGCCCTAGGTGTTGTAGTCTTGCCTCATAAGAAAGCTGCTCTAGGCCGCTGATCATCTTGGTTGCCCTCTTCTGCACCTTTTCCAGTTCTACAATGTCTGTTTTTAGATGTGGTGGCCAGAATTGTACACAGTACTCCAGGTGTGGCTGCACCATAGTTTTGTGTAAGGGCATTATATGTTTGTTAAGCCTGACTGTCATAGCACCTTCATAGGGTCTATATTTCAGGCAAGGATAACCTTTTCATCTACATATCATCTGCTCTTTGTTCCTTGCCATGCTGACAGTGCACACCAGAGAAGTCCAACACCTACCCAATTATTTCTACACACATTTTTGCCTTATCAAAAAATGACAGAATGTGATTGACACTCTCACCATTTGCAGGAGGGTAGGATTTTCCAGAAGTTGGCTGACATATAGAGCAAATATGCACCTGTGCAGCAAGAAAGCAGCCCAACAGAACTTCACAACTAACTGCAGCAGCACAGTGGGGAAGTGGTCATATTTGATGCTCTCCCTCCCCACAGAAATCCCTCTGTGCCACTCGAAAATATGTCCCTGAGGGTTGTGTAGTCCTCCCCTGGGGCAGGAGGGAGCTTCAAAAATTACTGCTTCCTTACTGCACATGTGCAGTTAATTGGGAAGTTGTTTATTTTGCACATTATGGCTGATTTTTTTGATCCATAGAAAAGCCCTTCAGAACATAGGAAGCTGCCTTATACTGAGTTACATCATTGGTCCACCTAGGTCAGCATTGTCTACAGTGACTCGCAGTGGCTCTCCAAGGTTCCAGGCAGGGGTCCCATGCATCTAGGGATTTAACCTGGGACTTTCTACATGCAAAGGAAATGCTCTACCACTGGGCTATGGCCTCATCTCTTCTACAGTCCCATCCCTTTCTAGATCAGACCAATACTTTATTTCACGTAGTAGTAGTAGTAGTAGTAGTAGTAGTAGTAGTAGTAGCAGTATTATCTCACCCAGTATCCTGTTTCTCTCAGTGGCCAGCCACTGGGAAGCCAACAGGCAGGAGATGAAGAGAACAGCCTTCCTCTGGTGCTTGTCCTCCACCAACTGGCATTTAAAGGTATAGTGCTAATCTGCAGAGAGCTACCAAGCGACAGAAAAACCCTCAGTAATTAATAAAAAGGTTTTCTGGCAAACCTTTCAACATATCTGGCACTGAGGCATGTTTTGTGAAATCAGCACCCCAAGATTTCCCTTTTTCACCTGCACCTATTTTATGATGGCTTTTCTTGGTGACTGCTGACTGCCAAAGCTGCACAACCCACCCCCCAAAAAATGATCTTAATATATGAATCTCAAATAATAAAGTACCTCATTTAATCAAACTTCCATGATAAATTATAACCCTTCATTGATTCCTATACATTATTCCCACTCATAACCCATAATAATTGACACTATTAAAATCTGTACTGTGCAAATAATGATACATAGATTGTGAACCACCCAGGGTCTTGCATATGGGGTGGTAAAGAAATGTGTTCAAAAAATAAATAAATATAAAGAATGATCTCCTTTCGTTGAAGGTGTATACATGCAGTTCTGTAACAATAATAATATTAAAAAGTCCAAATGGATATTTGTTCCAAGATTCCCAGTCGATGTGATCAAATTCAATGTGACGTTCTTAATAAAACTCCTTGGAAATTTCTTTAAGATCTGTGAGTTGATAAAAACTGTTCCAGAAAGATGTCTCATAGTTATTTGCAATATGCCAGATGCATTTTGGCCACTACTCGGCCCTCTTCAGAGTCACTGAGAGAGAATGTATTGCCCTATATGTACCTACTCAAACATTAAGAACTTCTTTGGAAGCCCTCCTCTGGGTGCTCCTGCCAAATGACATAAGGTGGGTCACTACTAGAGATAGGTCCTTTTCGATGGTTGCACCCCATTTATTGAATAGCCTCCCCAGTGAGGTTTGCCTGCCTTCATCACTTTGCTCTTTTAGATGCCAGGTGAAGACCTTTTTGCTTGATGGAGCCTCCCGGTTGGGGGTCTCCTCGCAAGTTGCCGTGGTGCAGAGACACAACACGGCATCTCATGGCCCAAAAACCTGGGTTAGAGGAGCGCTCACTCGGCTAACCCAGGTTAAGAGGTGGGTTTTTTAGGTGGGCTAGTCACCAGAGAGCCACCGGGCTCACCTGCGAGCCCGGTGGTTCTCACAACCATGCAAAAGCGGGCTGGGCTGCATTAACCTGCTTTTGCATGGTCGAGTGAATAGCTTCATTGTGTGGAAGCAAGGTAGGAGGTTTTCCTCCTACCATGCTTCCACACAATGGGGCTATTCCCACGATTGGGAAAAATCGGGCTAGGAAAGCCTAGCCCGATTTTGCCCCGATTGTGGGAACCACCGGGCTCGGCTGTGAGCCCAGTGGTTCCTAGGTGGGTAACCCGCCTAAGTGCCCCTGCCTTTAGCCTGGGTTTGCAGAGCGAGTGCTCCGCAAAACTGGGCTCCCTGATCATGAGTAGCCACAGCACGGCTCTGCACCATGGCTACTCATAAGTAGACCCCCGGAGGGGAGATGAAAAGCCGCCTCCCAGCTCCGGGGGTCTCCCCAGTATGCCCTGCACGCTTGGGTAGGGCATACTGGGGCTTCCAGGGGCTGCACGGCCCCCGCTCCCCCGGCCCCTGCCAGCTCTGTCATGGAGCCGGCAATCGTGTGGGCGGCTGATCCGGCCGCCCAGGGCTACTGCCCCGATCGTCTGCGGGGAGAGCAGGCTTAGCTCACTCTCCCTGCAGTTTTTGCAAAAGCGGGTCTCACAGATTGTGAGACCCGCCTCAGTCACTTCTACCCAAGTTGTCCTCTAACCTTGCTTCCACACAACTGAAAATGGGGAGCACACACAGCACCCAAACCAGGCTAGTACACAGTGTTTGATTGTGTTAATGACCTCAGTGGCTGCAAGGAAAGCACCATCACTGGTAAATTCCCCATTTTGTCCTCATTTCTCCTTTCCCTTGAAAAATCAACGAAGAGCTTCCCTATCTTATCACCTGCAAATGGGAATACAATGAATACAACAAAAGTTTATATACAGCTTTTCAACCAAAGTTCCCAACGCGGGATAGATAGATAGATAGATAGATAGATAGGTAGATGGGATTATTTCATCTCAATAAATACATGGGAGTATTTCATCTCCTCAGAAGCCCACTCCTACCAGTCAGTTTTCTGTATCAAGCTATTATGTTGATATCTCCCATAAACTCCTTGGATGGGAAGGGGGAACTGGTTTAATAAAACAAATACACTGAGAGGCCTTTTAACCAGAAAAGCACAAGTGGGTGCAATTCTAATATTAATGAAGCTTGGGAATTGATGATTTTATAATCCTTGCCCTTCCTGCCTTGATCCATTAGCAGGTATAGATTCAGTGGTAGTTAGCACAGTTGGTCCAAACTGCCTGAGTGGAAAATTGATAGCACAGGGAAGTGCTAGCCTGGTTGGCTGACTCATTTTTAGTGCTTTGAACTTTTGCTCTCTGATATTGTGAGTTCAGCCCTTCTTTAGGGAAGTTGAACTCACCCTGAGCTATCATAAGGGCTCATGCAGGGGTGTGGGGCAGAAGTGTCTGCTTTGACATATTAATTAAAACAGATACATGGAAATAAATGACATTACCATAACCATCATCAACTTTTCCCTGTTCAGCAATGAAACAGATCTTTTTCCTGTCCTCCAGTCAAGGAAACAGTTCAGAGGGGATTTCATATTCCCAAGTGCTAAATGATGCTGTTTACTTTTTAGTGCTCTGATTCAGATTTCTGCCTGGAATATCGGAAACAAAGCAGTGATTTGGGTTTGAATGAGAAGTGCTATTAGCATTTTGATTTTTGCACAGATGTGGTCAAAGACGTAAATAGCTTGATTGTGCATTATGCTTCTCATTCAGCACAGGGTGGAAAAAGTGAATGTTCTTCCTCCTCCCTCTGGGTCACTCAGTGAAATTGATTGAAACTATGAGAACCAAAAGAAAGTATGTATTCAGTAGGGGTGTTCATTCAATTTGGGTCAAACAGTAAAACATAACGACCAGGACCCATTTAATTGGGTTCTGCATCCCCCAAAGCCAAGCACACCTGGCCATGAATCAATCCTGAGGGAGCGCTGATACATTTTGGTATGCAAGTCTATTTGGATCTATTTTGTTTCCTTGGCTTCAATGCCTGGCTTGCCACAGTAATTTGGGGTGGGGGAGAGAGAAGGCAAGGGAAAACTGACAATGACGAGATTTAAAATGTTAAACTCAGAGACTTTCTCCCCAAAATGACCAAAAATCTGAAATGGCTTCCTGATACACAAGTGCTGCAATCACAATTACAGAGTAGCAAGAGAGAGGGATGTTCAGACACATAAAACACGTGTTGTTTTCTATTCCATCTAATTGGGTCGGTCACAACAGAGAGGGGAGACGAGAAGTTTTTCAGATTGTTCTTGGTGATTTGCATTCTGCCTATATATATACACACACATACGCGCGCGCGCACACACGCACATGTATATGCATGTATTTTCATTACATTAGCCCAAGCACTTTTTTAAAAAGAAAGAAATTTGAAGTTAATTCCAGGTTTAACCCCAAGGCAACCACATGAGCATTTTCAAGGGAAGCCAAACAAGTTTCTGTTAGAGAAGTGAAATGTATCAGAGGGTTTCTGCACATGTAATGCAAGTGAAATGGTGGTGGGAGAGACAAAATAAGTACCAATATGTCAAGAAAGGAGGGAGGGGAAATCAAGCTGCTAGAAAACTGTGAGGCTATTCTCAAAATCACCCAAAATCAGCTAGCCACGGCAAATCCCCCTCCCCTTACATGAGGTTAACAGAGCGAGTGCTCCATTAACCTCATCTCTTTGCTTGTGTGTTGTTGCGGTGTGCAGCAACTCATGAGTAGATCCCTGACTGGGAGGCTGCAAGCAGACCCCAGGGTCAGGGATCTCTCCAGGATGCCCCACGCACTCGCACAGGGCACCCTGGAACTTTGGAGGCTGCGCGGCCCCTGATCCCCACGGCCCCACCGGCTACGGGACAGAGCCGGCAGTCATGTGGGTGGCTGATCCGGCCGCCCAGGGCTGCCTTTGGATCATCTGCAGGGAGAGCGGGCTAACCCCGCTCTCCCCTCAGACCCAGAAGAAGCTCTTCTCACTGATTGTGAGAAGAGCTTCTGTATTTTTTTACAATGCTTAAAAAGTGCCTCACACATTCCAAGCACATGCTTTTCTTCAGAGGCAGTGGTATCTTCTAAACCTTCATTCTAAATCTTCTTTACCTCATCACAATTTGTCATCAGAGTCCTTTCCATTTAGGTTTAACAGATTTTTAACCTTTCAGGGACCAGTGTGACGCTAATTTCACAGGGCTGAGCATAGGGGAGCTTCTGAATCCTGTAAACAAAAGAGTTGTGCAATCACTAACTCTGAGGTGGTTCTAATGATCGCCAGGGCTGGGCTGGGAGGGCACAGGGGGAAGGCTTCCCTTAACCTACCTTTCCCCCTGATGACCAAACCATCTGTCCTCAGCGCACTTCCTGTGCACCTACATGGGCAGCCCTACTCCGTGCAGTTCTGTGAGGCACGGAGCAGGGTGGAGGGACCTGGGGCCAGAACTTCTTGTTCTGGATATCCCACAATGCAACATGCGACATGCATGTTGCATTGGGGAGTGCCTCATCAGATGGGTGCTTTATGCGCCTGTCTCTGTGTTTCCTTGGGCTGCACTCACGATACCCAGGGTAAGGGTGCAAGCGCACACTTAGCCTCGACTAATAGCTGGGTTCCTTAGGATGGTTATGTAGGTGGGGAGTGGAGGGATCTGCAAATATCCTGCTGCTTCTCATGACCAGCCTAACCCTGGCTGGGCTGACCCAGGCTGTGTTAGGCTGGTCGTGAGAACAACCTCCTTGTCTGATCGTGCTCCCATACTTAGATGAGCTGATGCTCATCACAGGTTCAATTACATACTCTCTGTAAGCCAGGTGACTGGTAAGAGTCCCAGCCTAGCCCTACCACTAGCCACAGGAAAACTTGCACTTATGAGGCAGCAGTAGTCCGTGCTTGCCAGTGCTTGCCTCCCAGATGAATTATGTCACCAATCTCTTCGCCACATTAGAGGCCTTGGAATATGCTCTCAGAGATCAAATTGGCCTGCGGATGCCTGAAGCGCTATGCCTCTCTGTGCATGCCCGGAGTGGACTGCTGAATCCACTCCAAATTCCACAATCCATTCTGGATTTGGGATAGAGCAGAATGAATCGATCCTTGGCTGCAATCCTGCGGAGCAGAACAAAGTGGTTACACTCGTCCCACAACGCACATGAAAAATCAGCCTGGGGAAATGTGGGGCACTGCTCCCCCCTCTGGGGACTGTTCCTTTCTCATACAAAGTTGTAATTTGAGAACATTGGGGACACTGAGAATGCCTATGACATTTGGGGCATGGGTAGGTCAGATGAATGTGTTAATGTATTATTATTATTATTATTATTATTATTATTATTATTATTATTATTATTTCAATTTCTATACCGCCCTTCCAAAAATGGCTCAGGGCGGTTTACACAGAGAAATAATAAATAAATAAGATGGCTCTCTGTCCCCAAAGGGCTCATATTCTAAAACGAAACAGAAGATGGACACCAGCAACAGTCACTGGAAGTACTGTGCTGGGGGTGGAGAAGGCCAGTTACTCTCCCCCTGCTAAATAAAGAGAATCACCACGGTAAAAGGTGCCTCTTTGCCCAGTTAGCAGGGGTATTGCTATCACTTTGAAGTGTGAATATCTCTTTGAAGTGTGAATATCGCCTTCTTCCCAAACAAAACAGAGGTTCCTAGGGAAACTACTTAATGAACCTGTGTACTACAGAGAGCAGAAGCGAAGGTGTACTCGGAACCATTCAAACTAATGTGACAAATTAAATCCCTTCTTTCGACCAGCAAGCTGACATTGTCCTTTGCGTTTGCTGTATCTGGCAAATAAGTACTTGACTTGACCTGTTAATTTTATTGACAGCCTTAAGCAGTAGAAAACACACTGCTGTTTTGATAGTTGCAGCGTTCCCTGGACAATCAACAGCAAATGGCTAGGAACTTACGTGGGAAGACAGGTCTGTAAGAAATCAACGAAAGCCACGAGCGCTCGATATGAAGGCTGGAAAGTGGAGAGCTGAGAGCTCTGCGGAATCAGGTAATTAATCTGAAATTCTCTCCTGTCGGTTGATGGGGCCTTATGATGACAAGATACTTTGCTACAAGATGAGACACTCTCGTACCCTGAAGTGTCAGGTAGAGAGAGAACAAACTTCTCAGAGAGGCCAAGCTAGTCCAGTTTCCTTGGCGTAGAGCCAAACAGCCCAATGAATATGTCCACAAAGCAATTATTTTGGGGGTGGGGGATACATCTAGACTACGTTCTGGTCTGTATAATGGGGTCATTCATACAACCAACCCTACCTGAGTTTTTTGGGGGGAGGGATGCATCTAGACTAGGTTCTGGTCTGTATAATGAGGTCATTCATACAACAGGGAAGAGAGCTAGTCTTGTGGTAGCAAGCATGACTTGTCCCCTTTAAGCTAAGCAGGGTCCATCCTGGTTGCATATGAAAGGGAGACTAGAAGTGTGAGCACTGTAAGATATTCTCCTTAGGGGATGGAGTCAGTCTGGGAAAAGCATACAGGCTCCAAGTTCCTTCCCTGGCCGCATCTCCAAGATAGGGCTGAGAGAGATTCCTGCTTGCAACCTTGGAGAAGCCGCTGCCAGTTCTGTGTAGACAATACTGAGCGAGACGGACCTATTGTCTGATTCAGTATATGGCAGCTTCCTATGTTCCTATGTTCAACCTTACTTGAGTTTTTTTGGGGGAGGGATGTATCTAGACTAGGTTCTGGTCTGTATAATGAGGTCATTCACACAACCAGCCCTACTTGAGTAGGACAGGGCTACACCTGGTAGCCTGTTCATGTGAAGTACTGGGATTGCTCTTGATCCTTCTGCTCCTACCCCAGGTAGCCCTGCTTTTCAACCCAGGCTAACAGAGAGGTAGGAGGAAATGCTTGCATGGTGCATTGTGGGAAACCTGGTGGCATGGCCTCCTTTCCCCCACCTCCCAATCACCACACCACTCATCTGGGCACGCAGGTGGCAGAGCCTATTCCGGCTCTGGTCATGTGGGGGAACACAGGTAGGCCCCCTGCCTTCCCTCAAGCAACCCCAGGATGGCTGTATGAATGACTTTAATATCTGACATTAACACAAAGGCTGTGTTAACCCCATCCTTTCCAGTGTGAACAGCTATAGAAACTTTGGCAGAGCATTGCCCTTGAATAAAGGGTCCCTTGATACCCACCCTCACAGTGTATACAGCAAAATCCTCCTCTTATCTACACCCCCATTTGTGTGTGTTTTGGGGCTGCCCATAGGAGTGGCATCAGAAGCAGCACCAGAAGGAGAATATTGCTGGGATACAGAAGGGACAAAGTGCAGTTTGGGGACAGCGGACTTTGTCCCACACATTGAGGTTATTCTCTTGGTCATACCAAATCAGGCTAAGGGATCCTAGCCCGAATTGGTATGCCCATGATAACTACTGGGCTCGCAGCCAAGCCTGGTTGTTCTCAAGAGGGTCACCCACTTGAATACCTCTCCCTTAACCAAGGTTAGCGGAGTGAGTGCTCCGCTAACCTGGCTTTTTTTATTGTGAGTTGCAATGGCTCCACGCCACAGCAAATCACGAGGAGATCCCCGGTGGAGAGGCTAAATGCACACTGCAGGAGTGGGGGTCTCTCCAGCATGCCCTGCATTTCCAGGGGTCGCGCAGCCCCTGAACTCCCCAGCCCCCACCGGCTCTGTAAGAGAGCTGGCAGTTGTGTGGGTGGCTGATTCGGCCGCCCACAGCCAACTGACGGGTTGTCTGCTAGGAGAGCGGGCTGAACCCTCTCTCCTCGCAAACCCCATCTTGGCGGTTCCCACTGATCATGGGAACCGCCTCCTTACATTTCTGAGAGAGAAATAAGCATATTGCATATTAATGCTGCCATCCTAAACATAAATGGAAGGGAGCCCATGGGGAAATACGATCTCTCTCGATAGAGATAGATAGATAGATAGATAGATAGATAGATAGATAGATAGATAGATAGATAGATAGATAGATGTGTGTTTTGATGTTCTTTATTTGGGATATTTCTGATTCTCTTAACTGCACTAATCCTTTCTGTTGGGGGTGGGGGGAACCAGTGCATTCTGCTTAAAGGCATCCTTGTCATAGTGCATAACATCAACCTTGTTCTTTGATGTTTGTTGTTGTTATGAAACACACCCATGTGCTAGCACATTAAGATAGATGAAGATGTAACAAGTGAAATAGCACATCTAGGATAAGAGATGAAGTGGGTAACAATAACCAGACTTCCTGGGGGGGGGGAGTTGCAGTTCCACTTTGGGGTTTCAAGGTGTAGGAGTTTAATTACCTTACCAAACTGAATGGTAAGGGCTATAGGTCAGCAAAGAAAGAGATGTCAGGAGGCTGAGAAAAAGCCAGGATGTCAATTAGGTGCAGAAAGGAAGAGGAAAATGGTTTCACATTGGATGGGGAGAGGGGGAGAAAAAGACCAGTTAAAACAAAAAAGGACAGCCCCACAGCTAAAATATTTATGATTGTGAGCCACCCTGAGACTTTGGTTTGGGGCAGTATAGAAATGTATTAAATAAATACATACATACATACATACATACATACATACATACATACATACATACATAAAAAAATAATACATAAATGCACAAGATAGGCAGGAAATATATAAAGAATATACCCCGCTAGTTGGAGGGCTATAGGCCACCTCCAGCCTCAAAGGCAGGATGCCTCTGAGTACCAGTTGCAGGGGAGTAATGGCAGGAGAGAGGGCATGCACATATCTCTTGCCTGTTGGCCCCCCGGGGGCATCTGGTGGGGCACTGTGTGAAACAGGATGCTGGACTAGATGGGCCTTGGACCTGATCCAGCAGGGCTGTTCTTATGTTTTTAAGAAATGTAAAGTAGAGGCTTAAAAACTATAGGTCCACTTTTCACTTTTCTGGGAATGAGAATAATTACATGATTAAATGTATTAAACATTATTATATTATATGTGTATTATTATATATGCCTTAAATTTTGGTCTATGACCACAAATAAACATGATGATTGATGATGATTAAATGTATTCGCTTCCTCCAGAACTAAAGATTTTTTTGCTGAAATTCCATTCTCCCATCAGGGTTGGGGTGATCACTTTTGCCAAATTGCTGACCTTCTGCTATAGGCCCTGACTGCATTGGTGAATGCCTGTGCTGCTTGGTGTCATGGTGATTTTGTAGTTTGAAGAAAAATAGTCACTTCTGCACATGTGTATTTTGCTCAGTCACACTGCACCATGGTTGTTGTGCATGATACAAGAATACAGAGCTTTTCTTGGATGCACACATCTCTCTATGAGTGGCTTCGCATTATCACCGGAAAGTGTGGTTCCCGGGTAGAGTGCACTCCTGGCAAGCGTGTTGTCCAAAATCACCAACTGCTGCTTCCAAAGCACTCTGACTGACTTTTGCCCGACTTCCATAACCAAGATTTGAAGTTCAGTGAAGTATTTTGTGTGCAAATCAGGTGGAAGTCTGGGGAACCAGCAGTGGGTAGATTTGGACAACACATCTGCCAGGTTGAGCCAGTTGTTCAGATGGAACGAGCTCAGAACACTTGAAACATTCCACATGGCATTTTGGACTCCAGAATGGCACTCTTCTGTCCTCTGCAAACACGCGGCAGGCATTTGCATAGCGGTGCTGACCATGCAAATGGCCACTGAGCATGAGCAGAGGCCAGAAGAGCACCATTTTGGAGTCCTAAATGGTGATCGGAAGTTTTGGAATGTTCTGACTCGGAATAGGGTCATTCCGTTCCAAGCTCAGAATAGGGCCTTCATTTGAAGGGCATTCTGTTCCAAGCTTGGAACACTCAAAACGGCCCGTTTCGAGTTGGAACAATCCGAACATGGAACATTCTGCACATCCCTAATTTTCTTCCTAGCTCATTAAACAGCTGGGTAGTGCATATGGCTGCTGTTAGGACAGAGCCCTCCGTCTCAACTGCTGCTCATCACATGATCACTTCCCCACCGCTTACCTTGCTTTTTACTGGCACACGATTGCAAAATGGGAGTGTGCACAACTACTGAGCTTGGGTAGGACGTTTGTCCTATCCAATTAGTGATTGTGTAAACTAGCCTAACTTCCTCTCCATCTCCTGTACACCAGGTAAATTACTCTGAGTGTGTGTGTTGGCGGGTGGGATGGCAGTATTGGTTCAGGTGACTATTCTGATCCAACTCATCCCCCTTGAATCGGGACTGAATTGTCCTGGAATGGCCACCCAAAACTTAGGGGGACCTCCAAAGCACCAAGAAGGCCTTCCATGTGAATTGGGGCTGCTTTGCACAGCCCTAACAGAGTTTCACAGCCAATATTCATGCTCATATATCACCTTGGCTCTTGTGGACTTGCCCAATGTACCAAATAAGTCCATGACCAAAGTAGGATCTGAACCTGGGTCTAATTCCAACTGGTTCTCTTCCATATGCCATTGACACTGAAGTCAGTGCAGTCCAGCACAGGCCATTAACTGCATTGATTTCTTTTCTCTGTTGAGGTAAAATTGAGAAGTCCCTTAAAAGAACCCAATGGCTTGAACTTCCTCAAGTCAAACGTGTTCAGTAAACATAATCAAGAAGACAAATGTTTTGTTCTTAATTGGATGGTATGGATTCTCCCCACCACCCCCAGCCCTTATCTCTATTACTGGAAAGTGCTATGAGTGGATTTTCCAGAATGGTGCTATAAAAAACAAAGATGATTGATTAATTCAATACACCTAGAGGTAGGAAATGTCTTCCAGGAAAGTTTAGAGGAAATGTACAGCATTCTACAAATAGACACAGTTTACCATATGCATATTAAGCGTTCTAGATTGTTGAAGTTTTCCGTTACCATCCTCCTAGCTCTGGCTAAATGGCTGACATTTATTTCATTTTTATTCTACATTTTTATCCTCCTTTTCAGTGTGCAAGATCCCCCAAAGCACCAATCAACCATCATAAAATACAGATAACATTCATAACAACATTCAAAAGAAATTAAAACACATTAAGCATACTTAGCATTTATATAGTTCTTTTTGAGTGTTTAGAGTGCTTCATATACATTATCTCAGTGCAACATTCAAACTAATGCTGATCTGAATGATTTCACTGCATAGTTTTTGGTGAACGTTCATTTGGGTGAGCAATGATGAGTTTCTGGGGACGGGGAGGGATGCACTGGGCTTTATGGGAAAGGTGGGTTTTAAGAATATATTTGAGGGATGTAAAAAAGAAGGCATTGTGCTGGTGTTCCAAGAGGCAGTTCAAAGCCTAAGGAGCAGCAAGAGAGAAAGGGCAGAGATGTCTGAGGAAGCAGGAGACCTTCAGATGGTTGAGGCTGGTACAGCTGGGGGAACCAAAGGGCAGGAATGCAGTGGAATAAATGAGAACAGAGATGTTGAAAAGGACAGGGCCATTGAAGGTAAAGACAAGGAGCTTGTGCTTGATCCAGGAGAGGGGGAAGGGTCCATAACTCAGTTGTACAGCATCTTCTTTGTCTGCAGAAGGTCCCAGATTCAACTTTTGGCATCTCCAGTTATGTGTCATGTATATGACAACCCTGAGGGGGAGAGGTGTGTGCCTGCCAGGAACATATACTTTATCCCAGTCAGGCCTCTCACCCAACAAAGTGGACCTTGTGGTCCTAGGCTGAGCTAGGCCAAGCTGCCAAGGACAGTCCAAACAAGTCAAAAATGAAGAAGAAGATAGACTCTTCCCCCCTTAAAGTAAAATAAAGTAAATTATGCTGTCGAGTCAGTGTCGACTCCAGGCAACCACAGGGCCCTGTGGTTGTCTTTGGTAGGATACAGGAGGGGTTTACCATTGTCATCTCAGTATGAGATGATGCCTTTCAGCATCTTCCTATATCGCTCCTGCCCAATATAAGTGTTTCCCATCATCTGGGAAACATACCAGTGTGGATTCGTACCAGCAACCTCTGGCTCGCTAGGCAAGAGACTTCTGCTAATAACAAACAGAACAACAAAAGCAGAACACGATCATTGTTATAAAGACAAGGCACACACTTGAGTTGAGGTCTTCAATTGCAAAAGGACAGTAGCAAGAACAAATGTAAAAGGCAAGCCTCCGGATAAATGCTCCCCCACCCCCCACAATGCCAAGGGCTTGCTAAAAAGCTTTCCAAGGTGACTTCTCTGTTCTAGGTGTTTCCATGGCACAATAATATCCACTCCAAGTCTTTTCCATTCTGCCTCTATGCACTGTCTCAGGCCTTAGTTAAAGGGTTTCACTCTTGCTTTCCCTGCTCCCAATTCAAAACAAGAAGTCAAGTATTGATGATCTCATGCTCAGTCTTGTTTTGCCTTGCCTGGGAGTGAAGACCATGCGCAGAGTGCACAACAACAGGTGATGTGCTCTGCAAAAACAGAGTCTCACACCAGGGCTGCACAGAATGTCTTTTCCTGGATGAAGATGGCTCTGCTCAGAGCCTTTTGCCAATGTAAGAAAAGACACCAAGCAAAAATTGAGTGCTGTCCAATACATAGGGCTGGGAGAGACCCCTTCCTAAAACCTTGGAGAGATACAACCCATCAGTAGAGACAATACTGAGCTAGATGGACTAAGGCGCTGGTCTTGTGGTAGCAAGCATCAGGGGTGGATTAAATATTTTAGCCACCTTTCAGAGGAAGGCTGAAAATGGGCTGCCCAGCAGAGAGGCCCATGCAGTCACTTGGGAGGAGGGGAGCTGGAAGGAGCTCAAAGCCCTCCCATCCCACCATGCAGTGGCATTTTCAAAAGTAAAAGGGGAAACTCTCCCCTCCTCGCCCACCACCCTTCCTCCCCTCCCACCCACCCTTGCTGCAGCCGCCGCCGCCATGCCCCATCCCATCGCCGGCAGTGGCATTATTTAGAGGGCAAAAGGGGAAACTTTCCTCTCACCCCTCCCCTCATTGCAGCTACTGCCACTGCAGCTGCTGCATAGTGGTGTGTGTTGTTTTAAGATAAAGGGGGAGACTTTCTCCTCACCCTCCCACCCCTGCTCACTGCAGCCGCAGCTGCCCCCAGAGAAGGACAGCAAAATCTGAGGAGTAGCAAAATTTGTTGCTCCTCAAATTTTGCCACTGTAGGCAAATGCCTTCTCCACCTCTCCGTTAATCCGGCACTGGTAAGCATGAATTGTACCCTTTGCTAAGTAGGGTCTTCCCTGGGTTGCATTTGAATGGGAGACTCCATGTAAGCACTGTAGGATATTCCCCTTAGAAAATGGGGCTGCTCTGGGAAGAGCACCTGCCTGCTTACATGAAGAAGGTTCCAAGTTCCCTCCCTGGCATCTCCAAGACAGGGCTGAGAGAAACTCCTGCCTGCAACCTTGAAGAAGCTGCTGCCAGTCTGGGTAGGCAATATTGAGCTAGATGGACCAAGGGTCTGATTCAGTAAAAGGCAGCTTCCTATGTTCCTAATGAGCATTACCATTCAGCACCATAATCCCTGACAGAAATTTCAACAAGACCCACGGAAGGAAATCCCTTCTAAGCTGCTCAGAGCCCAAGCATGTGTTAAAATAAGAATAATAATGTGAAAGGTAGAACCTTCCTTGCAATCTTAAAAACAAGTTTCCAAATTACTATTTTCACTATTTCAACCGCCTTGGGATAATTTTATGAAAGGCAGTGTATAAATCTAACAATAAAATAAATGACAATTTCCACTATTTCTATTCAACCCAGTTCCCAGAGTAATCGTGACTGACATGCTAAAAATGCAGTATCCCTTGACACAGTGAAGTCATCCCATGTTAGGCTTATTGCTAAAGGGGAATAACTGTAAGAGCTAACATTTCTGTTTGGGTTTCATGGTTAGTTTACAACTTGATGGACGTGCATGTAACACAGGCTGCCACCTTTTTTAAAAAAAGCCTATGCAATCAATCTTGTGCTTCGTGTAACATTTCATTTCCAATCTCGATAAATGGATTGTTTGCCTTATACATATTGTTTGGTTTTTATTCTCTGTTGCTCAGCAGATTGATGGGGGCGGGGAGAGAGAGAGAGAGAGAGAGAGAGAGAGAGAGAGAGAGAGAGAGAGAGAGAGAGAGAGAGAGATTGTGAAATCAGGTCTCCCCCTGCCCTGCTTTGAAACAGGGAAATTTGTTCAAACTGAAAAATTCTAACTGAATAAAGGAAGTGCAAGCCTTCTTGAGAATTCCACAAATTGTTTCAAAATTATTTGCCTAAATAGAATCTTCCAACTTCACCCCAAGAATGAATCATGAAGGGTCTTCCATTGGGAATAATGGGTGTAGTGCCTGATGTGTGATTGTTCAAGAGTCTCACGACCGGTGAGAAGAGCCTGGATGGGGTTTGTGGGGAAAGTGGGCTTAGCCCTCTCTCCCTACACACGAGCAGGCAGTCTGCTCCGGGAGGCCAAAGCAGCTGCCCACACGAATGCCAGCTCTGTTACAGAGCTGGCGGGGGCTGGGAAGATTGGGGGCCAAGCGGCCCCCGGAAGCTCCAGCATGCTGGAGAGACCCCCGAGCCTGGAGGCTGATTTTAAGCCTCCTGGACTGGTCAGGAGTCTTCTCGTGAGTTGCCATGCCACGGAGCCATGCCGCTGCAACACACAATTCAGAAAAATGGGTTTGCGGCGCGCTTGCTCCAGAAACCTAGTTTTAGGGCAGGGCTACTTAAGCGGGTTAAGAACCACTGGGCTCGCAGCTGAGCCCGGTGGTTCTCACGATGGGATAAAATTGGGCTAGCCTCCGCTAGCCCAATTTTCTCCCATCGTGTGAATAGCCTCACTTTCTACTACCCAAGTAGAAAGACCTAGATGAGAAATCTATGTAACAAAGAACACGTATACATCTTTAGTAGGGATGTGCGCGAATCAATTTTTTCAATTCGATTTGTACACGAATTGAATCACCCCCGATTTGTTTTGGGTCCAAATCTGGCCA
Source organism: Hemicordylus capensis (assembly GCF_027244095.1). Classification (NCBI taxonomy): domain Eukaryota; kingdom Metazoa; phylum Chordata; class Lepidosauria; order Squamata; family Cordylidae; genus Hemicordylus; species Hemicordylus capensis. The sequence goes on from NC_069659.1 coordinate 11,985,008, forward strand.
GCTGGCACAGGGGTGATTTGTTTTGTCCACAAATCTCCCCAAACAGGTAGATTCGGGTACAAATCGTTTTGTACCCAAATCAATTAGCACAGAGAGGAGAGGAGAGCTGGTCTGGTGGTAGCAAGCATGACTTGTCCCCATAGCTAAGCAGGGTCTGCCCTGGTTGCATCTGAATGGGAGACTTGATGTGTGAGCACTCCAAGATATTCCCCTCAGGGGATGGAGCTGTTCTGGGAAGAGTATCAGGTTTCAAGTTCCCTCCCTGGCTTCTCCAAGATGGGGTGGAGAGAGAGATTCCTGCCTGCAACCTTGGAGAAGCCACTGCCAGTCTGTGAAGACAATACTGAGTGAGATAGACCAATGGTCTGACTCAGTATATGGCAGTTTCCTATGTTCCTATGAGAGCAGGCACAGGCTGTATTCTCTCAGCAGCAGGAAGGGGATGAAAAAAAAAATTATCTTCTCTTTTCCTCAATCAGGAAAGTGTGTGTGTGGGGGTGGGGGGAGCAGATAGTCCACTCCAGGCAGCAGGTAGGCAAGGCAAAACAAAGCTCCTCTCTCCCTCCCACCCCCCATGAGGCAGAAAGGCAGAATGGTGGCTGGCTGCTTCTTTAGGCACATCTGAAAACCCCTCCTTTGAATTCCCCCCCCCCGGTCAACGTGGGGCCAGTCACCCCTGGCAACACAAGATTTGAATGGAAACAAGCCAATCATTGCAAACTGCAAGTCACCACTCTGAAGCTTGGGAGGGCGGGATTTTTTTTAGAAAAAAATCCTGACGCAAAATGGAGACAGCAAGAGAGATCACCACAAAATGGATGGCTGAATGTACAATTTTTTTCAGGTCCGAAATCTGGGCCATTTGTTTTGGACCCGAATCTGGCCAGCTAGCACAGGGGTAATTTGTTTTGTCCACAAATTGCCCCAAACAGGTAGATTTGGGTACAAATTGTTTTGTACCCTAATTGATTCACACATCCCTAGTCTTTAGACCTAGGTTTGGAGACAAACTGGCCTAGTTCACACAATCATCCAAATCAGAGTAGAAGCTTGGCTACCCACATTAGTGTTATTCTGGGAGCTCACAAATCCCCCTCTAGCCCAGGTTGCTCAAGGTAGGGCAACCCAGCTTTCCTACTCTGCTCTTAACTGAGGGGAGCACTCCTATCTTGATACTCTGGTTGTGTGAACCCACTTGCATCCCACTCAGCCACCGGGATCCAGCAAGCCCTCTTTCACATGGAAACAATAGATTGCTGTGGCTACAGGGGCTGCTATCCATGGATGTGCCACTCTGCAAAGCACACTGTACAATTCTTAAGCTGGAGCAGCTTCAGCAGGACTGGGTCTGCCTTCTGCTCTTTTGCGGCCCATAAGAGGACAGCCACTGATGTCAGAAGGCCTTCCAATCTGCTGGCAGTGCAAAGCATGCTGGGAAGGCATGGAAGGCTTTGGAGGACTTTCAGCTCTGGATCTCAACAATGGACGCTATGATGGGCTTAATTGTGTGTTTCCTTGGTTTGCTGACTCAAACAGAGGTTCTGGACATGTGCTGCTAAAAGAGTAGGAGCACTCCACCCCTCCAACCTGTGTTCCCTCTAAGGTGCTCAGGTGAGTGGCTGCTCACCGGTTATTTTCTCCCCACACAGTTTGTTTCAGTATCTGCACATGGTCCCTTTCTGTTCCACTTAGCTTTGCAGGTACTCATAAGAACAGCCCTGCTGGATCAGGCCCAAGGCCCATCTAGTCCAGCATCCTGTTTCACACAGTGGCCCACCAGATGCTGCTGGGAAGCCTACAGGCAGGTGTTGAGGGCATGCCCTCTCTCCTGCTGTTACTCCCTTGCAACTGGTACTCAGAGGCATCCTGCCTTTGAGGCTGCAGGTGGCCTATAGCCCTCCACCTAGTAGCTGTTGACAGACCTCTCCTCCATGAAGTTATCCAAACCCCTCCAGGTTGCTGGCTTCTGCTGGCCCTGTCCACCCATGCTGTCATTGGCCCGCCTTGAACTCAGAAAATTTAACTGCTTCTCTGCTGGACTGTGGCTCCTTTGTTCTGTCCTAATTCTCTGCACCAAGCTTCCTCTTCACCTTTGAAAAATCAGACTTCTGCTGAGTGGCAGAGGAGGAGGAGGAGGAAGAGGAGGAAGCACCCCAATCGTGGTTCGGTGGCAGCAACAGCAGAGGCAGAGGCAGAGGCAGTGGCAGTGGTGTGCCCCTCATTTCTCTGTGCAAGGAGACAGAGGGCAGAATTGTTTTCCTTAGGGTTCACAATGTGCTCAGTGGCTGTGGGACTCTGAAGGCTGCGAAACTGCGAAGGGTAACTGTATTCCCTATTCGGGTCTTTCTCCTTTGGGGATTTGGAAAGGGGAAAGTGTTGTGTGAAACTGGAAATGAAGGGTGGTTTGCATAGAAATAATTCAGTGCCCAAATAATTGCTCTTTTTGTTTCAGTGTTTAAAAGCAGTGCTGTCTTTTAAAAGTAGAATGCCTTCTCTTCCTAAGCATGTCTATATGAGATTGTTTTCTTTTCTTTGAAGGTCTCAGTCTTTTCATGGATGACAGAGAACAGAGGCAAGACAGAAGAGGAAAAGTTAATGTAGCATTCCCCTCTATAACTATTTCTTCATGGACAGATCTTAAGAATGCTTTTAAAATATGGAATTTGTCAGGTGCTTATGAAAAGTATTGAAATGTACCTATCCATCCCCCACTCCTACCCCCCCACAAAAACAAATTAAATCTCATGCATGCATTCTAGTTGAATTCACACCTGACCTGTCTGCTGGGCATATGTGCAATACTGTATGCACCCTTTCCCCCCTTGTGGGCAACTGAAGATCATATTTTGAACAGAAGCTTATATTTTTAACAGTCATGTGTAAACACAAACTACTACCACCACCACTACTACCACCACTACTACTTATATACCCCCTTTCAACAATGTTTTCCATAGCGGTTTATATAGAAAAAGAATAAATAAATAAGATGGTTTCCTTTCCCCAAAAGGCTCACAATCTAAAAAAAAGATAAGGTAGACACCAACAGCAGCCACTGGAGGGATGCTGTGCTGGGGTCGGATAGGGCCAGATGAAACAGATGGTACCATTTATCAAAGGGCCAAAACCTAAGAAATGCTGTCTCTTGTTCAAAGGAGAGTGGCTGGATGAAATAGGAGAAGCATAATTCCTCAAATCTAAAGGCAAGATTCATGTGGGCAATCTGAAGGGCAAGGATGGCTAGATCCAACCTTGGATCCACAGTTGATGTTGGACTACAACTCCCAGGTGCTCCCAACCTTGTTGGACTATAACTCCCAGGGGCTCCCAAACTTGTTGAACCACAACTCCCAGGGGTTCCCAATCTTGAGTCCCACTCTCAGATGTTCTTGAAATACAATTCCTATTGTGGCTGGGGAAGATGGGCGTTGTAGTTTAACAGCAGCTGGAGGGCCAAGATTGCCCACCCCTGATCTGAACCATCTTCTCATCCTTCCACATGTTTTGTGGAAAAGTTTTGGCATTCATAATATCTGCTGGAGTGCCTTGGTGCCCCTTTCCTCCCATAAAGCTCTGAACTCAGCTCATACCCACCTCCCCATCCCAAAAAATGGAAGAGCAGATCTTCTTCCCACTGGAAGAGGCAGATCTTGTGTAATATTCTTGGCATCCAAGCTATGGTTTCCAAACACAACCAACTCCTGAAATCAAAGTGCGAAGGCACAGATGCCCTTTGGAGAGAGAGGAAAGCATTGCTGCAGAATGAGCTTTATTTATGAAGAGCATTGCAACTAATGTGCCCCTTAATGGCAGGAATCTCTTTCTCCTGTCAGCTTGCAGAGTCGGGGAGGAACAAATAAGCCTTAAAACGCCGCTATTCTATCCGGTGGTAATAGCATTAGCCATCTCCTTTCAGAGTGTAAGCCTCTGTGCCTGCCCCTTAACTTTTAAAAATGCCTCCATAATTGCTAAAATCCCTGCAACTTCTGGCACCCTTTTCTAGGAAAGGAAAAGGGCAATGTGTCTAACCGTAATGGAACTGAAGTGGTGCTACAATTCAAAATTATCCATCAGTTTAAAAAACAGGACTGGGTGTGCAGAAGGAAGGAAGGTCACCGACTGAATACCAGCAAGAATAGTGGACATGTGTATACTTTAGCATGCTCAAAGCCCATAATGGATCACGTGCTTCCATTTGTCCTTATTTACCAGGAACCGTCTCTATTCTTTGTTACCTGCCTATTGGAAATTATCATCTTGATGCTTGCCTTTTGGGGATGAATATGAGATGGATCCTTCCCCAGAGCATTCAAGCAAGGAGATGGTGCTGGGGGAAAGATGCGCAGAACATCAACCGCTGCTGCTGCTCTCACCCCTCTCCAAAGACATAGAATCATGGAATTTTGGAGTTGGAAGGGACCCTGGAGGTTTTGTAGTCTAGCCCCCTTCTCCATGCAGGGAAGTGCTACAGCATCCCTGAGAGACAATCATCCAGCCCCTGAGGCTATTCTTACAAGCAGCCAAGAGTGGGCTAAGGCAGCAAAGCCTGCTCCTGGCTGCTCATGAAAAGCAGCAGTAGGCAAGTGGCTGCTTGCAAGTTAATGCTGGCTGCAGCATAAATGTGGCCCGCAGCATAAATGATTAAGGGAGCAAGCACTCCCTTAGCCCTGTTTTTCCGATCATCCGCCAGCCCTGGCTGCTTGCTGCTTGCAGGTGGCAGACTGCGGGGCTCCCGACCAGTGCCAGGGGATACCCACAATGCACTGCACACTCACATGGTGCATCATCTATCTATCTATCAGATTTGTACACCGCCCAGATCTTTAGTCTCTGGGCGGTTAACAATCGCATAAAAGAAGTTAAAAACATATACAAAAACGAAAAAACAATTTAACAATTTAAAAAATAAACCAGAAATTCAAACCTAAAAATTTAGGAAGCTGAGAAAGCTTGGGCAAAAAGATGGGTTTTCAAGTGTTTTTTTGAAAATCGCCAGAGATGGGGAGGATTTTGTATAATTATGGGCGTTCCAGGCGGGGCAGAACAATGTGTTCCAGCCCCCAAACCTCCACGCTGCCAGAAGCAGTGGAGGATCATCTGGATACACGATCCGTGCACCCAGCTCCTTCAACGGACTGTCTGTGAGCAAAGTAAGGAAATAAAACCTTCTCCCCGCCTGCCCACCAAGCCCTTCTCACAGATTGTGAGAAAGGACTCTCTGAAAACCTCTAGATTTCTTAGCTTGAAAAAGAGAGCTTTCACTACCACTGCTCTAGGTAAGCTGCTCACAACATATTGTGGCTGGGGATGATGGGAGTTGTGGTTCAATAAGAGCTAGACAGCCAAGAGCTAGAGAGCCAGCGTGGTGTAGTGGTTAGAGTGCTGGACTAGGACCGGGGAGTCTTGAGTTCAAATCCCCATTCAGCCATAAAACTAGCTGGGTGACTCTGGGCCAGTCACTTCTCTCTCTCAGCCTAACCTACTTCACAGGGTTGTTGTGAAAGAAACTCAAGTATGTAGTACACCACTCTGGGCTCCTTGGAGGAAGAGCGGGATATAAATGTAATAATAATAATAATAATAATAATAATAAAAAGTTTGATCATCTCTGCCCTAGGGTAAGACTAAGCACCTGTTCTGGGTAAGCCCCTCATCTGCCTTATACCTGACTTGGCATAAGGCAGATTCCTACAATCCTGATTATTTTATTGTTAATCTGTTCTATCAATTTATTATATGAGTTGGTTTTTAAAAGAAAAAGAGAGAAAAAATCCTTACACCACTATGAAGAGTGGCAAAGAAAATTTTAAAAACAAAAATAAATAAACTTCATTGGTTGCTCTTTAATTGCAATGCATAATTTATGAACAAGAATTCTAAGTTGCTTCAAGGAAACCAGACTGTCCATACGAGGCTTTGGTAAATCAATTTTGAAGGTACGCCAATGAACCGAGAGAAATTTCTCACTGACCTTTAGAAGAGAGAATCTGATCTGACCCCCAAGTTTTGCTGCATTTTCACAGCAGTGTGTACTCTGTACGTGTTTGTTTAGCCAACTCTGGAGCTGCTACACTGTGTTACAGCTTTGATGCAACCTGTCAAGTTGCATTCATCAAGCAAAGTTATGTGAGAGATCTAACAAAATGTGACTGAAGCAATCAAACATAATAACCTAACATGCCAGTAAAAAAGTGTACTCCATACAATAGCGGGTAAAGAAACTGCAAGTTAAGGATACTGAATGTACTAAGGAAGATTATTTCTTTGTACTGTACTGGGTTATGTTATTTTTAGTAGAGGGAGGATGGGGATAGGGGAAGAGAAAAAGATGATTTTTCTCTCTGATAGCAAAGGTGGGGGGGGGGTTGGTGTGTGTTTTTTAAAACTGGTACAGTTAAAACTTTTGAAAGGTGCAAAGAGGGCAACAGCTATGAATGAGGTCAAGAAGACCAGCAATCTGTAGCATCTTGTTAATAATGAGAATAGGGCCACAGAAGGTCATTTCCACTCAATGGCGTTATCTGTATAATTGGGAATTCTCAGCCACCTACCCCAATCTTGAACATTCAGCAGTTTCAACAATGATTTGGATTTGGGGCCGTTAGTGAGGAATGGAGAGCTTCCCCTTAATATGCCTTTGACACGGATGAGAAAAGCAATAGGGAATAACAGTGGCAAAGGGCAAAGTCTATAATAGAGCTGCCCATTCCTTGGGTTCAGGGCCTTCCACTGGGGTCAGCTGTCAGGATGGCAACACAACGGAGGTGGGAGAATCAATCATAGCCAGCCTAACGTGCTGACTCTTCTAATCTAGGGAATATCTTTTGAGGGGAGTTGTCAAGCTGCTGATGTTTCCTTCAGGAACTGTATAGTTATTCTGATATACCTCTGGCGGGGAAAGTAGTTGCTTAATCCAGTTTCACTTTCTATTCTGGTTGTTCACAGTTATATCTTTTTAGCGATGGAAATCATTTTTCTCCCTCTCTCACAACACTAGAACCAGGGGTCATTCCATGAAACTGAAGGCCAGGAAATTTAGGACCAAACAAAAGGAAGGACTTTTTCACACAGTACCTAATTAATCTATGGAATTCTCTGCCATGGGATGTGGTGATGGCCACCAGCTTGTATGGCTTTAAGTGGGGCGTAGACCAATTCATGGATGACAGGTCTATCAGGGACTACTAGTCTGGTGGCTATAGGCCACCTCCAGTCTCAGAGGCAAGATGCCTCTAAATACCAGTTGCAGGGGAGCAACAGTGAGGGCATACTTGAGCTTTTCACAGTTTTAATACAGGTCAAAGAACTGTGCCTTATTTGCATTTGCTTATGTAAGCAAATCTTAAGTTTATAGCAACATTGTGAACATTCTTCACATGTTCCTTCTAGTTCAAAAGCTAAAGGCTATAGCTGATTAAAATATATATATCTTACTTATGCTTATCATGCTTGTTCAGCGGATGAGCTCCTATACTTGTTGTGGTGGGGGTGGGACAAAACAAAATCCAGCACTTTTGCAAAAATGCTTAGTAGATGTGATTCCAAACATATAGATTCATAATTATTCTATTAGACCTTTTAAAAAGTGAATCTGGACCTTGGAAGTATATGAAAACAGGTATGTAAGGACATCTCCTGCAATACCTTGGTTGCCCAAGAATAATGCAATTTGTGTGACACAGAAGAACTGAAAGAAACAGATAGCTAGACAGCTGTGTGTCTACTAGGGATGTGCAAATTGATTCAGGTACAAATCAATTTGTACCTGAATCTAACAGATTCAGGTGATTTGGAGACAAAACAAATCACCCCTGTGATCCATTGGTTAGATTCAGGTCCAAATCGAATCACGCCTTATTTGATTTGAATAGATTCAAGATTTGGATCCCTCCTATTAATCCCCAAGATACTCAGCTTTCATTTAAAAAAAGCTAAGCATTAGCCCTTGTAGAAGTGGAGTTATTGAGAAAAATGTGTGGTCACTATTTTTCAAGTGTTTGGATTCTTTGGTGTATAATCACTTTCCTTCAATTAACCCCGATGAGGATTCATTACACACCTTCATTTCTTCTATTCATTTTGACTGTCTTTTTTACAGTGCCGACTGTCAACTGCCATGTGCCAACTACACCTCACTCCCATCTGTAAGGCAGTGGGGTACTACTCAGTTTATGTTCTGGGATTTTTCACCAAGAATTTAGGCTTTTTGGTGTCTAATAGCCTTTCCTCATAATGAATCCCTATGAGGATTCATTACACACCAAAGACTCTAAGCACCTCAAAAATTCCTAAAATTAAAACTGAGTACCTGGGTTGGGGGGTAATTGGAACATGGGATGCCACTAATTCCCCACTCCCCACCTGCAAAGCAGTGGGGTCAAAATGAACAGAAGAAATGAAGGTGTGTAATGAAGACACCAAAGAATCTAAACACTTCAAAAATACCTTTAAAATAAACTGAGTACCCCTGTGTGTGTGGTGGTGGTGGTGTAGTTGACACATGGCAGTTGACAGTTGGCACTGTCCAATGATAGTCAAAATGAACAGAAGAAATGAAGGGATATAATGAATTCTCATAGGGATTCATTATGAGGAAAAGTTATTAGACATCGAAGAATCTAAACATTTCAATATTCCTAAAAATTAAAATGAGTACTGCACTGCCTTGCAGGTGGGAGGGGGTGTAGTTGGCACATGGCAGTTGACAGCTGGCATTGTCCAGTGACAGTCAAAATGAATAGAAGAAATGAAAGTGTGCAATGAATCCTCATAGGGATTCATTATGAGAAAAAGTTATTATAAACCAAAGGATCCAAACACTTGAAAAATAATGACTGCACATTTTGCTCCATAACTCCACTTCTACAAGGGCTAGAGCTTAGAGTTTTTAAAAAAATTAAAGCTGAGGATCTGTGTTAGGGTTACGATATGGCAATTTTGAATCCCCATTGTTTCCTATTGCAGAAATGTTCAAAATCAGTAAAAACTAAAAACATTCATTAAATATCAACCAAGTGTTCCACTGCCTTGAAATTTGGGTGGTAGGTGGCAATCATAGGGACCTACGAACCTCTCAGATTTGGTGCCCCAGGACCTTGTTAAGTGGTCCAAAGAAGTCCAAATCCAAAATGAATTGAAGCAAATCAAAATCAAATCTGGGGTGATTTGGGGGGTGGGGTTAGATTGGACACAGGGGTGATTTGTTATGGGCACAAATCGAATTTAAAAAATCTAGTGTCTACCCAATAAGATTCCAGATCCCAGTGATAATTCTGGAGAACATATCTGATCTAAAGCTCAGCATACATTAACTGCAGATTTGTTTAGTTTCTCTCAAATTCTGGCAGCCATGCCAGTATTGAGGGCCAGTGAGCTGATAGTATTTTTTTAAAGACAAGTTAAACAAAGGGAAGTAGGTTTCCTTTGTCTGAATTTAGGTCACCAACAAGTGAAATTGGCATCATAGGAATCAGTTTCCAAACAGATATATCTTGGTTATTTCTCAACCGATCTGCTTGAAATTCAGACAGGTCATGTTGGGTGTCACCTAGAAGCATTCTGAAAAATTTCAGACAGTTTGGTCTAACAATTTGGATTTATGACCAACAGAATATTCTGGGTTCATAATGGCAGAATCCAGTTTTTACACTTCAGCTTAATCATACAAGCACTAGCATACCTGTATAATATACCTGTATAATACCTGTATAAGACTGGATTACTGCAAAGTGCTCTATGTGGGGTTGCCCTTGTGTGTAATCCGGAAACTACAATTGGTGCAGAATGCGGTAGCCAGGTTGGTCTCTGGGTCATCTCAGAAAGACCATATTACTCCCATATTGAAAGATCTGCACTGGCTGCCGATAAGCTTCTGGGCAAAATACAAAGTGCTGGTTATAACCTAGAAAGCTCTAAATGGCTTGGGCCATGGTGAGAATGTTGTTTTCATCATGAACCCCACCACCCACTGAGATAATCAGGAGAGGTCCATCTGCAGTTGCCACTGGCTCATCTGGTGGCTACTCAGGGACAGGCCTTCTCTGCTGCTGCCTCAAAGCTTTGGAACACACTCCCAGCTGAAATAGCCTCCCCATCTCTGACGACTATTAAAAAGTCTTTAAAGATGCATCTATTTACCCAGGCTTTTAATTAAATATTGTTTTAACAGTTTTAATATCATTTTAAAATGTTGTTTTAAAATTTAAATTGTAGCAATGTTTTAACTTTTACTGTATCATTTATTTTGTTTTAACTAATGTTTTAAGTTTTCCGTTGTCATTTATTTTGACTAATGTTTTAACTTTTTCTGTTTGTTTACTTGTTGTAAACCACCCAGAGATGTGAGTTTTGGGCAGTATCAAAATATGTTAAATAAATAAATAAATTTCGCCATCAAATAATAAGCTTGTTCTCATGATCAAAATCAAAGCTGGAAGAGCACTCGGCAAGACTGAGACAGATAGTTACTGGGACCCCAGCAGGACCCATGCCTCATGCCTACCCTCAGACTTCCATGGAAGGATTGAGCCTGACTCATTTCTTGAATTTCCCCTCCACAGTGTCTCCGATATAGCACTGTTTATGCTCAAAATGCAACGTATGTCCTTGGCTGGTGTGCCAATTAAAAACGAATAGGCAATCATGAATAGACCTCTGCTTCACAGCTTTCAAACACTGGGGCTAAATAAGAACATGCAACTTTAAAAATAATGCCAAATGATTCCAAATGATGCCTCTGAGGTGAGAACAATAAAAATGCTACAAACAAGTAACAGCAAGAAAAATAACCAAATGTACCCCATGACGCTGAAGTGTAAATTGTACTGTACATGTTCTGTTTGTTTATTCATTTGTCACATTTATATACTGCCCTATATCAAATCTCAGGGCAGTTTACATTCCATTGCTCCAGAAATTTCTAACCCAAAACAAGAAAAGTCAGAACTCTTGTTATACGATGAGAACATCTGTCTCCTGGAGACTAGAGTTCTGAGAAGAAGAATTCCTAACATAATTGTTAGCACCTCACTAAACTATTGAGACAAAATTAATTGAATTAGTGATGGGTAAGCACCGTTCAGCTCAATTCAGAATTGGCTTGGTATTTACAAGCTTTCTTGGTGAGTGTTCTTCTGTTTTCTGATGGATATTTCTGTGCTTTCTAGTTCACACATACTGTCAAGTCTATCACAATTCCCCCTGGGAACTGTAGTTTGGTTTCTTCTGCCCCACACCCATACCACCAACCATGATGGAGAACCATTCTGAAATTCATCCCACACACACACTCAGGGACAAGATAGGGTTTTGGATCTCGATAGAGAACAACTACCATATACAACATTTGCAAGAAATAATCAAAAGAATGGAAGGAGTCAGAGAAGATAGTCACCCACAAAACCAGACTTCTTGGTTGGATGGTCAGGTTGCATAGCTCACAACAATCAATGAGAGTTATAAGGAGTGTAAGTGGTTATTGTTAAAGAACGTCTGTGCATGCACCTACAAGATATCTGGCTCCTGACCACTGACTGCACATGTGCAGAATCCCACTTGACATTCTGAGTCAGAGAAGAACTTCTGGGGGAAATGGAGCTCAATTTGTCATGCAGTCAAGCATTACAAGATGGAAACATTGATATACTAAACTGAATAAATATACACCAGAGACATTATTAATTTTGGTGAATACTGAACAGAGATTTCAGAATTATTATTTATTTTATTCACACTTGGGGACTGATCATGACCCCCCACCCCCAGACAAAAGCTGAAATGTATTGGGGATTTAATAGTCACAGAAAGAATAGTATAATACTTGAATGAATTGTGTAGATTTATAATACAGATTTTATATTTCACCATGTGTGTATACCAAAATTGTTTTCTGTGAAAAGCACAGCCCAATATTGGTCATAAAATCCTGAAAATCTCATTTTAAAAAATGTTCTGCATATTTATAAAGACACATATCTAAAACTAGTTAGGCCCATATACTTGTTTTCTGGGACAGACAGAGCTCTTCCTAACACAAAGGCTTTCTCCATTGACTTTGGTTGATGGGATAGCTCCATTCATACATCCCACAGTATACCAAGAGGAGTTTGCACACTCAGGAAAGCTTATTTGTACAGAAGTTCTCCATTTACCTCAGAGCTCAAATGGAGCTCTGGTTCAAACCTAGTGTCCACAAAACACGGAAGTGCTAAGAGAACAGAGTTTCTGGTGCTAGGCATTGATTTCTTCATTCATTCATTCATTATTTCATCATTCATACCCCATTTTTCAATTCATCAAAATGGCTTACAACAAAATTGAATGACAAAACATGTAAGATTAGATTAAAAACCATTCCAACACATCACATTTATTCCTAGGCTGAATGTTTGCTTGTTTTAGTTTTCCGGCAGAAATGATAACTTTTGAGGGGGTGAAATGTTTCCTGAACCCTTCTGAATGTTTCACCTTTTGCTGTTATTTACTGCCTCTCGCAGCTGCTCCTTTGGTGGCTGTTTTCTCCTTCAATTCTTTTCTTACTGTTGATCCCAGTCAGTCAGGGATCACAGCGTGAATAGGATAATGTCACAGTGCTGTGTAGTCAATCCGATTTGGCTAGGTGATGTTGTCACTCAAGGCAAGTGAAATTCATAACATTCAATTCAGGAAGCCTCCTCCTCCATTTGTGGACACTCTCCCTCACCTTTTGAGATAGTGCCCAAAACGTTATCCAAGGAGGGTGCTTTGCACAGCTGCTGAATGTTTGCAGAAAGTGCTTTAGGCTCAGGGCCACCCAGAGGATTTATGTGGTCTGGGGCAGGTGTGATGGTGGGACCCCATTAAAAGGACTCATGCATATGTGTACAAAGTTGGGTAGGTGGGACGTATGTGAGAACCCTTGCATGGATGGTCCACATGTGAGAATTTTCACATGTAGCCCCTCCTTGCCCAGTCTATCATGGTTGGTGCTACATTTTGCATTTCAGTGCCATCTTAGAAAACATTCCCTTAAAAAAAAAAAATGAAAATTTTAAACAAAATACCAACAATTCTGGTGAACAATGCAGCAGGGCTAGGGCAGAGATTAATAGTATGTACAGGAGCTCAGGTGGGAGGGGGGCTTGATTTGTGGGGGCCCAGATTGCCCCAGTTGCTCCCCTCCCCTGGGTAGCCCCGCTTAGGCTGTCCTCACTTATGGACAGACCCCTAATTTCAAATAACTGTTCATCAATACCAACCGATGACAGAGATATAAACCTGGAGGCTACACTGGGCAGATACCTGGATTCCCTCTGTCCCTATATCCATGCAAGCAACACTATCACAGCACTGGCTAACATCCTGGGCAATGTTACGTGTGTATTTCAACATAACATTTGTGCAGGTGTGCAAGAGTGTTTTTGCAGTAAGCACAAGAATTGCACACCTCCTCCTTGGATAATGTTTTGGGCCCTGCATGAAAAAGTGAGTGAGAATACTCACAAATGCAGAATGAGGCTTTCCAATTGGAATGTTCTGAATTTCAATGGAATTCAGAAATTCGGAACGTTCTGAATTTCACATGGCTGTCAATGGCACAACTGCATTGGTATGCTTTTTACATTTCGCACAACTGCGCAAACGTTTTGTTGATGTGTGGACATAACATTGTGCAGGACGTAAGCCACTATTCCCTATTAAAATCAGCCAAACTCTTAGGGAATCATTGAATTGCTCATGCTCCAACACAAAATATGTAGTGACCTGCCAACGGTGCCGTTCTGCTGTCTATGCAGGATGAACAAATCAGTTTCTACACAAAAGAATAAATGGACACAAATCTGACATCAGGAACGACAACATCCAGCAACTGGCTGGAGAACATTTCAGGCTCAGCACACCCTGGCAGTAACCTCAAGGTCACCAAATTTCAACAACAAGACCTCAAAGGGAGACTCGAGTGTGAAATTACTAAAGCAGAATTCATAATCAAATTGACTTCTATGTCATTCGGATTTAATCGGGACCCTAGGTTTCTTTCTCACTGGAGGGGCTAAATCAGTTATCCAAACCTACTTAAAAAGAGAGCATGATCATTGTGACTGCTGTTGCAAATAGATGGCTCTGTTCTCAACTTGTAAACATTTGGGTTAAGCATAGAAATGTCACAGACCCGGTGTTATCCTGTTCATCATTCATTTCACGGCCTTTTAGCCCCATTGCTGAGGATACTTCTTCATGCATTTAATGAAGCAGGCACTAGTCTACGAAAGCTTATGTGACAATAAATCTGTTAGATTTTAAGTGGCACAAAACTCCTTTCTTTCTTTTTTGTTGCAGAGAAGAACAGGGGCTACCCCTCTGGAATTCATTAAAATAGTGATTTTCAAAATTTCTTCTTCTAGGGACACCTTTCCACTGCAACTAATTTGCTAAGGAAACCCTGAACATCTGCCACAAAGTTCCTGGAGATCCTGAAGCACATCCTAGGACACTAGGGGTGTACAATTTGGGGGGTTTGTTTTCATTCGATTTTCACTTTTGTTTGTTATGTATTTGTTCATTTTGTTTCTCTTTTGTTTCATTGGTTTCCATCGCATTATTATTTTCATTTGTGTTTGTTTTCCCATTTGTTTTGGAAGAGTGTTGGTTACGAGGGAAATATTGTGTTGGTGTTTGGAAGAGGGAAATATTGGCGAAAAAAACATCTGGTCATGACAGACAGCTTCACAATGGAGCTCCTGAATGGAGCAACTACTTAAAGTAATATGCACTTTTTCTTATTCTTGGTGGTGGTGGGGCGGGTAGCAACCCAAAACAAAAGGCAAAAAATTGGGCGTTCAAAAACAGAACCCAATTGTTGTCACTTGTTCCAATTGTTATCGGCTGCATCCATTTAGGAATTAAATGGGGACCATTTGCTTCTAGTTACAGTTGCTCTGAAAATGAAAGCACACGCATATATGACTCATGCGGTGGGTTTATGTGGAGTATTCACCAGACCTTTTGGATGGCTGTTAATGTCAGCCCACACAGAATGAATGATCTAGCATGTTCACCACACTCCCCTGAGGCTGTACATTGAGGAATATTAGAAGTTAGGGATGTGCCAAAAATTTCGGGCACAGATCGATCTGTGCCCGAAATGAGCAATTTTGGGTGATTCGGGGCTGAATCGAATCACCCCCGATGTCCCCCAATATTTTTCAGGGCCAAGCCGAATCACCCGAATTTCGGGGCAGAAAAATTCGGGTGATTCAGCTCATGGTCGATTTTGGGGGATGTTTTGAAGTTTTAGTGACTTTGGGGCAGTTTGGGGGCATAGAATGGTATCTGGGCAAAAAGAGTGGGGTGTGGTGGTAGTGCCTAATGGGTGCAGGCTACCACACCAATTTCAGGGGGATTGGGCAAAGGGGTGATTTTGGGGGAATTTCTGAAGTTTTTGTGTCTTTGGGGCAGATTGGGGCAGAAAGTGGGGCCTGGGGCAGAAGAGTGGGGTGGGGTGATAGTGCCTAATGGGTGGAGGCTACCACCCCAATTTAAGGGGGATTGGACAAAGGGGTGATTTTGGGGGAATTTTTGAAGTTTTTGTGTCTTTGGGGCAGTTTGGGGGCATAAAGTGTATCTGCCCCAAAAGGGTGGGGTGGAGTGGTAGTGCCTAATGGGTGGAGGCTAACACCCCAATTTCAGGGGGATTGGGCAGAGGGCTGATTTTTTGGGAATTTTTGAAGTTTTGGTGTCTTTGGGGCAGATTGGGGGCAGAAAGTGGATCTGCCCCAAAAGAGTGGGCTGGGCTGGTAGATAGTGCCTAATGGGTGGAGGCTACCACCAGTCCCCAATTTCAGAGTGATTGGCCAGAGGGCTGGATTTTGTTGATTTTCTGAGGTTTTTCTTCATAAAGTGCTTTGTGGCAGATTGATTCATTCACCATATTCATAGTAAATGCGAGTGTGAAAAAGTGAAAGTGGGGTCATGAGAGTTCTTTAATTGAAAAAAATCTCATTTGCTATCATTGAATGAGAATTCACACCTCAGAAAATAAGGGAATAACATCCCTTCAGAAAAACTTCTGAGGTGTGAATTCTCATTCAATGATAGCAAACGAGATTTTTTTCAAGTAAAGAACTCTCATGACCCCACTTTCACTTTTTTCACACTCTCACTTACTATGAATATTGAATGAATCAATCTGCCACAAAGCACTTTATGAAGAAAAACCTCAGAAAATCAACAAAATCCAGCCCTCTGGCAAATCACTCTGAAATTGGGGACGGGTGGTAGCCTCCACCCATTAGACACTATCTACCAGCCCACCCCACTCTTTTGGGGCAGATCCACTTTCTGCCCCCAATCTGCCCCAAAGACACCAAAACTTCAAAAATTCCCCAAAAATCACCCCTTTGTCCAATCCCCCTTAAATTGGGGTGGTAGCCTCCACCCATTAGGCACTACCACCCCACCCCACTCTTCTGCCCCAGGCCCCACTTTATGCCCCAATCTGCCCCAAACTGCCCCAAAGACATGAAAATTTCAGAAATTCCCCCCAAATCACCCCTTTGCCCAATCCCACTGAAATTGGGGTGGTAGTCTGCACCCATTAGGCACTACCATCCCACCCCACTCCTTTTGCCCAGATCCTATGCTATGCCTCCGAACTGCCCCAAAGTCTCTAAAACTTCAAATATTCCCCAAAAATCAGCCCTTTGCCCAATCCCCCTGAAATTGGGGTGGTAGCTTCCACCCATTGGGCACTACCACCCCACCCAAAAATTTTGCCCCTGGGCCCTTTCCCCCCATAATTGATTCGGTTTCAGATTCAGGTTAAATCAGAATCCAAACCGAATTAAGGGTGATTCGGGTGGCCCATATTCGGGCACAAAACAGAACAGGGGTGATTCGGTTTGGGTCCCGAACTGAATCACCCAAAATCCGAATTGCACACCCCTATTAGAAGTTAAGGCGCAGTGCAAGGATATTCACTCACAGAGAGTGCACCCTAAAACACACTGATTCTCATCCTGGCCACAATCCATATCCTTCACACAATCATTTGAATCTAGATGTATTGTGGGTTACCGATAATAACCCACCAATTAAATATAATATAATTGGTAATATTTACTGATATTAAATGCTTGTCATGTGTGCATTGAGGGATATCCGGAGACCGGGACGTGTCAGAGATCTGTGCTGCTTGGGTCAGCGTGGATCAGCTGGGAGAGTGGTCTGTGCTCCCCAGGACAGTCCTTAGAGAGCCTTGGTGGGGTGTGGGGCCCTGAGCCATTTTGGAAGTGCGGTATATCCATCAAATAAATAAATAAATCAATTTAGCGTGATTGTATGGACCTGGACCAAGGCAGGAATCTCTTGGGCCATAAACCACCTTGGTGTGCATTCAGCCAAACACACTAAAGTTGGTAACCCATGTGTTAAACCTAGATTCGAATGACTGAGGCTGTTCTCATGAGCAGCCAAGCCCACGGTGGCTGTGAGAACTGCAAGGATCCATGCAGATCCATGCCGCACCACCAAGCCCAGCTTCATAGCCCAGCTATTAGCCAGGATTAAGGGCTCAAGCGCACCCCTAACCCGGATGCCAGGATCATGTGTCTGCTTGGGCTGCTTGCAGGGATTCTCCCAGGAGAATCCTCCAATGCAGAACACTTGTCATGTGGTGCAATGAGGGATATCCAGAGACCGGGATGTGTCATCCCAGCCTCCGGAGATCCATGCTGCTTGGGTCAGCGCGGAACATCTGGGAGTGTGGTCTGTGCTCCCCAGGGCAGTCTTTAGAGAGCCCTGGTGGGGCGCAGGGCCCAGGGCAAATCAGCCAGTGTGGGGCCCCCTTCCAGTTAATTCTAATGGGGGTTAAAAGAGTGGGGCACTTGAGGGCACAAACTGGGTTCTCTAGGGCACAAACTGCAACTGAACCCACAAGCATGTGATCATATAAAACAGGTATATTTGTGCAAATATGCTTTAACAGAAATATTTCGACACACTACTTAACATATTCCCATACAACATATTTATTTCCCCACCCCACCCCCCACCCCCATCTCTAAAGCAGAGGTCACTCCCCACACAGGTCACAGTCATGCTCAGCCACCTGATGTAGCGTGATCCAGCAGCACAGCAACCACACCACCCAGGACAGACTAAACGCGATTTGGGGGTCCCCCGGGTGCGAGGAGGCCTTGGACTTTGGCCCGGAAATCCAGGGGTAAGGGCGCCTCTGGAGTTGGACCCAAACCTCCTCCCCACCTGCCCACCCACCCAGTCGTGTGAAAGGCCTCAATGTGTGAATCAGGCCTGAATGTCTTATTGATGCAGAAGATAGAGTCTCAGTACTCAAATCTCTTGAAAAATGGAGCTTTAGAGCAGTTTTGTGTCATTCTTTCACTATAATCTCCATTGCTATCTGCAGCAATGGCTTCCTCAAGTAAGATCACATGATGTGGTTCCATACCCAGTTAAAAACACAAGCACAAGATGGCAGTGCCTATTGTGTAGACACTCTAGGGAGCACCCAGATGCTCCCCCAGTGGAATTTCCATCAGTTTTTTAACTTACTTCCCTTCTGATTTTTAGGAACAAAACTTTCTAGATGATTTTCCACCACAAAGAATGAATTGTTCCCATTAAGCAGCAATCATTTCAAGATTCCAGTTTGCAGTTGTTAAACAAAGCAGGTTACCGATGTTTTAAGTCTCCGAGCAGAGAGAGAGCTATAAAAGGTGCTAAGTCACAGGACAGTAGCATTAAAAAAGCCAGTTAATCATTTCAGTACCTTAATTAGTGCCTTCCTTCAGCATCCATGGAGCAGTGAGAAAACAGTTTTGCGAAGCAATAAAAGGTATCCATCCTAGGAATGAAACAGCATTAAAAGAGTTGTTAGAATTTTTAAGGATTTGGTTCATTTTGCGCAATATGAAAGTTAAAATGCCAAGACAAATGACTTCAGAAAAAAAGATGAAAGGGATTTTCATTTTGTCTCCATAAACGCACATTTCCTTACATTATGGAAAGAATTATTTCCAGTCCAAGCATCTCAAGACTAGATTTTATGGTCAGCAAAATGCAGTGGTAAAGCTTTTCCTGGACTGCAGCTACTTGTTCTGGTTCTTCCAGGGCATGGATTGCTTGCCTCAGCCCCATTCAAATGGAGCACAATAGCACTTAGCACTAGCAACAGCACTTACATTTATATACCGCTTTATAGCCGGAGCTCTCTAAGTGGTTTACAATGATTTAGCATATTGCCCCCAACATTCTGGGTACTCATTTTACCTACCTCGGAAGGATGGAAGGCTGAGTCAACCTTGAGCCCCTGGTCAGGATCGAACTTGTAACCTTCTGGTTACAGGGCGGCAGTTTTACCACTGCGCCACCAGGGGCTCTGCGCTCGCTCCGCAATGCATTGCAGTGACTGGCTGACAGGCTTTGAGAGGCCAGGTCATAGCAGTTGTTCCAGCACTCTTCCCTCCCTCCCCAGGGCATAGTGTGGGCATTAGCTGATCACCCTTTTGGGTGGCAGGAGGGAATTTATTTGGCCTTCATCAAATTAGCCTGAATAAAGGTCTTTTTTGCCTACCTCACAGTACACACCATAGATAGGTTCTTCCAGTCACAGTATGTATGTATGTATGTATGTATGTATGTATGTATGTATGTATGTATTTTATGTCTTTTTATAAAACCCAAAACTTTCGTCTCTGGGCGGTTTACAACAAAAACAAAAAGTTAAAATATTAGTTAAAACAAATAAATGATAAATTAAAACATTGGTTAAAATAAATGACAACAAAAAGTTAACACATTATAAGAATTTTAAACCTTAATTTTTTTTTTAAGATGAAGTTAAAACTATTAAAACAGTATTTAATTAAAAGCCTGGGTGACAGTGTAGGTACAGGTATGGTGCAGAATGGGAAAATAGTGTAGGGTTTGGTGAGCACCTTAAGGCATGTGTTTGGAATAATGAGGAGTCCCTAGACACTGGACCAGGTCTCATGATCCGTGAGACCCAGTTTAGGGCGCTGAGCGGGGAGGGAGCCCTGTATGCCCTGCGTGAGTGCGCAGGGCATACTGGGGAGACCCCCGAGCTGGGAGGCTGCTTTTAAGCCTCCTGGTTGGGGGTCTGCTCGCGAGTAGCCGCGGTGCCACGGCTACTCACGAGCAGATAGTCCGGGTTTGCTGAGCGCTCGCTCTGCAAACCCGGGCTAAGGGGTGGGCTACAGGAGCGGGTTAGCCGCTACAGAACCGCCAGGCCCAGCTGTGAGCCTGGTGGTTCTTACGATCACAAAAATCGGGCTAGGATTTTCCTAGCCCAATTTTTGTGATCGTAAGAATAGCCCCACTGTGTAGCTTCTACAGTGTCAAGGAGTTGTCAGAATCTGTCCTGACTCAGACCCTGAGTCAAGTTACCCTAAAGGAGAGGAGGAAGATATGCCCAAGGAAGAAGCCACATCAGAGCCCTGCTCTCCAGAAACCCTGGAAAAGAAAACCACAGAACAGGAAACCCCAGGGATAACCCCATTCAGCACATTTCCAGAGGAGGACATGGTCCCCCCAGAGCCCTCAGACTTAGAGATCCCACACCACTTGACCCCTCCACCCTAGCTGATGAAGAGATGCCAACAGACCTGCCTCCTTGCACCAATATAATCCCATCCCTCGAAGCTGAGACCCTGGGTTTCCTCAAGGGGTGTTCTTTGGAGCTTCCTGAACCTCCAGGATTACCACTTAGCCCCCAGGAAAGGAAACGCCACTATACTAGAGAAGAAGAGGAGAGCTGGTCTTGGAGTAGCAAGCATGAATTGTCCCCTTAGCTGAGAAGGGTCTGCCTTGGTTGCATATGAATGGGAGACCACATGTGAGCACTCTAAGATATTCCCCTTAGGGGATGATGCCACTCTGGGAAGAGCATCTAGGTTTCAAGTTCCCTCCCTGGCATCTCCACGATAGAGCTGAGAGAGATTCCTGCCTGCAACCTTGGAGAAGCCACCACCAGTCTGAGTAGACTATGGGGCCTAGCCTGATTTTACCTGATCGTGGGAGCCACTGGGCTCACAGGTGAGCCCCATGGCTCCCAGGTGGTTAACCCGCCTAAGTACCCCTCCCCTAAAACCGGGTTTGCGGAGCGAGCACTCTACAAACCCGGTTTTAAAAATCGTGAGTAGCCACGGCGTGGAGCCACACCACGGCTACTCACAAGGAGACCCCTGGTGGGGAGGAGAAAAGCCACCTCCCAGCTCTGGGGTCTCGCCAGCTTGCCCTGCCAATTGGCCCCCACTCCCCCCCAGCTCCCACCAGCTCCGTCACGGAGCCAGCAATCATGTGGGTGGCCAATCCGGCCGCCCAGGGCTCCCGCCCATCTCACTGATCTTGAGACCCGGCTCCCAATTGAGCTAGATGGACTTAGTATCTGGCAGATTCCTATGTTCCCAAGTCCAACTCAGATGCAGGACTGCACAACTGGCAGTTTGTGGTTTGTCTCCTGGGGGTCTACTAAGGAGGAGAGGTAATCTGTATAGAGGCTCCTAAGAGTAAAACAGGCCTGGGCTGGGCTGGAAGTGGATGGCTGCCTGAGCTATATAAACTCACTTCAGAGCTGCTGCTTGCTGGGACAACAGTTCTCTTTGAGAGCTTCTCACAGCTGCTAGATGCTGCTGCTGCTGCTGCTGCTGTAGATCATATAAGCAGCTTTATTTGTTAGCCACCCCATAACAAATTGTTCTCTGGATAGCTCACAATACAAAATTAAAATATCAAATAAAAACATATAACACAAAGAGGTGCTTCACATGACACGTGAGAAGCGCCTGAGGGGGTTCTGGAGCTAGGAAGGGCTGCGGGGATCAGAGGCCATGTGGCCCCCTGAAGTTCTAGGATGCCCCGCACAAGCATGCGGGGCATCCTGCCGCCTTGGGAGCACCGGGTTCTCAGCACTGGAAAGCGCGATAAGCTCCCTTAGCCCGCTTTCCAGTGATGGTGAGAACAGCTTCATAGAGATCATTCCCACAATCAAAAACTGTGTTCTACCCAGGTTTGGGAACTGTGTGTGCTCCCAATTTTTGGTTGTGGAAGCAGGGTAGGAGGAAACCCTGGGTAGAAGTGATTGTGTGGAAGCAAGGTAGGAGGCAAACCTGGGTAGCCTTTCCTCCTACCTACCTTCCACACAATCACTTCTACCCAGGTTTTCCTCTTACCTTGCTTCCACACAACCAAAAATTGGGAGCACACACAGCTCCCAAATCCGGGTAGAATACAGTTTTTGATTGTGGGAATGACCTCAGTAAATCACAAGAGACCAAAATACAACAAATATATATATACACAAAATACAACACAAAACAATCAGGGGCCTAGAGGGAAGAGGGGGCCCATGTTCACCCCTCTCCCCAGTGGCCCCTCGGGATGAGGGAGATAATGAAGAAAATAGGGAGGGGTGGAGCTGGGGCCCCCACAAGAGTTTGGGGGGCAGGTTCTTTGAACACATCTGCTCAATTATAGCTACATGCCTGAAAGCAATTTAAAAATGTTTTAAAAACCAGTTAAAATTTTTTTCAAATAAAAATTTTAAAGAGCTGCTCTCACTGATCCCTGGTTTTTAAAATATTTTTTTTAATGAATGACTGTATTTTGTTTTATTGTGTTTTAGTATTGTTGTATTGGATATGTTTGTTATTTCTATTTCTGCTGGCCAATGGCTGTAATAAAATTGATGATGATCCCTGGTTCCTGAAGGCTTGAGTGCCTTGTTCTTGACCTCTCTCCTGCAGTCTTGGACCTTTCTGTGATCTGTTCCCATCTCACCAGAGCCCTTTAGCCCAGCTGTGCCTAGCCTGGTAACCCGTGTGCCACGTCCCTTCAGTCTCCTGCTGAGCCAGGACCCAAACTCCCTTAGGTGAGTGAGCCTTGTGTCATACAGCCTCACCTGAGGGCTGTGTGTGCACTAGAGCAGGACAGGAGCTTCGGCTGGGGCTTCCTCTAACCTGCTGGGGCACTGCTGACCTAAAAGGCTGACCGCTTGGTGAGACCGTAGGTTAGGTAAACAGGGCAGCAGGATCCACCACAATGCTGCTTGGAGCCAAGCTGTATCACCTGATGCATTTTAGATTGGGGTTTGAACCCCTGCTAACTGAGCAAAGAGGCACCCTTTATAAGTGGTGGTTCTCTCTGTTGAGCAGGGGGAGAGCAACTGGCCCTATCCATCCCCTCACGGCATCCCTCCAGTGACTACTGCTGGTGTCTATCTTATGCTTCTTTTTCAACTGTGAGCCCTTTGGGGGCGGGGGTCACTTTTAAAAAAAATCTCTTATTTTTTGTGTAATTTCTAAACTGCTTTGGAACACTTTATTATTATTTATTTATTTATTACATTTATAAACCGCCCCATCCAATGGTTCTGGGCGGTGTACAACAAATTTAAAAAGACATAAAAACAAATACCATTTAAAACACAGTGCTAACAACAATATAAAAACAATTCAAAAATAATTAAAACCATTTAAAACTAATTCAAATATTTTTAAAACAATTTACAAACCTTGGAAGGCCAGGCCAAACAAGTAAGTTTTTAGGGCTCTCTTAAAGGCTGACAGCAAGCCTAAACTGCGGATATCTGCTGGGAATGCATTCCATAGGCCAGGAGCAACTACAGAAAAGGCTTGTTTCTAGGCTTGTGCATTTCGATTCGGGTACAAAACGTTTTGTGCCTGAAAATGGCAATTTTGGAGGTTTTGTAACCAAAACAAAATCAAGAAGTAAAAAACAGAGATTTTTGTTTCCAAATCAAAATGACTGTGATTCGGGCAGAATGCTTTGTTCTTCAGAAAAGCATTGCAATTCAAATTGACTTCTGTGACTCTCTCCACTCCAGCTGAGGCACTGGGTGATTAGCAGAAGATAAGATATGCAAAAACTGTTGAGCATAAATAGTTTAGTTAAGTGTTGTATTCAGTGTGATTGAAATGCAAACTGACCTTGCAAAGGGATTTGGAAGACAGCATTTTGAGACAGAAATACCCAAATATCTTTGGGAGCTCAATGCAATTCCAAAGCTCTTGCTAAAAGCCATGGTATAAATTGCGTGGAGAAGCTTTTCGAGAAGTTGGTTAGGAAAGTTCTGAAATTACACAGGTGTTTCTTTCCAAAGGTTTAGAAAGAATTCCTTGACTTGTTCAGGGCTCTTTTGAAGAGCTATTTTGTTTTTCTTCTGATTTTTATGAGTTATAGTGGTGTCTAAGTTTTGATGCCCAAGTTGAGCAGTCTAATGTAATTTAGGCCACAATGTAATTTGGTGGGACATGATGTCTAAGCCAGAGGTTCACAACTTTTGCCATTGCAGGGACAGGTTATCCACATGGGACTACAAGAGACAAAAGGAGGGGGGTGGGGAATATCCCTGTCAATCTATTGACATCCCAGGAATCTTAGTTGCTTCTCTCTTTCTTGTAACCATGATCCATGGTTTTGCACTTTCTTAAATGCAGTGATGATAAATCTCAACAATTCTGAACAGTAGGCTGATTGTTTTGTTTCTTAGGAATTTTTGAGGTTTATGCATCTTTAAGATTTTCCTCCATAGGGAATAATGGAGGTTTCAGCAGCCCCATAACTCCACCTGGGGAGCACTGAGATGGCCCAAAGCAAGTGGTGGTATAGTGCACAGAGGGTGCCAACCAACCCCCTGGATTGCTAACCCATTGGGGTACTGGGCTTTGTTGTTTCTGAGGTGTTGAGTTTAGATTCTCTGGTAGCAAATGAGATTTTTAATGAAAAACTATGAATCCACTCTTATATGCTACTAGAGAATCTACTCTCAGAACACCTCTAGAACAACAAAACCCTGTACTTCATGGGTTGGCAACCCATGTGGGTGGTTGGCACCCTATGTGCACTACACTGCCACTTGCTCTGGGCTACCCCAGTGCCCCTCAAGTGGAGTTATGGGACTGCAGAAACCTCCATTATACCCTACAAGGAAAATCTGAAAGACACGTAACTTCATTAATTCTTTAAAAATCAGCCCTTTGCCAAATTCCTCTGAAAAATTTGTGGTAGCTTCCTTGCACCAACTGGGCACTACCATCAACCACACTCCACTCTGGGCCACCCTTTTCCTCCACTATAGCTATACTTTTCCTAAAACCTCCATCATAACCTATGGAGAAAATCTGAAAGACGTGCAAACTTCAAAAATTAACCAAAAATCAGCAGTTTGCCCAATTCCTTTGAAATTTTTGTGGTAGCTTCCACTCATTGGGCACTATAACCCCCACCTACTCTTTTGACCACATGGCCCATTTTTAAGTCTGAATTAATTCGGATTCAGATTCGGATTAATTCGGATACAAAACAAAACTGGGGTGATTCGGAAGGCTTAATTTTGGACAAAATACAAAATGGGGTTGATTCAGATTTGGTACAAATCGAAACATAAAAAATACAAAACTCACAATCCTACTCGTTTCTGAGTTGCCATCAGACATACCGAGGCAACTGGAGACGGACCTCTCCAGATGACCTCAATGAGTTATGGGGATCATACCGAAAGAGGCGCTCTCTAAGGCATTAAAGGTAATAGCATTAAAGGTAATAGCCAGCACATGATATTTCACCTGGAAACATATTGGCAGCCAGTGCAACTGTTTTAAGACAGGCATAATATGGTCTCTCGGGGTTACCCCAGAGACCAATCTGGCTGCCACATTTTGAACTAACTGAAGTTTCTGAACTACTTACAAAGGCAGCCCTTTGTACGTAGTTTTCATTTGTTGAAAAACGGTATATAAATATTCATCTTCGTCCTTGTGGCAAGTTTCTAGTTACTGTACTGTGGGGGGAGAACCAAACCCCACTTTTTGCTAGCGTTTGTTTGTTTGTTTGTTTAGTATTCAATTTATATACCTCTTTCCCCAAAATGGCTCAGGCAGTTTACATCAAAGTAAAAAATTATCAAATTTGTGGTCCTTTCCTTCCAATTCTGCCTTGTATCTTCTTTGCTCTGAGTGGAATGTGCCACTTTATGCTGCAGGTGTAGCATGACCGATATGAAAACTTTGGCATGACAGACAAAACACTTCTATATGTGGAAGAAATAAACTGTACCAACATAAGTATCCTGCACATCGAAAAATAACTTGTCAGGGAGAATCATGTCTTGTTATCAGGCATAAAAATGAAAAGAAGAAAGGGGAAAGGACAATCTGGATCTCCCCTGGCCTCCGCCCCACTGCCTGCCAAAGAAGGGCTGAAAACATTACCCCCTGCCATTTAGAGGCATGCAGCCTGATTGGAGGCGTTGAGCCTTAATTGGGACTTAAGCTTGCAAGTGTCTTTAGGATGGCAGCATGTGTCATATTTTCTGTTGCAAGCCAATGTTAAACATTTATGCTACAGGAGCTGAAGTGTGAAAGGAACTTTATTTCTCACCCTTCCGGAACATTCTGCTAAACAGCCAATCAGGGGTGGGGCTGTGGATACAGTCCCACTTCTTTTTACAGAGTGTGCAAATCCTACAGTCAACAGTGTCAGGGGTGTAGGGAGCTTTGCAGGAGTCGGAGGACAAAGTCTGACCGGTGGCTTCTCCACCCCATGGTTGTTCTTTGTGCGTGCCCCAATCCACGCCCACTGTGTCTGACATCAGATGCAGTGGGCAGGGCCAGTGCAGAGAATGGGGCTGTCACAGGCCTGACATAGTTTCATTTCCCCTGTCAGTGGTTGGTGGAATCACTGAAAGGGAGCTCCTTTCCCTACTCAATGGTTGCTACACCCCTGCTCAATGGTTGTTCTCCCCTTGCTCAATGGTTGCTATGCCCCTGAACAGTGCACAATGAGTTACCATTTTACCAAGTGGCAACAACTTCACTTCCTCCACCAAAATGGTAGCCCCCAGACAACCATCCAACTTTCAGCCAACTGTAGACTGTACAAAAGCCATTATCCCCTTGTCCCCCAACTCTCCATGTCGGGTTATCTCCCAAAGACACACACGATGGGAGCAGCTTACATGCACATTATGTTTCCTCCCTCCTTGCCTTTTATACATCATGCAGCTGGCAAATAGTGAGGCAGCACCAACAATGGCAAAACAAATGACAAACTGCCTGAAAGAATCACCAGCTGCAATTCACAATGACAATGTTTGTCACAGTAGTTTTGCAGTTTGTCCTTCACACTTAAGGAGAGGGGTCTACGTGCTGCCTTTGGCTGGCGTCAGGAACTAAATGGAGGCTTGCAGAAATATCACAGTGAAGAGGGATGGTATGTGCCAACAGAAATGCCACGTCTTCTGACCAGAACATATGAAATTTCAACTATTTTTTTGATTAGCATTATAAAAGTGATTTATACTCTCAGGCCGATAGAGAGAGAAAAAATATTATTCAAGTTTGGGAGCTGTGTGTCCTCCCAATTTTTGGTTGTGTGGAAGCAAGGTAGGAGGAAAAGCCACAGCTACCCAGAAGCCAGTTTCTGATTGTATGGATGGCCTCTATATTTGGTATGGAGTTCTATTTTAAAAATTTTAACCCACCCTGAGCCTTTTGGAAGGGCGGTATAAAAGTTTTAATAATAAATAATAATAAATAAAATAGCGCTCTCTCTCTCTCTCTCTCTCTCTCTCTCTCTCTCTCTCTCTCACACACACACACACACACACACACACGTATATAAGTAGTCTGAGAGTGTATGTATATCTATATCTACCTACACACACACACACACACACTGAAGCTCTTCTCATGATCCATGAGAAGAGCTTCAGTCAGGTCTGTGGGGAGAGTGGGCTTAGCCCTCTCTCTCTGCAGGCAATCAAAGAGCAGCCCTGGGGCGGCCAGATCGGCCACCCACATGACTGCTGGCTCCATCATGGAGTCGGCGGGGGCTGCGGGGATCGGAAGTGCACGGGGCATCCTGGAGAGACCCCTGATCCTGAGAGGCTGTCTGTGGCATGGGTCTGCTGTTTTTAGTGCCAACCCGATTGTAAGTTTCATTCTATCCTCATTGAGGATGGGTACACATAAAGGATGCTCTCCCTTTTAAGAACATAGGAATAGGAACATAGGAAGTAGGGATTGCTATGTGATGTCACAGGCTTGCAACAATCTCTAAACTGCGCAGGTGTGCCTCACAGTTGCTTCAAGATGCTGGCCTGAACAGATGGGCTCAGTGTCATTCCTGCTCACACCCCACTGCCTCAAGGGGAGGGGGGAGAAGGGAGAAGGACTGCTCCCCCCCCCACGGCCACCCCTCGGCCGCAGTAAGAGTTTTTAAATAAAAAACCCCCAGAGCTTTAGTAGGGCAGGCATGGGGTATCTCAGCTGCTGGAGGCTCCCGGCCCCGGCCACTCAGAGGCTCCCGCAGACCTTGGAGCACTGGACCAGGTCCCCAAGGTCTGGGGCTTAGTGCACCTCTGATCTCCAGACCCAGTGGCCTATAATCAGTGATGATACCAGTTGTTCATCAACAGCTAGAGGGTCAAAGTTGTGCAGCCCTGGCATAATCTCTTGACCAGGTGTGTACTAGATTTCCCCATTGATTCTAGCCCTCCATGCTAAGATTCTCCTTCTTCCCCTTGGGATCCTAACAAGGTGGCTCATAGGAATGTGTGGAACGTTTCAGGTACAAAATGATCAGTACCCGAATCTGCCTGTTTCAGGCAATTTGTGCACAAAACAAATCACCCCTCTGCAAGTCCCAAAAGAATTGGGTCCAAAACAAATTGCCCAGATTTTGGAGCTGGATGTTTTGTTGTTTCGGGCCTCCATTTTGTGGCAATCTCCATTTTGTCTCCATTTTGTGTTTGACATTGATTTGAATTTCCCGCCCTTCCAGGCTTCGGATTGGTGAACAAAAGCATGGGATGATCTGCTGATGATTGTCTCCTTGTTCCAGATTGGCTCTTTTGGCTCTTGCAAGCACTAAATGACCCCGCATTGGCCAGGGGAGAGTTCAAGGAGGGATTTTCAAAGAGATTTAAAGAGGCAGCAGCAACCATTCTGCCTTTCTGCCTCGTGAGAGAAGATAGAGAGCTTTGCCTTGCCTTGCCTTGCTGGCTATTGCCTTGCTGGCCTGCTTTGCCACCCAACCTGCTAGTGCTTGTGGCTGCCCCTGCTGCATGCCAGCCTGGAGTGGATTCTCTGTTGCATTGCGTTTTTGTTCCTGCTGCTGATTCAGGAATAGCGAAGAAAAGAGAATTCCATCTTTTTTCACCCCCTTCCTGCTGCTGAGAAAATCACTGCCTGCCTGTGCCAGCCACCAGCCCCAGAGTGGCTGCAGCCACCCCACCCCACCCCCCTCAGATTTTCCAGGCTTTTGCCCCCCACCCTCGCCCCCATCTGAAAGAGATTGAAGAAGAAAGAGTAGACCCTCAAAGACCAGAACACAGAAGTGGAATACTGGACGCAACATGGGTGGAGCCTGAGACTGAGTGAGTACCCATTTAACACACACACACACACACACACACACACACACACACACACACACCACACACACCACTCTGGAATTGTGTGTTCTTGAGGTTTTTTTCCTGTTTAGAGGGAGGTTTTGGGTTACAATTGAATTTAAAAAGTTGTGTGTTGTTTAGTTTAGAAGTTTAAATAGGGGTTCTGTCTGTGGGAGGTATCCCTGTTAGCTAGTACTAGTAGGTGGTTAGAAGGGTAGTGTAGCCTCATGGTTTTAAGAAACAATTCTGTCTTTTTTCCCCATTTACAAGATTTTTTTTTTTTGCATTAAAACAAAAACAAAAACAGAAGCCTGTCCTCCAGCCCTCTGTGCCCATAATATAGATCAGTATTAATATTCTCTGCCCAGCAGCCTACAGGCTCTGAGTGGGCACACACTCCAGCCTCCTCACTGTGCCCATTTACCACCCACCCCAACTGCAGCCTTTAAACAAGCAAAGCCTTCAGCCATCACCCCAGGCCACTAGTCCAGCAGCAGCAGTATTGTGTCTGTTCCCTCTCTAGTGCCCAGCCCAGCAGCCTACATGCTCTGAGTGGGCACAGACTCTAGCCTCATCGCCCACTCCCACCCCCAACTGCAGGGGGCACACTCAGTTGAAGTCAGCCCAGTCCCTGTTCTTGGCCCTTCTCCCAACTGAGTGTCCCCTGCCCTGAGAGACTCACCCCACTTCTGCCCCTTGCCTCTCCCCCCAATTCTTTCAAAAACAAATTGTTGTTTTTTGGTCAGGGTTTTGAAAAGAAGCCCCAACAGAGATGGCTGGGAGGGGCAGAAGAGTGCCAGGTAGGAGGAGGGTTTTTCTTGCTGGTCGTGGTGGGGGGTGGTGACAGGGGCCTATTCCCCGGTCACCCCCACCCCTGTTTTGGTGCACAGGCTGGACTTCTCTCATCCGTCTGGCCCTATGTCAGGGCCTGCGGCCAGGCAGCAGTTAGGGGGGAGGTCCTCCCCTGCCAGGGAAGAAGTTCTTCCCGTGGTAGATGTGCAGGTGGTGCAGGTGGATCTGGCTGCCGGTCCAGCCTTGCTGCCCTCTCTGCCGGTCCCTGTGGGGTGTGGGGGCCCTAAGGTTGCATCTGAGGAGGCCCAGGAAGAAGCCCCTGTGTTTCCTGTCCCTGGGACTTCCCAGGCCAGCTCTGAGGGAAGTGGTGGTGGCATGCCTCAGAAGGAACCAGCAGAAGTGCCACCACCCAAGCAGCCCCATTTCACAGGAGAGTCCAGCAGTGTGGTGTGGGATCACTTTGAGCTTTGCCCTGGAGATCCCAGCCATGCTGCATGCACCCACTGCAAGGCATTTGTTAGCAGGGGCAAAGACCCTAAGTACTTCAGCATGTTGGGTCTGCTGTTGCACCTGTGGCGGCAGCAACCAGGGGTCCAAACCTCTGCTGGCAGCAGCGCTAGGACAAGTGCCTCCTCTAACAGCAAGCAGTCAATGGCTCCTGCTCCTAGGCAGGAAAAGCTGACTGAGAGGTTGGTGCAGTCTCTGGGGAAGCGTTCTGATCACCCCAAACCATATCTGATTACCCGGGCCATTGGGGGGGATGATGGCTTTGGATGATCAGCCTTTTAATATAGTAGAGAATGTCAGCTTCCTCTGTCTGCTCCAGCTGCTTGCCCCAGAGTACAAAACCCCCTCATGCACCACCTTCAGTAGGAGGGTGGTGCCCTTCCTGTACCATGCATGCAGGGAGGCTGTGTTGGCCCGGTTGCATACAGCTGGGCCCAGCACCAGTGTGCACTTCACTGAGGATCTCTGGATCAGCTGCAGAGGGTTGCACACTGGCTTCATGTCCCTGACAGCCCACTGGTGGGGACATGAGGGAGAGGGGACATCTGGCTCCACTGGAGCTGTATTCATCTCCTCCCATGCAGGCAAGCCTTCCTGGGCAGTGTTGCATGTGGAGGCGATGAACACAGACCACAGTTCGGATGAGTTGTCAGTGATCATGGACCAACAGGTGGGGACTTGGTTAGCCGGGGAGCCAAACCTCTGCTGAGGCTTCATGATCACCGACAATGCAGCCACCATTAATAAGGTGACCAGGCAGGTTCAATTTGTGCACATCGCTTGCACTGCACACACTTTGAATCTGGTGGTACAGGCTGTGATTGGACATAAGGAGGCGAAGTCCAAGCGCCAGCAGAGGTTAGGTTTAGTTCCTGCCCCAGAACCTGCTGCTTCTGTGGCCACTCTTGTGGACCAGTACTGCAAGATTGCCGGCCACTGCCACCAGAATGAAAAGGC
Source organism: Hemicordylus capensis (assembly GCF_027244095.1). Lineage (NCBI taxonomy): Eukaryota > Metazoa > Chordata > Lepidosauria > Squamata > Cordylidae > Hemicordylus > Hemicordylus capensis. Next base: position 12,016,695 of record NC_069659.1, read on the forward strand.
AAGGCACCTGCTCAAGGTGAGGCAGATTGAGCTGGGCCTGCCTGAACACCTGATCCCTCAAGATGTTCCTACCTGGTGGAACTCCAGCTTTATCTTGCTCCAGCACCTGCAGGAGAAAGAGGGAGCCATCCACAGCCTGGCAAGGTGTAGTGGCTTGGATGTATGCGACCTGTCCACTGCGGACTGAAAGCTCATTTTCAAGCTGTTCTTAGTACTCGAGCCGTTCTATGCTTCCACAAACAGCTTGTGTACAGAGGTAGCTACTCTGAGCCGGGCTTTGCCCACTGGTCTTCTCCTCGAGAAAATCATGGGTGATCTCCAGGCCACTCTGACCACTGAGGATGCAGTTGCCCAGGCAGGTCGGCTGAGGACTGGGATAGTGGAACGGCTCACAACACCCTTGGGTGCAACTGCATGGCATGTTCTGGCATGCATCTGTGACCCAAGGATGAAGGGCAGAGCTGTCACCCCTGCCCAGCTTTCCAGGTGGAGAGACCTCCTGGTCGAGCACTTCAGGCATACAGAGGAGAAGAGGCTAGGTGCAGACAACGACCAGGAAGAGGGGACTGCCGCCACCACCACTTCTTCCCAGTGCAGCAGCACAGTTTCTCTGGCAGTGGCAACAACAGAGCAGCCAGTGCCACCTCTGCATCCCGCCACCTGTTGGTTCACAGAGGGCTTCTTTGGTGCCTTGCCAAGGGGACAGGAGGAGCCTGCTGCTCCATGCTGCCGTGCTGAACAGTCTGTTCTGCTCCACCTGCAGGAGCCGGTGGAAGGCCAGGAGACGGAGCCATGCCAGTTTGGGGCAATGCATCGCCATCTCTGGCCAGACTTGGCAACTGTTGCTGGTCAGTTCCTCTCATGCCTGCCAACCAGTGTCTCGAGCGAGAGGTTGTTCTCCATGGCTGGGGACGTGGTGATCCCTCTACGCTCACGTCTGGATGCTGAGTTGGTTGAGCAGCTGGTCTTCTTGAAGGCCAACCTCCCCCTGCTGGACTACTCCAAGCTGGACCTGGAGGGCGAGTGACTCATGTCACCCCCCCATGCAGTGCCTCCAACGACATGGCAGCTCATCCCATCCAAGATGTGTCACAGTCTCTCTGCCCCTTACTGCTGCTGACACATCCAGCCCGAGAATGGTGAGATGGTGGACTGCTGCTGTGCTGGCACTCAGGGCTAGGGCAAGTGAGTGCTCCCTGCATCAGGGAGGAGTTCTCCAAGATGTTGCTGAACAACACTACAACTCTCATTTCCTACTGTCGCAATGGCTGTCCACTGTTATGGACACCACAACATATTAGACTCAGAGGTACCAACCCAGAAGTATGTGGAATATAGGCCTGTGTCTGATTTCATTTTATATTAAGAGTTCAATTAAATGCCTGAACTTGAGGTGAACATGACACCCAGATCTGCCTGAGTAATGCTTGGTAAATGATTTGTAAAGGCAGGGGTAATCTAGCATTGGTTATCAGTGTTTGTGGAAACTCACTGAGACACAATGGGTCAGGCTTAATTACCAGTCTCACACTGCTGAAATTAACCTGCTGCCCAGTAATCCCCCGTACCTCACTGACAGGATGCTTCTGCCTTAGTCAAATGTGTTGATTACCAGTCTCACACATGTACCCCTTTTTATGTTACTTTAAATAATATCTTGTTATAATTACACACTAGATAGAGGTACACAAGAAATAATGTAATTGCTGTCTCACACAAATAGAACTAATTCTCTCACTAACTCCTGACTTTAACACCTTTTGGGAAGGGGCCCATTTGCAACTCAAGAGATGCAGATTTGCTTTGGACAATGTCCCCTCCTCAAGATAGCAGCTAACAGAAGATGAGATTGAGATCTCTCTGGACAGACCAAATATCCTGAGCTAATTTTGGTAATTAAAAGACAATATTCAGAGGATAGCAGGAATAGACGCCTTTTGTGATCCAGAAGACTCAAATGGACATCAAAGGATGGAACCACTATAAGAAGGAGTCTCTGGACATGGCAGATTAGCAATCTTCTGCCTACAAGCAAGACTTGCTCATGAGTAATCCAAGAGTTTGCTGCCCAAGCCGCGGGGCTAGAGGCAGGAACTCTTCCCATGGGAGAAGGGACTGTTTGTGACTTCTGCTGCAAAGTGAGAAGTCAAGACTTCCCCAGCCATGGTGCTCTGACTCTCAGCCGTGCTCTGAGCAAACTGCGTGCCTGATCCAAGTGCTCCTGTCCCCAGCCAAAAGCTTCTCTCCTTCAGCTGAAAGATCCACCGTTCTCCAGCCTCTGATTTGGGTAATATGCTCCCTCCACAAGCCTTGGGTCCCTACTTTCCTCCTCCCTACTAATCACTGCTACCCCCCTTCCTAAGCACCCCCTCCTTCTTCTTTCTCTACTTCTCTCTAAATATTTTATTTAGGATTTGTCAGATTGTTAAATAGCTGTAATTACTGACTGCACACACATATGTTAGTTAGGCACATTACACTACACCTTGAATCGGAAACATGTTTTTATTTTGTCCTGATGAGCAACTTTTTCATAATAAAGCCCAATGAACTTTCTGAGTGTGTCTCTCTCTATCTCTGTTTGCGTGCCCAGATCCTACATGGTCACCATCTCCAAGAACCAATTCAGTTGTGTATGATGTGACTTTGCCTCTTTCCCTCTGAGCATGTACAGAGTGCGAAACCAGGTATAGTTCACAACACCACCATCGAGACTAGGGACAATGGGAGTTGTAGTCACTGCCTCAGCAGCATACTTCTGTGGTGGATCCCTCCCTTTTGCAGGAGCACCCACTTGCCTGGTCCTGAGGGCCGGAAGGCAGAAGTGGCACACCATCCATCACAGAGGCAGGCACAGGAACGTTTCTGGGATGCCATGTCTCACACATGCTTACGTCGAACTACACACACACATGAGTGAAGCACACTGTCACAGAGGGCTTGCTTTGTTTCCCTTTAATGTTGAATAATGTTTGTTTGATTTGTTTCAACCACGCATGACACCACGAGGCCCATGATGGAGGTGGGTGGCATGTCCTGGCCTGGCACCACTATGGCCCAGCAGCAGCACCACCACCACCCATCTACAGAGGAGGGAGGGTTTTGGAAGATGCATGCTGATATGAAAAAATTGCTCTCATTGACTATTTTGAATTGATGCTTTTAATGAAAGTGATGAATATCAATGTGATGATATGATACTGACGCTGATGAGCTGATGGTGAGTTCATGCATTTCTGTTTTCTAATGTGGCTTTCACTTGTCTATTTAATGTTTGTTGTCTAAGATTTTGCTTTGCTTTTTGCCACCCATGGAAGGACTGTGACTGAAGCAGTAGCACCTACACACATGCACCCACCTACCGCCACCACCCCACCCCCAGCTGTGGCCAAGGATGAGCTTGCTGCTTGTGCCTTTACACATGTCTGTCACACAGACTTAGAAAGCACATAGCATCCTGAGGCCATGGCCAAAATTTTAACCCTAAACCCATTACTCTGTTGCCAGATTTGGCTTTTTTTAAAGCCAAATTTAGGGTTACGGCCCATTTCACTCACGAGTATACCTCTGAGGTTCTGGTCATCCTGACCCATTAATCCTTTCACAGAGCACTCACACACAGATATACTACGAGTCCCTTATCATGATCAGTGAGAAGAGCCTGGATGGGGTTCACGGGGAGAGTGGGTTAAGCCCGCTCTCCCCGCAGACGATCAGTGTGGGAGCCCTGAGAGGCCGGATCGGCCACCCACACGACTGCCAGCTCTGTTATGGAGCCGCAGGGGGCTGGGAGGAGGTCAGGGGCCACACAGCCCCCAGAAGCTCCAGCATGCCCTGCGCAAGCGTACAGGCTATGATGGAAAGACCTCTGTGCTGGGAGGCTGCTTTTAAGCCTCCTGGTCAGGGATCTACTAGTGAGTTGCCCTGGTGCAGAGCCGCACTGCTCCACTCATGATCGTAGAGCCTGGGTTAGCAGAGTGCTCACTCCGCTAACCTGGGCTTAGGAGAGGGTTACTTAAGTGGATTAACTGCTTGGAGGCCACTGGGCTCGCCTGTGAGCTTGGTGGTTGTCATGGTCAGGCAAAATCAGGCTAGGTTCCCCTAGCCCAATTTCGCCTGATCGTGGAAATAGCCTCTGAGCCGGGTCTCATGGTTTGGGGAGCTCAGAGGGGAGAGTGGGCTAAGCCCGCTCTCCCCGCAGACGATCAGGGCAGGAGCCCTGGGCAGCCAGATGGGCCACCCACACAATTGCTGGCTCAGTGATGGAGCCAGCGGGGGCTGGGGAATTCGGGGGCTGCGCGGCTCCCAGAAGCTCCACTATGCCCTGCGCAAGCGCACAGGGCATACTGCGGAGACCCCCGAGCTGGGAGGCTGCTTTTCAGCCTCCTGCTGGGGGTCTACTCATGAGTAACCATGGTGCGGCACGGAGCTGCACCGCGTCTGCTCACAATTTTAAAAATGGGTTTGTGGAGCACTCGCTCTGGAAACCCGGTTTTAGGAGTGGGCTACTTGAGCGGGTTACCTGCTCAAGAACCACCGGGCTCGCAGCCAAGCCCAGTGGTTCTCACGGTTGCAGAAAATTGGGCTAGCGGAGGCTAGACCGATTTTCTGCAATCATGTGAACAGCCTCTCAATGTTTCCCCCCTACATAATCTCAAGTCTAGCAGTATATATTTATTATGCAATTCAAATGCCTTGGTTTGATTTGTTGTTGTGCCTATGTATTTTGGGGACTTTGTGGATGGGCACAGGACAGGTTCTCTCTTTGTGTGTGGACTTCTTTGTAATTAAGATTGGGTCATATTGTAACTTCTATCATCATCATCATCTTTCTTCAAACTAGATTGCTTGCATCTACAATAGGTTGTGCTGGTGCCACAGGCTCCAATCCATTGCACTAATGTCAAAAAAGGGGGGGAAAGCCCAAAAATTGTGTGCTGTTGTTGTCATCATCACTCTTCTTTGCATCCTTCCTTCCTTAACTCGCTTTTATGGCTGGGTGCCACAGATGTAGCTGTGTCTGTTACTTGTGGGTGAAAAATGCATGGGGGAGGGAAGGCAGGACACATTTGATGCTGTTGTTGGCCCTAGTCTGCTGCCCTAGTCTGCTGCATTTGTGATCTCACACTTACTTACTTGCTTGCTTGCTTGTTGCTGGCTGTTGCTGTTATCCTGCATTGGGAGGGGGCGTGTGGAGAACAGGCACACGGCCTCCATAATGGCCGCCAGGTGAAGGCCAAAGAGTTGCCAAGCTGACCGAGGGAGTGATTTCAAAGGCTGGTGGGGGGAGGAGGGGCCTCCATGGACACCCTCTCCCCCTGCCGCCTTCAGGAACTCCCCCAAGGGGAGTAAAAGGTTAAAAATAATATTTATTTATTTATTTTTAGAATTACAAGCTCGCAAACCCCCCAGACTTCGGGGGGTGTTCGGTCCAGGGTCAGACTGAACAGGGGGTGGTTCGGTTTGACCCTGAACGGTCGAACCGAACTGGTTCAATGTCGAACATGGGGTGAGGTTCATTAAGAGGTTCAGACATAACACACACCTCAGTGGGAGCAGCACTTGGTTTGGCAAGCCAACTTCAAATCTTGGTTATGCATCTCAGGCTGAGGCCCCAAGTGAACTTCAGGTTTCTGCCTTGGTAGGGGTTCAGACAGTCGCAAACAAGTCATTTACCAACTTTACACCTAGTTTCCATGTTATGTGTGAAGCCTCCCAATGTGCCTGAATAATTATAATGTAGCCATCATTGGGAATATTTGGGAGAAGATGAATTTAATGCTGTACAATAATATCCCAAATGTTAAATATGAATGATCCGTACATTCTACATGGAGGTGAGGCCTAGGCCAAAATAAATACCAGCAGATGTTTCAGGTCATTTGTGCTTCCTTATCAAAACTACACTTTCTTCTAAAAACATCTTTTCCCATCCTATATGAATTGCAAGAGGTTCCTGAACATCTCTGCAGGATGAACATGTCAGAAAACTGTCAAGTTGTTTTAGGAGCTAAGCGATGTATAGATGTGTTATTAATGGAACATGACTGGCTATTAGCAATTCCAACATCAGAGAAGGAGATTTTGATGGCAGCATGGTATTCTGGGAGGAAAACTGCAGATAATGATTGGACAGTTATTTAAGTATGATAGGCTAATCATGTATCCATGTAAACCTATTTGTCTTTAAAATAACCTAAGAAGAGCCTTCTGGATGACACCAAATTCCATCTCATCTAGCAACTTTTTTCCAGCCGTGAGGTCCTTCACCCAAGTGAAAACTGTGTTCTACCCAGGTTTGGGAGCTGTGTGTGCTTTCAGTTTTCGGTTGTGTGGCTGTAAACAACTAGATATGAGGAGGGAGAAGTGGTTATGTCAAAGCCGGGTAGGAGGAAAAGCTACCCAGGTTTTGGCTGGCTCGGTGGGTTTGCTGCTGAGGTGCCACCAGAATCAGGCAAGACCAAGCTTGGCTTTGTAAGGCCAGTTTTGCCTGTGCATGAGAACATCCTCAGAAAGGCTATTCTCACAATGGGGGATAACTGGGCTAAGGGATCCCAGCCTGGTTTTACCCCATCGTGAGAACCACCAGGCTTGTGGGCGAGCGCAATGGTTCAATGGTGGCTAGCCAGCCAAAATAGCCCTCCTTTTAAACAAGGTTACCCTGTTTTCTCAATCATGAGTTGCCACAGTGCAGCTCTGCAGCATGGCGACTCACAAAGAGACCTCTGACTGGGTGGCTACAACAAGCCTCCCGGCCTTGAGGGTCTCCCTTGAATGCCCCGCACACTTGCGTGGGGCATTCTGGGATTTCTGCGGGCCAGACGGCCCCTGATCCCTGCAGTCCCAACTGGCTCTATGACGGAGCCAGTTATCGTGTGGGTGGCTGATCCAGCCACCCAGAGAAGGCTACATGATCGTCTATGGGCCAAACCCCATCCAACTTGTGTAGAGAGCCTCACTGTGTCCATCTTCCACACCCACCAAAGGAACTATTAGCCTGATCACAACTGGGTTTCCTATGGAAATTCAGCAATCACACTCAGGAAATGAAATCGCAATAAATGCTGTTTCTCTGGTCACTTTTGTACACGACAGACTCCTCCTCCTGCAACTTTTTTTGTAAAGTTAGCTATGTTAAAGTTTGGTTAAACCCAAGATTCAGGTAACAAATGTAAGGGGAGATATGTCTTCGTAATTCTGTCAGGAAAATAGCCTAAACACCACGTTATCTAGCTGTCACTTGCCTTGAAAGGGCAGATTACTTTTTTCTCAAACTTGGCACATCCAATTAAGGTAGACTCACAAGCCAGGCAGGTGTGTAAAGTGCAAGCCGGTGCTTGTTCGCGTTTCTAATTATCAATGGTGGGGGGGGGAGTTAAGTGCCCGGGCCTGTCACAACTGTTGCCGTGACAACCGTTGGTATTCGAAGGCTCTGCCGAGTCAGACATGACAGTCTGACATCTTTTCCCATATAAAAGATGATGCTATTCATTCCCTCTGCCCCCATCCTTTGCAGAATGTTGACTCTTCGTGGTTTTCTGTGAGGTTCCCCCAGATAGTGTTCACAGTGGCGATTTGGGCTCGTTTAACTCGTATCACTAAATGAGAGTCACCTGGCATCAAATGCTTTGCTTGTTACTCTGTCAACAGAATTCTAACTAGGGTGTGCATGAGCGGCTTGGGGTAGCCAGTGGTGGGGCGGGGAGCAGTTCCCTTAAAAAGCAGATGAGGACCTCCTTACCGGCTCTTCCCCACCCCACTGCTGTTCTGAAGGCAGCGGCGACTCTCAAAAATGCCACACACAGCTGAGCTTTACATTGTTCCCTGCGGCCACTGCACAGTGTCAACTAGAGCGGATGCCACCACCAGAACAGCAACAAGGCAGGGACATGGAGGTAAGGAGCTCCTTACCTGCATTTGAAGGGAACCTTCCCCTACTGCTCCGCCACTATTGAGGTGTTTTGAATGCCAGCGCCAGAACCAGTTCGATGCTTCCCAGAGGAGGCACTGAACCAGCTCATGCACATCCCTAGTTCTAACCAGGCATGTCCCAAAACACTCCATCCATCCATCCATCCATCCATCCATCCCTTCAAAAATAATTTGAAATGTATACCCTGCTCCGTGCCAGTAGCACTGAGCCCAGCCAGATATTCAGAATAATGTCACCCTCATACCGAAAGGTTCAAGCCTTCGTTAAGATGTTTGGATCATGTCCTCTGCCCATAGAGTATTGTTGTTGTTGTTGTTGATGATGATGATGATTATTTCTTGTTTACACAGCCAGACAGGTGTTACTGACTGGTTTGTTTTATCCAGACATTGAGTCCTCCCCAAGGACCTGGGATGGCTGAATTTTATCATCAATACTGTTGGTTATTATAGATATCGTCGCAAAATATAGGTGGCAAAATATATCATTCCAAAATATAATAATAATAATAATAATAATAATAATAATAATAATAATTATTATTATTATTATTAAATTTATATACTGCCAGACTCCAAAGGCTCTAGGCAATTTACCAAAATAAACACAATAGAAACAGAATAAAACCAACTATTAAACAACAAGTAAAATTTAAAACTTTCAAAGACTACAGCAATTAAAAAATTTAAACAGCAATTAATTTTTTTAATTAAAACATTCAGAGATTTCTAAAACATTCAGAGTGTTGAATGGCCAAGGTCAAGAGAGCTTATGGGAAGAGTGATGGGAAGACAGCTGGTCTTGTGGAAGCAAGCATGACTTGTCCCTTTAAGCTAAGCAGGATCCACACTGGTTGCATATAAAAGGGAGGCTAGAAGTGTGTGCACTGTAAGATATTCCCCTTAGGGGATGGAGCCGCTCTGGGAAGAGTAGTAGGTTCTCAGTTCCCTCCCTGGCAACATCTCCAAGATAGGGCTGAGAGAGATTCTTGCCTGCAACCTTGGAGAAGCCACTGCAGCCAGTCTGTGTAGACAATACTGACCGAGATGGACCAATGGTCTGACTCGGTATGTGGCAGCTTCCAATGTTCCTATATAAGGTGAGATAAAAGCGCTCTGTGTATGTTCAGAAACACTTTCAGCCACAGCACACTTTCAACTCTTCCCAGGGTGAGCCTGGCATCACCTCCTGGGGCTGAGCCCTGCCTCACATTAAGCTGTGCCACCCTCCTCCACTGCCCTGCCCAAATCCTGCTTCAAGTGCCCAGGGTTTTTCCCCCCTTTGCCCTATTAATCTCTACAAGGGATTAGGGAGGCTGGTGGTGGCCCTGGGACAGGATGTGAGGGTGTGTTAGTCACCACACGCAGTACCCCACATGGGCCCTGCATTGCCAGTGCCAGGCAAGGATGCACAGCCCATTCAGCTGGTGAGCACTACCACCCTTGAGTGCATTTTTGTATGCATGCATAGGGATACATGCATAATAACTGGCTTCCAGACGAACGCTGCACTCATTGCAGTAGCGCAAAGCTGCATAAGTGTGACAATATTGTGCTAAGTCAGGAGATGGCATATTTAATCCATTAATCAATATACCGCCTGACTCCAAAGGCTCTAGGCAGTTCACAAAAATAAACACAATAAAAACAAAACAGCACCAACTGTTAAAACAGCAATTAAAACATCCAAAGCATTCAGATTAGTGTTGTGCTGAGGTGACGGGGTGTGCTTTTGCAACGTAATGGTGCATTTTCTGCTGTGAAACTCAGAATTTCTGTCCATATATGTTGCTGGGAATGATGCACAGCATAAAGGAAATCCCACGGAAGTTTAGGCAGTTTCACTCCCTCATCCCTGCTCCAGGATGGGTCTAGTGGTCTCTGCCACCACTCCCTGCATCCAGAGAGAACTCAAGTCTGGGTCTGAACCAACATTTGGTGGGTCTCCTCTGTCTTTGCAGAGCAGGAGCCTGGCTTGATTCACCTTTCCCAGGTAGGTTTTCCTTTTAAGTAGCTCAACCAAGTGGTCAGCTCATGGGGAGCGACAACTCCTGAGTCTCTGTGCACGCACAAACAAGAGGCAAGATTGTTCTCTCTAAAAGATTACTTTATTACTCTACAGCAGGGATTCTCAAACTTGGGTCCTCAGGTGTTATTGGACTTCAACTCCCATAATCCCCAGCCTCAGTGGCCTTTGCTTGAGGATTATGGGAGTTGAAGTCCAATAACACCTGAGGACCCAAGTTTGAGAATCACTGCTCTACAGGGACCAAGGTGGGTAGGGGAGTAGGTAGGCATTTGTAAAATAAAGTAAACATCATTTCGAGCTCCTAAGACATTCTACAGTCTAAGCAAAGCACATACATATCTGGGTGAAGGTGGTCCAGCAAATAGATGGAAAGTGGCTGACAACATCATTTCGAGCTCCTAAGACATTCTACAGTCTAAGCAAAGCACATACATATCTGGGTGAAGGTGGTCCAGCAAATAGATGGAAAGTGGCTGACACCTTAACAAAAGCAAAAGAACACTTTTAAAGGAGTTTCTTAGGCAAAGTATCTGGAGGGGCGATGAGCCCTTCCACCAATCAGAAGTAGAGCATGAAGCCAAGGTTGACAGCTCCTTGGCCAACGGGGAGATGAGGCGCCTTAGCGGTTAGAGGCAGCGAGGAGACTGGCACCTGTCCAGAATTCAAAGTGTTTTCAGCTACCCTCTCCCCAGGATAGAGGAAGTGCAAAGTGTCAATTTCTCCTGTGTTAGACAGGATTAGGTATCTAGTGAAGGGTAGGTCCCGTGGATGCTGTGGACGTGGTGTTCTCACTTTCAGGATAATAAAGGCTAATTCCCATAATGCACATGGTTCCTTCACATACAGCTACTCACTCTCCTTGTATATACTAACAGACTGGGACTGCAACAAATTGTGCAATTTTGAAATTTTATCCACTTAGCTCCACACCCTTCTAGCATGTCTGCACTAACACAGCGTTAGTCTGGCCATTGACTTTTTGCCACATGCCCTCTAGCCCAAAGTACCCAGATTCAGTGCATAAGTCTATAAACTCAATGGCAAGTTCCACTGAACTCAGATGGACGACTGGCTCATCTGCACGAGGGGATGAGTGGCAAGTAGGGATGTGTGAATCGATTCAGGTGCAAGATGATTTGTACCCAAATCTACTTGTATTGGGCAATTTGTGGACAAAACAAATCGCACCTCTGCTAGCTGGCTAGATTTGGATCCCAAACAAATCATCCAGGTTTGGGACCTGAAAAATGTGTAGATTTGGACCTCCATATTGTGGCAATCTCTCTTGCTGACTCCATTTTGTGTCTGGATTAAAAAATAAATAAATAAATCCCACCCTTTCAAGCTTCAGATTGGTGACTTATAGTGTGCAACAATTGGCTGGCAATTCCTCCATGGTTCCAGATTGGCTCGTTTTCATGCAAATCTTGTGTTGCCAGGGGTGACTAGGGTAACACATTATCTAGTGGAAGGGTCAAGGAATCTGAGTAACACTTTAAGGACCGGGATTCTTTAAGGACAGCAACACTGTGCAATATTTTCTTTCTGTGCCATGGCACCATCATTTAATTTCAAAAACCATGAGTTTTCAAGTGCTCAAAAAGCAGTTAAAGCATTTAATCAGAAAAAGGTCACATTAAGTATCTAAATATTGAAAAGAATGATAATTAGAGAGAGAAAACAGCACAACATATTCTAGGCAAATGAGGCCATCTTTAAATGAAAACATCCTTATGTAGCAATGTTTGCACCACACTTAACAGTATGATCTTCAATGAGATTTCCCATGAAATAAAATAGAGAAAAAAATTATGAAACATTAAATCCAAATGCAAGACTATCCTCCAAGCTGTGCTACTGCAAGATGAAAGAGACTATTACCATTGTCTACATTTTCAACATAGAACTTATAGTTCTTACAGCTCAAACGTAATGACCTACTGCAAAATCAATTTAAATAGAGTATCAAAGAATGCTAAAGCTGTAAAAATGTGGCTGGGTTGATTCATCTGCCTAAAGCAGCCCTAGTTTTTAAAAAACACTTCCTAATGGATATTTATAGGCATACAGGCCCTTCCAAATGCATATGTAGCTGTGCACAAGAGTAGCTTGTGCAGTTACGCTGTTGGGACAGTTCCTCTGTATTCAACAGAGTTTCACCAACAGAACTGTCTTAGCATTGAAATGAATGGCATCACCTCCGTGTGTGCACTGGAAACAATACATCATGACAACACACTGTGATCCAGAGGAAGCAATGGGGAGATACCACAAGAGAGGATAAGCAAGGTTGGAGTGGGCACTGCGACAGATAGTGAAGGTGACCCCCCCCCAAATCTAATTACTAAATAATGTTCTGAGAGGGGGGTAGAAAAAAAGGGGTCTTATGGTTTAATTCTGTTCTTTCTAATGAGGGTGGGATTTTTAAAAAGGTCCCAAAGCTCCTTTAATTGAAGATCTTTTCACTGTTAGCTTGGAGAGGAGATTACTGTCAGGCAGCATCCTTCCATCCTCTCCTTGTGTGACTAGCTGGCAGCTGCTCATTGATGTTTCCCTTTCTGTAAAGCCTGTCAGTCAGGCTGAGGGAGGTGTGGGTTGAACCTGAACCTGTCAGTCAGGCTGAGGGAGGTGTGGTCAGCCAGTCAGGAAGAAAAGGAGGAAGAGATGCTGCCTGACACTCTTCCCTGCTCCCCTTCTGAATGGTTCAATGGTGAAGATTACAGGAACTGGAAGTACAGTAATAAAATAACTGGCACATGGCGGGTAGGGGAGGTAGGGTTCAACCTACCTTCCCCCAGATGGTCAATGGTTGCTTCTTCAGTGCGCAAGAGTTAACCTACTTTGGTGTGACGAGCCCAGTGCCTTGGGGGATTCCCCCATCAGTCAGGTGCTTTAGGCACTCATTTCTGTGTCTCCCTGGGCTCAGTGGAGCCTGAGGAGAAACGTGATCCCGTCAGCTGGGTTAAGGGAGTGCTTGATCCCTTAACCTTGGCTAAGAGCTGGGCTTGGGAGTGAGGTTAGGCTGCGTGGGAGTGCCAGGATCTGGTCGTGAGAACAGCCTCACTGTATTAAGATAAGGAGAGCCCCAGGATTGTGTGTGAGGGGCCAACAATAGTCAATTCTTTCCAGTGACAGAATCTCGCCTCCTCTGGGATAGGATGACACTGATGTGAGAAGTATGTCATTGACTCATGCTACATGGCCTTACTGTTGTAATATCATTGGAGACATGGGTTGGAACCATCTTTTCCCCATTAACACAAAAATATCTTTTAGAGCACAGATTCTCTACCTTGGGTACTTGAGAGTTGAGCTACAACTCTCACCCAAGGGCCATTGTGGCTGCAGAAGATGGGAGTTGTAAGCCAACACCTAGGTTCAGAGGGGTGGAGAACCTCTGTCTTAGAGAATATGGCTCCATTCTCATGTAACGGGAAACAAGAGTTGGAGGGGGCTGAGGTTGAATTAGTTGTATGTCCGAATGCGTGCAACCACAGTTTGGACACCAAAGCGACCTGAGGTTTCCTTCCCCAAACCATAGCTTGAACCTTTGGTTTGTAGTGAGTTTTGCCACTTCTACCTGAGGTTCCATGCCTTGCCCATTATGTCCAAATGCTGTACGCTTCATTAACTGGAGTGGAGAGAGGAAGCTCCTCCCTCGCTCCAGCTCTGATTAACTGCCGGGGCTGTCCTTAGTTCCAGAAGGAAGCCCACACAGCCAGATCCCCCCCCCTCTTTGCAGTCTCCCAGACTGCAGAGAGGGTTCTGCCTGTTACATCCAAATGCAGAAAGGTAACCGTGGTTAGAGACTGGGACTTGGAACCGCAAGTCCACGTTACGTATGAATGCGGCCACTGTCTAGTATCTGTCCAGAACTACAATTCCCAGAATTCCTTAGAAGAAGAAATAACAATGAAACCTTCTTAACTACATATCCTGCATCTCCCATCTTTGAGGCCCCTGGTTTGGCTTGCAGTACTATGCCACTTAATTAATGAAGAAACTCAATTATCAGCTGTCTTTAGTCCTATACGTCCTCAGTGAACCATCAAAAATCTATATGGAGACTAAAAGGGCCCTTCAAAGTTTCTTCCTACTCCTTGTTTGCATGCCCGGCTGCCTGCATCACGTGCAATTAAAGTTCTGCAATTATTGCTACCATTTGCCACCTTATCTTTCTGTTTTGTTTTCTTCCATTAGCCCCTAGTGACCTTGCTGTCAAATAATACAGGACTGGTTCTCACAGGAGCTTGAGAATAAGCCTCCACTTGTTGAGAAACCTCCGATTTACTGCAGCAGGTTTCTGTTTTAGCACCTGCTACAGCCATCCATGGAGAGTCCCTTTTCTGCCCTCTTTCAATAGGGCTGCTGCCTGCCCTTGCAGTGCCTTGATCAGTAAATGTGCAAACTGCAAGGAGAAACTGAGTGATGCCAGATGAACAAGTGGGCAACACCACTGACAGAAAGACTCCTCTTTTCTCCAGATGGATGTACTGTAGCTGCTACAGTTTTAAGAACATAGGAGGCTGCCTGAGTCAGATCATTGGTTCATCTAGTTCATTATTGTCTACGCAGACTGGCAGCAGATTCTCCAAGGTTACAGGCAGGAATCTCTCTCAGCCCAATCTTGGAGATGCTGCCAGGGAGGGAACTTGGAACTTTCTACATACTCAGATGCTCTTCCCAGAGTGTCCCCAATATCTTACAGTGCTCACACGTATTCTCTCATTCAAAGGCAAAGCAGGGTGAACCCTGCTTAGCAAAGAGAACAATTCATGAACCCCTGCTAACGTGGCAAAGAAGCACCTTTTAATGTGGTGGTTCTCTTTATTTAGCAGGGAGAGAGTAACTGGCCCTATCCACCCCCAGCACAGTATCTCCAGTGACTGTTGCTGGTGTCTATTTTATGTTTCTTTTTAGATTGTGAGCCCTTTGGGGACAGGGAGCCATCTTATTTATTTATAATTTCTCTGTGTAAACCACCCTGAGCCATTTTTGGAAGGGCGGTATAGAAATTGAATAAATAAAATGCTTGCTATCACTAGACCAGCTCTCTCCCTCAATGATTCTAATGATCCTAAGTCATTCAGAGGCTAATGATACTAAGTCATTGAGAGGCTTAGGATCCTGTGTGGGGTGGTGGTGGTAGCAGGAATACTGGCTGTCAATTTTAGCGCCTGTGAAAATTAAATATTTGCTTTTGCTATGCAGATATTGGGGGAAAATCCCTTACCAGTTTCTATACTCAATAGATAAAATTGTAGAGAATATTTATTATAATAACAAGTTCAGTGGCCTAGAGGCAGAAAATATTGTGGTCCTAGTAAGTCAGACTAACAAGAATTTTTTTGGGGAGGTGGGGCTTTCCCAGTTTGCATACTACTGACCTCAAGCATATGCAGCTGCCCTCCCTTCTTTTTGACAGATGGACATGATCCACACAGCCATCACTTGCTTTGTATACATGTATGGGGCACCTCCATTGAAAGTAATGGAGAAGTTATGTACATGAGAGCTGAGCATGCCCATGTCTCCTAGAACATAGGAAGCTGCCTTCTACTGACTCAGACCATTGGTCCATCTAGTTCAGTATTGTCTACACAGATCGTCAGCAGCTTCTCCAAGGTTGCAGGCAGGAATCTTTCTCAGCCCTATCTTGGAGATGCCATGGAGGGAAATTGGAACCTAAGATGCTCTTCCCAGAGCAGCTTCATCCCCTGAGGGGAATATCTTACAGTGCTCATGCATGTAGTCTCCCATTCATATGCAACTAGGGTGGAAACTGCTTATCATGCTTGCTACCATACGACCAGCTTGAACTGGGCAAATGGCAGCAGCCCAGTTCCATTGAATCAATGGGCACTTTGCCGTTGACTTCCATGGAAAAGGGATTACACATATTCTCATTTATTTGCATTTCCAGTCCTTCCACGTTCCACTTCTTCCCCTTGAATATCTCAAGCTGAGCTGTTTTCCATGAAAGTCTTGGTTTAGAATATTTAGAAAGTGCAAATGGGGAAATATCCAAAAATATTGGACAGAAGCCACCAAAGAATCAAAACCAACAAATGACTAATTAATAATAAGAGACCATATTACTCCTGTATTGAAGGAGCAACACTGGGTGCCAATATGTTTCCGGGCAAAATACAAGGTGTTGGTTATAACCTATAAAGCCCTAAACAGCTTGGGCCCTGGGTATTTAAGAGAACGTCTTCTTCACCATGAACCCCACTGCCCACTGAGATCATCTGGAGAGGTCAGTCTGCATTTGCCACCAGGTCATCTAGTGGCCACTCAGGGACGGGACTTCTCTGTTGCTGCCCCGAGGCTTTGGAATGCGCTCCCTAGTGAAAAAAGAGCCACCTCCTCTCTGACAGCTTTTAAAAAGTCTTTAAAGATGCATCTTTTCACCCAGGCTTTTAATTAATATTGTTTTAATGGTTTTAATGCTGTTTTAAAATGTTGTTTTAAAAAGTTTTAAATTGTAATGTTTTAAACTTTTTGTTTTTGATTTAACTAATGTTTTAATGTCTGTTTTTATTTTGTTGTAAACCACCCAGAGACATAAGTTTTGGGTGGTATAAAAATATGTTAAATAAATAAATAAATAAATAAATAAATAAACAAACAAATAAATAAATAAATAAAAGGAACATAATATAAACCCCAAAATAATTCAGACAAAACATTTTTAAAAATACAATAATGCTAAGGGGGTGGGTCTAAACTCAGTTTGAAAATTCCTTAAAAATTCATAGTCAAATTCATGGGAATACATGTCCCAAATAATGAAATGGAGAGGATGAAACAAGCCCCAGAAGTGCTACGGTATGTACATTCTCGGAGATCCAAATCAAGTCAATATCAGTTTCCAAGAAAGTGGTAGTCACAAAATTAAATAGGGATGTGCATGAATCAAAATTCATGCACAGATTCGAAACACAGATTCAGCAACCTTAAAAGTGAGGACAGCAGGTCCTTACCTGCTCCTCTGCTGCTCCACACAGTTTCCTGCTGTGGTGACATGCCTCCAACCACCGCTGCACCCCCAGTTGCTGGCATGTGCCAGCAGTGCTCCCACGCAGCATGTCAAGAGCTAACTCGATGGAAGACGCTGGCCAGAAATTTATGACACAATAGCCAGTAGCTCAAGTTTCAGTTTTACTGCTAAATAGTCAGGTTTAACAGTCGCACCAGGAATACAGAAGTGAGGAGTGAGAAGCCCAAATTCCAACGTCACAATCTTTCTGACAAAAGTTCAAAGCAGATTCGACATGTTGTTTCCAGCAGTTTGTTCAAGGCACAGGCTGCCCGATTTATTGTCAGCAGCCACTTGAACTTAATCAACACTCCACCCCTGCCAGCTGCCATAGATTCAATCCGGTGCCTGCTGTCTTCTTGCCAGTCGACTACTCCTCCGTAATTCCCTCACCTGCTGCTGACGTTTTTCCTTTCTCTGTCCTTGAGGAGATAGTGGCCGTTCAAACTCTGGTTCAGTTCCTGACCTTTCTCTCCAAAGATCACCCAACCCTGCTGGCCCCTCCTGTGCCAAACAGTCACGCTTGCATTGTCTCAGTTACCTCCCCATTCACATCACTGGCCTGCTCCTCCTCAGGTGCCTCCCCACTTTCTAGTAAGTCATTGAGTGTCATCTCCAATGTCATTGAGTGTCATGCCCTCGCTTGCAGACAGTGAAGAGGAGTGGGAGGCAGGCAACCCTCCAGCAGGTGGAGAGGCACCTGATGGAGAGCAGTCTGATGTCGGGACTCAGGAGAGAGTTGAGATGGGCCAGAGTGAAGGTTCAATACAAGAAGTTCCGTCAGGATCAGAGGATCCTGGGGGTGAAAAGTCAGACCCTGAGCTGAGGGGCAAATAACCCTCAACTCCCCAAGAACCTAGACAGAAGAAGCGGCGACAGCAAGTACAGGCACTTCGGAGAAGCCAGCACCTCCTCGGGAGGCAGAAAGAAAGATGCTGAATCTCTAGCAGCTGGCCGGGGGAGGAGAAACATTATTATTATTATTATTATTATTATTATTATTATTATTATTATTATTATTAATTTATTTACACAGTCAGGCAGGTGTTATTGACTGGTTTGTTTTTTCCAGACACCGAGTCCTTCCCAAGGACCTGGGATGGCTGAATTTTATTGCCAATGTTGTTGCTGTTGTTATAGATATCGTCGCAGAATATAGGCTGTTTATTAATAATAATAATAATAATAATAATAATTATTATTATTATTACTACTACTACTACATTTATATCCCACTCCTCCTCCAAGGAGCCCAGAGCGGTATACTACATACTTGAGTTTCTCTTCACAACCACCCTGTGAAGTAGGTTAGGCTGATAGAGAAGTGACTGGCCCAGAGTCACCCAGCTAGTTTCATGGCTGAATGGGGATTTGAACTAGGGTCTCCTCGATCCTAGTCCTGCACTCTAACCACTACACCACGCTGGCTCAATTAAGGGCAAGGACTATAAATCAGGTGGTGTGGGCAGCGAACAACTTCTGGAAACAACACGTCGGCTGGGCTTGCACTGTATCAGAGCGTTTGCAACCTTGGATTCCTGGCTTCTCATTCAGACTCCTGAGACCTGTGCTTCCCCTGCTGTCAGCCTGAAACCTGAGCTGCTGGTTCCTGTGCCATGAATCTGGGGCCAGGCATCGTCCAGCAGGCAAGATCTTGACACTGAGTGGGGGCATAATGCAGCAGCCCTCATGTGCTGGTGGGACGTGCATTCAGGCTGGCCATTTGCATGGTCAGCATGTTCAGAGGTCATGTGTGTGAGGCCTTCTGAAGGGGGCACCACTGGCACACATGGGCTGCAGCAGGAAGCTGTGTGGAGCAGTAGAGGAGCACAGAAGGACATACCTAAAATTAACTGAAGCCAGATATGTTTCCACCCAAAGACCACCTTCCTCAGTGGCATCAATGACAACAATGTTTATCTCCTTGCAATAAGACGTATAAATATTGACATCTTGCTAACCGCTATCAACACTAGAGAAGAGTGTATTGGTCTTACTCCTTTCCAGGATTTAGTCTATTTTAGAACATTTACTGGTGTTGCCGTTATCAGTTCATGCATTCTCCTCAAAAACAACATTTTAGTCAATGACTGTAGGACTGGTGAATTCATCCTTCCCCTGCCAACCCAGGAATATTGTTTCTCTTAATTGGAAATATGTTAATCATTGCTTGATTTTAATTACAAAGGAAGTACTGGAAACAACACACACTTTCTTCACTGGAAGTGGCAAAGGAGACTTTGGCATATCACAGATATTTAATTAATTGACTGATTTAATTTTATTACTGCCCCACATTTATGTACATATTTATCTATTGAAAATATTTCATTTCAAGTCTCCCTGTATTTTTCACAGTCTGATGTATGCATTTCTAGGCAGTGATGAAGGTGATATAAAGGAACCTTCAAGGCAGCTCACAGCAGTGGCTAGCCTGATGAGGAGGCAGGTGTGTGTGGGTCTGAGTTTGAACCAGCCCCTGGTTCAAAGAACGAGCTGGCGGACCAGCTTGGGTATACTCGTAAAGGGACATCCCTAACCTAAAGTTTAAACTTCACTAAAGGCATTGGGGGGTGGGAGACAGAGAATGTGGCCTCCGTGGGTGGCAACAGTGGTGAAGCATCACAGGTGGCACGAGGTGGTGGTGGGGCTGTGCCAAGCCCCCCGTTGGCCTCCCAAATGACAGCCTGGTCAGGCTGCAGCCCAGTTAGGATCTCTGTGTGTGCAAAGAGGCCATTTCCGTTACCTCTGTGTGTACACAGAAGTAACGAAAATGGCCTCTCTGTGTGTGCACAGAAGCCTGAACCAGGCTGCAGGTGGCCCAGGCTCTCCTTTTGGAGGCCAGCAGGGGGCTTGAAGGATTCTGGATTCTTCATATGCTTCCCCTTGCCACTTCCAATGCTTTGCCACCACCCACCACAACCTCGCCTTCCACCTCTGCCGCCTATCCTCCGGCCTCCACTAAAGGTACAGAGGCCACTTTCTCTCATTCCTCCCAATGCCTAATTAGATTAGAAATTAGATTAGAAATTAGACTAATTAGATTAGAAACTGGCATAAGCAGCCTGAAAGTTCTTTTAGGGCATATATATGGATTTCTGAGTCTAAACTGCTTTTCAGATAATTGCAGAAATGGCTTTCTATGTGGGTGTGGTGTATGTAGAGAAGGAATGGATTTTGTTGGAAGGAAAATAATTTAATTTTAAAAATCCATTTGCTATGCAGAGAGCTAACCATGTTTTTCCTCTGGATTATGGCCAGTATCTGTAATATTACTATATCCACTGGGGGTTATGATTCATTGGGAAAGGATCTAGGAAGTGATCTCTATTAAAAAAAAGGTGTTGCTTGCTAGGATGGACACCCAGGCTAATTGGCGGACACTCAAGGCAGGCAGAGAGTGGCACTGAACAGTTCAGCAGGCATGGATCAGGGAAAGGGTGTCTCCATGCATCCTTCCCATGGTGTCCTCTAAGTTTCAAGAGATGGTTCACAGCTGCAGCAAGAATCATGGAAAACCTTTGATTTTTCTATTATTTATGTATGTGTTTTTGAAGTAGGCAGGCAGAGCTGCCCTTGTAAATTCAGAATGGATTTGTTCTCCACTTTTGTAGCTGGTCTCTGCTTTACCTATGGCTTATATAGATTTATTTACTTTTACATATATATAGCCTGTGCTTCCTCCAAGAAAGCCAGAGTGCTGCACAGGGTTACATTTATCTTCCCAACAGCTGAGAGATAAGTGACACAGCGGGGAAATGAATTGACTAGCAAGCCATAGGTTGCTGGTTTGAACCCCTGCCAGTATGTTTCCTAGAATATGGGAAACACCTATATTGGGCAACAGCTATATAGGAAGATACGGAAAGGCATCATCTCATACTGCGTGGGAGATGGCAATGGTAAACTCCTCCTGTATTCTACCAAAGACAACCACAGGGCTCTGTAGTCACCAGGAGTCAACACTGACTTGACAGCACACTTTACCTTTACCCAGAGTCACCCAGTGTGTGTTATGGCTGAATGGGGATTTGCAATGGGATTTCCCCAGCACACTAACCACTGTACCACTCTTGTTATTTATTATTAGTAGTATTCATTTTTTAAATAATCAGGCAGAGAGAGCTGCCCTGGTGACTTCAGAATACACTTACTCTCCATAGAAGCAGCCTTTTGTAGATGATCTGTGCTTTACTTGAGGCTTGTGCAGTTCTTTTCCTCTGTTTGTGTGCCTGATCCTGCCATGTTAAATACAAATCCACACACCACTTTAGTCCTGTTAAAACACTATAAAAGAGGTGGATGTTTCCCCTATTTCTCTGCTGATGAGCAATCTAAGTACACCCTCCTGGTCCTGGCTCCACCTCCTCAGCTGCCCACAGTTGGCTCCACCTCTCACCATCTGTGGCTCCACCCATCACCTGCCCTCCCTAGTGCCCCACCTCCTCCTCCCAGGAACCACCAGCAGCCACTGCTTCAGTCTGTAACACATCTTCCTCCTCTGGCTGCCCATAACCCAGCAGTGTCCTGGCCATGACCTCTATCTGAGTCTTGGACTGGGAAGAGTCCCAACATATAAGGAAGGAGAGCAGTAACAATCACAACTGGAAACATGGCAGGCAACCTCCAATGGTGCTGACCACTCCAAGTCTCCTCATTTTTTTGCAATGTTAACTCCTCCGCAGATGTGATCATATCTTAGGTTTCCTATGTATAAAGTTATTCTGTCCTCTAGGAAAACAAGTGTTATACACACACACACACACACACACACACACACACACACACACCAGGAGTCTTTGATAACCTATTGATTTGCAAAAGTTATACATACTTGGCACCTTGAAGGTTTCCCTCCTGATTTTCTCGGTCCAGGAATGCTCCCAAGCTGAAAACCTGATTAATCAAGGGAAATGCAATCCTGTCCAAAACAAGTCATATCCTAAGCTTTTCGGGCAATATTGGCTCCCAGAGCAGCTGATAATTAAAAGCCATACAAAGGGACAATAAAATTAGGGATTTTTTTTTTAATTTTTGCAGGAAAAGCCTCTTTTGTCCCCTCTTTTTGTTCATGATTCTTTCCTACACAGAGTGGAGACTGAAGGACTTACAGATAGGCTCAAGAATTGGCAGATGGTAAAAAAAAAAGGCAATCCTTGAAGCACTCCTTCCATTGCCTACAAAGTCTTTTAAGCCTTGGCAGTTGATGATACAGTCTAGTTCCGGGAAAGAGGCAGGAGAGATTTCATGAATAAACTTTATGAGAGAGATTTGGGGATAGAATAAACACTAACCAACTGTCACTTTTGGAACATGGGCATGCTTTTTTCATTTAATGGGATACAATCAAACCACATAACATTCTGAAGAAAGGAATATTAACTATTATTTAAGAAGGGATTCTTAACCTTGGGTCCCCAGATGTTACTAGACTACAAAGCCTATCATCTCCTGCTACAATGGCCAGATTTTGTGGCTGAGGATGATGGGAGCTATAGTCCATCAGCTATACCCAAGATTGGCAACCCCTGATTTAAGACATAATGATCAAGACGTTTATTGGTTTCGATGTTTATCTTTTAACTAGCTTTCCTCCCTTTCCCCACCTTTCTTACAAAGATTAAAATTACAGTACAAAACATCCAACAAAATAAACATTGAACAGAATCCAACAGAGATGAACAATAACACCCCAAACTATAACTAAGGGGAAATGGCAGCCAAACACAACAAAGTCTTAACAAGCTGGCCAAATCCTAGCAAAAACAAAGCTCGCCAAATCGAAGACAAAGACATCCAGTTACTCACAAGGAGTTGTTGTTTTTTGAAGGAGAAACAACACCCTCACTGGTAGCTTCAGTTTCCCCTCAGTATGGCCCTCAGAATGCCACTATGTTGTAATGTAGTGTGTTCCTGGAGCATTCTGAGGGGGAATAGTAACTTTCAGCCAGCAATCACAAGAGGAGCATCACTAAGTTTCATCCTCCAGCCCTTGAAATGGCACCCCTCGCATAGCTTCAAAGAAGGTAAAGCAGTGCCCCACACGCCAGTTTCCCAAAATCGAAGCCAAAAGTTCTGGTAAGAGAACTTTCAGCTCAGCTCTAAAATAACATTCCTTTTTATAACCCAAAGTATGAGCAGAAATATTTCATCCATACTTCTTCCCACCTCCCAGTTCAGTGTGAAGTCCACCTTAGGAATTGCTATCAATGAAGTGGGCCCCAAAAGAGATATTTGCAGCAAGTTCACATGGCTCGCTATGCTAGTTCTTTAAAATAACAGTATCAGTTTTGTTCAAAGTTTCTGCTAAAGCCAGAAGACCAATCCAATGCTTCCAAAGTAAACCTGACATGAAACTGGCCAGCCTTGAACTGTCGAAAATTGACAGTGACCTATGTTCTAAGACACAATTCTTAAGATCCATACTGCTAAAACATATCTGAAACAGTTCAACAATACAGAATCAGAAGCCTTAGAACAAAGAATAAAAGAGCATGACAGAATGAAAACACTCCAACTATTGACCAGGAAAAAGAAGAGGATTTGAGAAATATTAAGGATGGGGGGAGAGAGAAAAATCCCTAAAGCTGTTGGCTCAGTTTAAACTGCAGAGCAAACAGTAAAGAGAATGCAGGGTATCTGCAGGGAATGCAGGCAAAATCAATGAAAGCAATGGTTCAGCTACAGTTACAAAGCAACACATGGCAGCTGATAAACCCAAGCTTTACTGCTTCATCCAATTTTAGTCACCTCATGGAGAGCCGCAGAAGAGACCCAGAAGAAAACATCCTAAGCACAAGATACCAGAGATAAGATACTATTTTTCTCTCTCCTTTTGACAGGAAGGCAAACATGAAGTGAAAGTTACCAATAGGAAGAAATAGGATGAGGAAGAATAGGATGAGGTTATAGGTAATAGGATGATTACCAACAGGATGAGGAAGAAAGCAAACTGTTTACATGTGGAGTAGGGGAAAGGGATTGATTAAAACAGCAGATTCTGGAAATATTCAAAAATAACTAGTGATTGGTGCTTACTCTGGCAGTGGTGCTGAAGCGGAGACACAGCTTTTTTTAGAGCTGCTATAGTGAAATGCAGCGGTAGACAGCCTGAGGCTCTTCAGTTGTTGTTGGACTACAACACCCATCATCTCTATCCACAATTGCAGTGGGGGATGGCAGGAGTTGTAGTCCAACAGCTGGAGAGCCTAAGGTTAGCCATCCCTGGTGGAGTCAACAGACAACTCACAGGATGTGTACTATGAAGAAATAAGAAAGGTCAGGAGATGCAATAGGCAAGCAAGTAATGTGTTGTCAGGGATCCTCCGATGGGCTGCGGGCTGCCGCAAGAAATTAGGCCGGCCCTTGAGAACCTACCCTCTGATTTTATAAACCAGAGCTGGCCAGTGATGAGGGGCCAGCAGAGGAGAGCTGCCAGGAGAAGAAGCTCTGTGATTCTCTTGGAGAGCTGGAGGCAGCAGTTCCCTGAGGTGGTCTGTGAAAGGAACAGATTGCCAGACTGCGGAATAGTACTCCCCATAATTCTGAGGCTGCCTGGAACCCTCTACACTGGAGAAGGTGGAACCTTACATGTGTTCATCAATTAATATTTGTAATATAGTAATACATAAATCTAAGTAGACAAAATTGTACTAAATGATCATCAAAACAATGGATCTCCTGATCTTCCGTAGTCTACACCCCTGGTATAGTGTCTAAGAGCTAAGAATCAGAGTGTTCTTAGCTCTCGTATGATTTCACTAGGTGCTTGTCTCTGATTGGTTATTATGCTGCACCATCTTAGATACATGCAAATGAGTCTTCCCAGCCCCTTTTTACAGGAGGACATAACTAGGGATCAAGCTCAAGACTACATATAAACCAGGGTTCTCACACTGTAGCCTGCTAGTTGTTGTTGGACTACAGCTCCCATCACCCCCAGTCACAAAGGCCAGTAGCCAGGGGTGATAGGAACATAGGAAGCTGCCATATAGCGTCAGACCCATGGTCCACCTAGCTCAGTATTGTCTAAACAGACTGGCAGTGACTTATCAAAGGTTACAGGTAGGAGTCTCTCTCGGCCCTATCTTGGAGATGCTGCCAGGGAGGGAACTTGGGATGTCTTTCCTGTAAGCATGCAGATGCTCTTCCCAGAACATGCCAGATGCCCCATCCCCTAGGGCAGGGTTTCTTAACCTTGGCCCCCCAGATGTTGTTGGACTACAACTCCCATCATCCCCAGACATGACCTCTGTGGCTGAGGATGATAGTAGTAGTCCAACAACATCTGGGGGCCCAAGGTTAAGAAACCCTGCCCTAGGGGGATATCTTACCACACTCCCATGTAGTCTTTCATTCAGATGCGATCCAGAGCAGACTCTGCTTAGCAAGGGGGACAATTCATGCTTGCTACCGCAAGACTGCAGAAGGTTCCAAGTTCCCTCTCTGGCAACTCCATGATGGAGACACTCCTGCCTACAACCTTGGAGAAGCCACTGCCAGAGGTCTGACTCAGTATATGGCAGCTTCCTATGTTCCTATGAGTCCATAGTTTTCCCCCTCTGTGAGTAATAGCAACTTGGGGGCCAGTTTCTGACACAGAGTCAGAGTGAGGGCAAAGGGTTCCGATCTTCAACCCCATTCACAAATTGCTTTTTGCAAAATAAAAAGATCTTGAGGGATCTCCTGCGTCATACCTAGCTTGGCCTTTCTTTCAGCCACCGATGTGCCCCTTTTAAATGAGAGGTTGAAGGGAGACATACAGTGGTTATCCCAAGCTAACTGAGAATGTCGAGGGGTCTTTTCACCTAACCCTATCTCTAAGCATGGCTCTGCCTGTACCTTTCACATTTATTTCACAAATGCAGTGCACATCATATGTGGTCTGCCAGAGTAATGACCTTCCTTCCTTCCAGTTACAGCAGAACAGTCAAGCAGGAGTGCAAGAAAGGTGACTTTTCATCCTCATGTAATTCAGATCCAAAATGAGTTAATCTGCTTTCTGAATGCAAACATAACCACCAGTGACCTAAAATGCTGAACATTGTGGGGCATTAGCGTATTGGCTTTGAGACTGGTGACCTTTTGAGCTTCTCTCTTCTTTCAGAGATAATAGCATTGCGTAGGCATAATATTGATTTAACCTTAGGAATCTGATGACACCCACTGGACATATATGTCTCACATCTGCATTGCTAATCAGTGGGTTTTTATTATGCCCAGTGGCTTCCAAAGAAAAAAATGCCAAAAGCTTAAAGGCTCAGAAATCCCTTAGATAATAAACTAAAGAAAGGGTTGCCTTAAGTAACGATTACTTCTAGATCTCTGCCATTAGAATATAGCCAGTGGCTGACTTCCAGACTAAATTACTCCTGAGTCATCCTATTGAAATTATGCCCTGAGTTCTATTATTCAGTAAGTTAGGCTGGATGTCAGCCAGTAGCTACAACTTCCAACCCAAGCTTGTCAATATGGAGGATGTTGGATGCGGACTTCTGAAGGCATGGGTTCAAATCCTAGTTTGGCAGCAGTATAA
This sequence comes from Hemicordylus capensis, assembly GCF_027244095.1. NCBI lineage: Eukaryota > Metazoa > Chordata > Lepidosauria > Squamata > Cordylidae > Hemicordylus > Hemicordylus capensis. The sequence goes on from NC_069659.1 coordinate 12,043,233, forward strand.
ATCCATCCAGTCTCTAGGTTCATTAATGTAGAGGAGTGCTGGCCTTGTGGTAGCAAGAATGACTTGTCCCCATAGCTAAGCAGGGTCTGCCCTGGTTGCATCTGAATGGGAGACTAGAAGTGTGAGCACTGGAAGATATTCCCCTCAGGGGATGAAGCCACTCTGGGAAGAGGAGAAGGTTTCAAGTTCCCTCCCTGGCTTCTCCAAGATAGGGCTGAGAGAGATTCCTGCCTGCAACCTTGGAGAAGCCGCTGCCAGTCTGTGAAGACAATGCTGAGCTAGATAGACCAATGGTCTGACTCAGTATATGGCAGCTTCCTATGTTCCTATGTAATGTGAGCCTTCCTCTAGCTGACATCCAGACTAAGTTACTCATAAGAAGCACCATCAAAATTAAATGGTCAAAGAAGTCATGACTAACTTGCCCCAATAATTTCAATGGGACTACCCATGAGTAACTTAGCCCGGATGAGTAACTCCCCCTCCTCCCTGACATGCAATTTTTCTATGTGGAAGGGATTGTTTTCTATGTGGGAACATTCAATCATGTGAACTACCACCAAGGTTTAAAGTTGTACAGCCCAGACACAGGTCTGCCACCTCAGTGAGGACTGAGCCTCTTTTTAGTGTCTTAATACTTTCTTCATAATTCAGAAATGTTGCTCATCATATCAAGCAAGACATCTTGTGGGATTTAACAATAATATGACAATTAGATTAGTCTCCAGTGGGGACACAGACATTTTGATGGAAATGGCTGGTGGGGCCAAAGATCATTTAATTGGGGTGCATACACTCTAGCACAGACTCTTCTTCTCAAAGGACTCACACAGCTTTCTAAAACAAAATGATGACTTTTGTCTCTTAAATAGCATGTACAAAGGATCATCTCTCAACGTTACTACAAGGAGCTTGAAGCTTGGGGGGGGGGACTATTTACAGTAAATCCATCTGATTACTCTTCACTAGTAATCCTATCCCATATTTGATAAGCATGAGAAGTTTAAAAAGGAAGTTGACTACAAATCCCATAAGGTGGTGTGATGTGTGAAATATGCATGTGTTAGTCCTACAGAGACTGCAGTTCTATGCACACTTCCCTAACAGTAAACCTTATTGAACGTAGTAGAACTGACTTCCAAATAAAGATACAAAGGATTGCATTGCTAATTGTTAATGTTGCTTGAAGAATACCAAATCTATGGTGGGATGTGGTCACCAGTGGGGGGAAATGTGCAAAAACATCCATATTATAGGTAATGCACTGCATTAAAACAACTACATGACCCACAATAGGGATGTGCACGAACCTGTTTGGAGGCCCTTTTACAGGCCTCCAAACAGTTTTGAAAGACAGGTGGTTCAGCCGGTTCGAAGGCAGGGGGGATACCTTTAAGGGCAGGGGAGGGTTCTCTTACCCATCCCACTGCATTTCCCCCACTGGCACAGCACTTCAAAAGGGTCTGGCAGGGCAGCAGCATACCTCCCTGCTGCCCCATGGCCTCATCGGACTGGAAGTGACGGGAAGTACCGCACGCATGTGTGCTCATCGGGCCTGTGCATGCTCATCGGGCCCAAGTGCACACATCAGGTGCATGCACAAAGTGCGCATGTGCACTGGGTACTTCCAGTCACTTATATTCCAAAGAGGCAATGAGCTGGCACGTACGCTGCCGCCCCGCTGGCCCCTTTTAAGCTGCAGCACCAGTGGGGGAAATGCAGCGGGATGGGTAAGAGCACCCTCCCTCACCCCGGCCTTTGAGCCACCCCCCGCCGGTTCCGTGCACATCCCTAACCCACAATGTATTGTGCTGGGTCTTAAAGCTTTCTGATTGGAAAGGGGGGCTAGCATTTCAGAAAGGCAAGCAGTGAGAGGGAATGCAGCTGCCCCTGCTTCCATCTACCACTCCATAGGGCATCATGCTCACTGCTCCCAGCCCCCAGGGAACCCCAGTTAGCAGGAGAAAGGGCAAGAGAAAAAGGGCGGGGTTAGGATTAGAAAAGGGTGGGAGCAGAAGGCATCAGGCATGACATATTGTCAGGAACTTTCCCTTTTCTTCTAACCCCTAATCTCAATCCTTGGGAGAGGCCCATGTCAACCCTCCCAACACTGTCAATTTCCCCTCTAATTGGATTAGATCAAATCCAATATTTTGCACAGTGCACAGGGCTAGTGACAGGGGTCTGAAGGGATCGAGGCAAACTGGAGTTTCAGGACCTTGGCTAGCTCCATGGGAGCCACTTAATGCTGGGAGTCCCAGCTCCAGCTAAGCTCTTTTATCCTGCTCTCCTCACAGGTGCCACCCTTCTGATGCAGAGTGAAGATCCTTAAAGGGGCAGTCCCTAGACATAGAATTAAATACACCATCACCTCTCTGAGACTTCCTACCTGATGTGCTCCCTGTGTCATGAGAGAGCACTGGGGAGTGAGAGGATCGTAGCATGGTAAGGCTTAACCCCTCCGAATCAGAGTCCTTGCTATCACTTGTGTTGAGGTCAGGGCCACAGGCATAGCGAGGGGAGAGGTGGCCCATATTCACCCCTCTCCCTGGTGGCCCCTTGTAGTGAAGGAGATCATGTATGTATGTATGTATGTATGTATGTATGTATGTATGTATGTATTTGATTTCTATACCACCTTTCCAAAAATGGCTCAGGGTGGTTTGCATTAAAATAAAACTAAAATAAATTAACTGTTAAAATCAAAAACTATAAAAACATAAAAACATAATTAAAACTTTTAAAACAATTTTTTAAAACCCTGAAGTCATCAAGAAAACAGGGAGGGGTGGAGCTGGGGGACCTTCAGGAGCGGGGGGTGGGTGGGGCTGGGTTCTTTGAACCCATCAGCTCAATTGTCAGGGCTTTGACCTATTTAGCCAGTTGAATTTCTGTGGAAAACTATTGCTTCTGGTCAGAATTGGCAATGGAGTTCCTCCTGTGGATTTTATACCTCCCAAGTGTAAAGACAGCCTTTGTTTTCCTTGGCAAACTATCTGGTTTTTCTTTCAAATCCAGCCAAAAGGCTTAGAAACAAATTGCCTAGTTCAATGAAGATCACAAACTTTTAAGATCACAGACTTAATTGTTGAGATCTTTTGGATAATCTCCAGCCAGCAGAGTTGGGGGTGGAGTAAAAAGGAAATTACCAGTGATGTAAATATTATCAATACAGAAGACATTTCAGAATATTATATTTTCATATAGCACCTTCCATGTACATGACACTGTATAACAAAAGAGAAGAGAGGTCCATGCCGCAGGGATCTAGATATTGACACCGAAGAAACAAAAGAGGAAAAGAAGAAAATGAAGGTGGGGGGTGAGTGAATGTCAGACCATTGGTCCATCCAGTCAAACTGTTGGTCTGTCTAGCTCAGTATTGCCTACACGGACTGGCAGCAGCTTCTCCAGAGTTGCAGGAAGGAGCATCTCAGCCCTATTGTGGAGATGCTGCCAAGGAGGGAGCTTGAAACCTAGATGTTCTTCCTAGAGCAGCTCCATCTCCTAAGGGGAATATCTTAGAGTGCTCACACTTCTAGTCTCCCAGGGGTCCCTTCTAAAGGAGTGTTTACCTCTTCCTCAGACCAATGTCCTCCTTGCCCGAAACCTCCATTCCCCCTGACAGCAGAGGAGCTATCAGCCCTGGAGTGGGATGCCTCTACCACATCCCTGAAGGTCTCGTCCACATGCCTGTCTGAGCTTCTCCAAATCCACCACCTTGCTCTCGAGGGAACGAACTTGTTCCCTGAGAGCCAGGAGCTCCTTGCACCGAGCACACATCAGTGACTTCTGCCCATGAAGCAAATAGTCATACATGTGGCACTCTGTGCAATACACTGCGAAGTGCCCCCTCTCCTGCTGGCTTTCTAGCTTCATAGTGGGTTTGTTGGTTGTTTACAGTATTTAGAGGTAGTTTATTTGAAGGATAGGTCTCAGCTGTAATGGTCAGCTATTTAACTGTCCAAACAGCCTTTCTCGGGAATTCGAGGGAGCGATTTGTACTTACCTTCTCTTCTCCACTGGGCTCCTTGTGATCACAGGGGCTTTTTCCAGGCTCCCCTGCACGCTTCCCACTAAACTCCTGCAAAACTCCAATGCCCTGTTTGCTATCCTCTGTTCGCTATGCTATGTAGAGAATAGGCTTCCAACTGAGACACAGGATGTGGGTCAAAGGAATGTGGGGCCTCCCCCAGCCCTAGATGACTCCACTCCCTCCAGGCAGGGGCAAACTAAAACACAGAAATTTGCTAGCCCTGGCAAGTAACACACACAGAGACTATGCTAGCCCTGATAACACACACACAGACTAGGACTTATCCCTTAAAGAGAAACCATCCCCTCAAAGTCTCCCCTCCTCTTGTTAGTTTAAAGGGGGGGAAGCTAGATGTTGTTGATTACAAAAGCTTGCTCACCCCCTGCAGTTGTTCCTGCTCTCTCCATGAGCTGGTGGCAACTGTAACTGGACCTCTCCAGAAGATCGTAAAAGGCAAGAGGGTTCATGACAAAGGAGGTGCGCTCTTAAATAGCCTGGACCCATGCCATTAAGGGCTTTATAGGTAATAAACAGCAATTTCTATTTCACCCGGAAACATATAGGCAAACAGTGTAGTTCTTTCAAAACCGGTGTTATATAGTCCCTTCGTGTTATCCCAGAGACTAATGTGGCTGCTGCATTCTGTGCCAATTGTAGTTTCCAGATTATGTACAAAGGCAGCACCACATAGAGTGCATTACAGTAGTCAAGTCTGGAGGTTACCTGCATATGTACCACTGTTTTAAGGTCATTCACCTCTAGAAAGGGAGGTGGCTGACAGCCAAAGCTGAAAAAAGTGCTTCTAGCATAGCCACCACCTCAGCCTGAGAAACCAGGGAGAGCTTTGGGTCCAAGAGCACTCCCAAGCTATGTACCTGACCTTTAGGGGGAGTGTAACCCCATCCAGAATAGGCAGATCTAAGCCATCTCTCAGATGGTTTTGGCAAGAAGGAAGGAAGGAAGGAAGGAAGGAGGCATCATGCAAGGGTTCCATGAGATGGTTCCAAGCATAAGGGGCAGCAAGGGAGAAAAAGCAGCGTTGTTTGGGGAAGCAGGAGACCTACAGAGACTAACATAGGGAAGGGACATAGGAAGCAGCCTTATACTGTGTCAGACCACTGATCCATCTAGCTCAGTATTGTCTATTCTGATTGGCAGGTTCTCAACAGTGCTTTCATACCATGCACATGCTCATCAGCCATTTGTGTGGTGACGCAGAATGGGGCACAGGGAGGAATGCTGTAGTCCTGCTTGCCTGCTTTTTGGAGAGAACACCAGTGGGGAAGAGCGGCGGCGGGGGTGGGGGGGCTGGCATGTAGGCAGCACCTTCCCTGCCTCTTAAAGTTACCCCCCACCGCACATTTGAACTGGTTCAGATGTTGGTCAACAGAACCAGTTTGGTGCTCCATACCAACAATGAAGCATCCAAGCTGGCAGGTGAGACAGCTAGGTGGTTAGATATGCAGAGCTGGATGAAGAGAGAAAGTTCTGGCAAAATGAGGCAGAGCCAGGACTAGTAATCACCATGTAGATGCTACTGAACATCATGGCATTTGATGTGATCACACAGGGACAGCATGGAGAGAGAAAATAAGAAGGGGGCAAGAATAGAACTCAAGGAACCCTAATAGAAAGAGGGGAGGAAGAGGAAGGACTTCCCCCTTTGGAAACCTTGAAAGAAGACCTAATGACTGACTGTATCAAAAGCAGAAGAGCGGTCTAGACAGATAAAGAAAAAATAAAGACCCTTTGATCTGGCAGTGAGGAGATCAATGGTGATTTTTGTGTGGGCAGTTTCCGCGGAGAGCAGGATTTCAGAAAAGGTCTTCTGTACTGTAAAAATTATAGGAGGATCTAGTTGAACGTTAAATGAAGAGGCAGCCTTTTTGTTTCTTGAATCCATTTAATTTGTTGGACTTAAATTAAAACAATTTTTCATTCTTCCTTTGCTGTCTCCTTGTATAAAAGATTATTTGTAACCCCATGTATGTTCAGCCCTTAGTATTGTGACTCTGCTTATTAAACCTTGAATGATTTAAGCATTTTCCTTTATAGTTCCCTCATCATTTCAGGCCTGGTTTCCTAAGGGGAATGCAGAATCCAATTGTGGCATTATTAGTCGGTTAGTTAAGAGATTTTCTTTACAACAAATTAAAGAGATGCGGAAAGCTTATTTACAAAGTGTTGGGGGCCAAACTGGGAAATATTCAGATGTTAATAAAGAGATTAAAATTGGAACATTTCTGTAAGTGAACACAGTCATTAAAAACCTTCGCAACCCAGACTTGCACAAATGTATGCAGACTATTTTGAATTATCAGAATGAACAGAGGAACAATCTATAGTTGATGATCACCTACATGATGAGCACCTTCCTTATGAGGCAAGGCTGCATCATCCGGGGCTCTTTAGTTTGCAAAAAAGGCAAATAAGGGGAGACATGATCAAGGTGTATAAAATTATACATGGAGTAGAGAGAGTGGACAAAGAGAAATTTTTCTCCCTCCCTCACACTAGAACCAGGGGTCATCTCAAGAAACTGAAGACCAGGAAATTTAGGACCAACAAAAGGAAGCATTTTTTCACACATTACATAATTAATCTATGGAATTATCTGCCATGGGATGTGGTGATGGCCACCAGCTTTCATAGCTTTAAGAGGGCTTAGACAAATTCATGGAGGACAGGTCTATCAATGGCTACTAGTCTAGTGGCTATAGGCCACCTCCAGCCTAAGTGACAAAATGCCTCTAAATGCCAGTTACAGGGAAGCAACCGCAGGGGAAGGGGCATGCCCTTCCCTTTTGCCTGTGGGCTCTTGGAGGCATCTGGTGGGCCACTGAGTGAAACACAATGCTGGACTAGATAGGCCTTGGGCCTGATCCAGCAGGGCTGTTATGTTCTTATTTCAAAATTGGAGTCAAGGTATTTATCTGGGTATCTCTGTGAATCTCAACGGTGCGATATCATGTTACTCAGAAGATGCATGTTTCCAAATTCATGTTTGCGGGAACACACACACACACACACGCCGCAAGCTTTGGTGAATGCCAATGGATCTTAAGACGAGGTGTTGGTTTGGTAGAGTACATTTTAAGGGTAGCATTAATCGCATTAATGTACAGGCAGGACTCTGATTGGGCCATTTGTCTCAGGTTGCTGGACTGAGACCAAGGCTAGCTGTCTGTCATTTATTAGAAGCCTGCTTTGGATTATCCATGCTCCCCCCTGCCCCCCTCCTCCCAGACCATCATCGCTCGATAGTCAGTTAAAATTTGATTCAGCTTTACAGCCACAGAGGATTTTCTGGTGGGGAGAATCACGCAGAAGATAGAAAATTGGATCCACCAGGACTCGGCCAGCAGCTGCTTCCCTTATTGGAAACATCTCAGTTATTGTCTGAGTCTTCTTATCAGTAATCTGACAGCTGTCTGGGCCACAAGGGACCCTGCCAATGTGAAATGCGTTTACAGACAAGTCCCACAGCCGCTTCTCCGTGCTGATTTGCAGCGACATGCTCCTTTGCCCTGCCTTCCTGCATTTCTTGTGGTTCTTCAGAATTACTAGGATTTTTAAAGAAGTGATGCCTTTGATATGTGTGTGGAACTCAGACCTTTAACATTAGAAGACATGTAACAAAGCCATGGGGGTAATAGAACTGCTTGATTAGCAACAGAATAGAAGAAGGGGAGGGAACCTTGCTCTCCAGCTGTTGTAGAACTAAGAAGAAACATAGGAAGCCACCTTTGACTGAGCTCAGTATTGTCTACACAGACTGGCAGCGGTTTCTCCAAGGCTGCAGGGAGGAGTCTCTCTCAGCCTTATCTTGGAGATGCCAGGGAGGGAACCTGGAACCTTCTGCATGCAAACATGCTGATTCTATTTCCAGATCGGCCCCATCCCCTTAGGGCAAGAGTGCTCAAATGTAGTCGCCCACTCAAATGTAAACCAGGCCAGATCCTGCTTAGCAAATGGGACAATTCATGCTTGCTCCCACAACACCAGCTCTCCTCCTACAACTCCCATTATTCTCAGCCACGCTTTTTTTCTAGCAGCCACAAGGTTTAGTTGCTACGTTATATGGAGAATGGAAGAGGATTCAGAGAACAAGGCAGGCTACGCACAGGATGCACAACTTCTGTGTTTGCATGGTAGCCATGAGAAAAAGCACTGGGAAAGTATGAGCATATGGGTAGAGATATGTCGAAACACGATTCGGCTGGCTGAATCGGGGGCACCTCCATTTAAAATTGAGAGCTTACACAGCCCCTTAAAAGCTAAGGAGAGCAGGTCCATACCTGCTCCTCCTCCACTTGTCAGCAATGCCACCTTCTGAGAGTTTGAGGTGCTTGTTGATAGTTTCCTGAGGGTGCCAACCTCTGATCCTGGAACCTGGCCCCAGATGCTAGATTGGTTTCCGGGCAAAATACAAAGTGCTAGTTATAATTTATAAAGCCCTTAATGGCTTAGGCCCTGGGTATTTATGGGAGCATCTTCTTCACTATGAGCCACACCGCCCATTGAGGTCATCTGAGAATGTCTGTCTCCAGTTACCGCCAACTCATAACTGGAGTGGGCCACTGTGTGAAACAGGATGCTGGACTAGATGGGCCTTGGGCCTGATCCAGCAGGGCTGTTCTTATGTTCTTATTTCTGGTAGCTACATAGAGATGGGCCTTCTCGGTGACTGCCCCAAGATTGTGGAATGCGCTCCCTGTTGAAATACGATCCTCCCCATCCCTGGCATTTTTTAAAAAGAAAATCTGAAAACTCATCGTTTCAACCAAGCTTTCCCAGCTTTTTAAAATTGTCTGTTTTAATTTTATGGTTGATCTTAAATTGTTGAATAACTTTTAAAATGTGTTTTAATTGTTTTACGTTAACCGCCCAGAGATGAACATTTGGGCAGTATAGAAGTTTGACAAACAAACAAACAAACAAACAAACATGGCCACTCTGCCATTCATTCAAAAATGCTACTCTTGAGCTATGGGGAAATGAAAGTGGTGTGGAGCATAATACAGTTCCACTACACATATACTATGAGCCCTTTCTCACAACCCGTGAGAAAGGGCAATAGGGTTTGTGGGGAGCAAGCCCTGAAGAGCTTACCTCCCTGCAGATGAGCAGTTCCCTTTCCTCAGGTGGGTGGATCGCCTGTCCCGACGAGCACCGGCTGCTGTCGGTGGCTCCAAGGGTCGGGGTGCTGGGATGCATCACCATGCATTGCCATGCCCCCCCACCAATAATGCACCGCGTGAATGGATCCCCCCTCCTTTCCCGCGGCTGACAGACAACCACAAAAATAATCACACTTGCTCCCTTAATCTCATTTTAGAGGGAAACTCAATAGGCAGGTTTGCTGCCACGATGCTGCCAAAATCAGGCCCAATCCTGGCCTGGCTTCCTTAGCCCAGTTTTGCAGACAGGTGTGAATAGCCTCTATATATTTTTTAAAGAGACAAAATACATCTTTGCAAGTGCAATGAAAATAATTATAGAAGAACAACATGCACACAGTAACTGATTACTGATGATGAGCCATCATACAATCCCGAAAAGGGAGTAATTCCAAAACTAACAACCATCCAGTGAAATAAATAAAGGATGCTATCTTCAAAGGATTAATAATGCGATCAAAATGGAGCTGCAGGATAATTAACAAAGTAGATGGGGAAACTTACAAATATTAATAGTGAATTACTAGGCAGTAAATCAAATATAAATACAATAAACATGAAGCAATTTACAACTGTGGCTAATTGGATAAGAGAGAAGAACAAAAGGTATATATTTATTTATTGAGACGATACACACAATTCCCCTCCATCCCCATCTTGGGGCGGGTAATCACAGTTGAAGCAAAAACAAATAAAACCATTATTTAGAATAAGTAGTGTAGTCTGAAAAGATAAAGAGGGAATTAAATGATCTCATGATACATGCTACATGAGATTCAGTATAGGAAATCTGGAAATAAATTGTCTGTTGTAAAAATTACATCACACCCAAAGCCGCATTATGATGTTATATAGTATGTGCATTCAGATAATCGGTACACATGTCCATGTTGGATGACTCTGCATGTGTTCATTTTAAAAAATGAACCTGTGTACAAGCCCCTTCGAATGCAAGATATGGAAAGGAAGTGTACTGCTGTACATGTGCTCAGCATACAATGTGAATAATTGTACATGTGTACAGATCTGTATGTGCATACACTGTACACAGATTGGATGTGTGTTGAGCATAATGTGTGAACAGGGCTTGTGAGTGTCCAAAGAAGAGAATTCAGGATGGGCTATGACTAGTGAAGATGTAGGGCAATTGAGATAGGATTAGACTTTATTCTGAATATCTGGTCAGAATAGGTACTAGATTAACCCCTGCCCCACTGAGTTGTGTTGTGTTGAGTTGCTGCTGGGCTAGTCCACATATAATTCTAAAAATTAAGGAAGATCTGGAAGACTGGATGCATTATAATTTGTCATGGGGCAGACAAATGTCCTTAGACTTGAAATATCAGAGTGAAATATCAACTGTGGGCTAGTTCAGATGTCACATGGAAGCTAGGTTGGAGCCACGTTCCGCACAGTGTTCCACGTTCCACACAGTGAGGCGATTCTCACAACCACAGGAAAGTGGACTAAGGGAGCCTAGCCTGCTTCCCTGAGGTCGTGTGCTGCAACTGGAGCCTCATGGCTCCTGGCAGCAAAATGCAGTAAGTACCTCTCCCCTTAAATGAGGCTAGTGGAGCGAGCAGTCCACTAACCCCATTCATCTGATTGTGAGATGCCGCGGCATGGCTCATGAGGAGACCCCCGACCAGGAGGCTAAGACAAGCCTCCTGGCCTCTGGGGTCTCCCCAGCCAGGTAGCCCCCGATCCCCACCACCCCTACCAGCTCTGTGATGGAACTGGTAGTCATGTGGAGAGCCTCTGTGTCGCTGAGCCTTGGGCATGTGTGCCCCACCCCGACCCACAGGAGCAGCTATGAGCAACCAATAAGAAGATTGGTTGTGTTGTCCAAACCCATCAGTCTTTGCGTTTTCTAATGCATTTGCTTCAAATAACCCAAGATCTGTCTCCCACATCAAATCTTGGGTACAGATCTCAGATGAAGCTGAGATTGGTGAGTTCAGATGACATGACTGATCTTGGTTTATTGTAACCTAGATAGGAAGCAGATGCTCATGCCAAGATGGGAAGGGGGAGCACATGTTCCCAAGGCTCAGGGACGTTGTGTGGAAGGAAGCCTGTTCTAACCAAGGCTCCACATGATGTTTGAACTGGTCCAGTGTGAACTCTGCTTTTGGTGGCCAATGCTTTGGACCCAATTTGATGCCATCCCTTTGAATCAGGCCAAATTGAGTCAACCAGGCCACCTGAAGAATCAATTCAAATTCTGTCTTCCTCCAAAAAGGCATGGTAGCCTCCATGCCAAGCTGGTCTTGTGGTAGCAAGTATGAATTATCCCCTTTGCTAAGCAGAGTCTGCCCTAGTTTGCATTTGAATGGGAGACAACATGTGCGAGCACTGTAAGATATTCGCCTTAGGGGATGGGGCTGCTCTGGGAAGAGCATCTGCATGCTTGCATGCAGAAGGTTTCAAGTTCCCTCCCTGGTATCTCCAAGATTGGGCTGAGAGAGCCTCCTGCCTGCAATCTTGGAGAAGCCGCTGCCAGCCTGGGGAGACAATATTGAGCTAGATGGACCAAGGATCTGACTTGGTAAAAGGCAGCTTCCTATGTTCCTGCGTCCCTATGAAATATGGGCTGCTTTGCACAGCCCTAAATCAGCATTGCCAATGGGTGCGCCAGTCCAATGCATCTATCAATCCGTTGGAATAACTTCAAGTAAATATTATTATGACACTGCATGCATAGATGGTACTTTAGAGCTCAGGCAGTGGTTTTCTGCTCATGTACCTGGAAGAATGTCCCACTGAACTCAGTGCAATTTACTTCTGGGTAAACAGATTGGGATGTGAGTCATATATATTTTCTCTTTCTTGTAAGTAATTTCTCACAGGACCTTTTTAGGCAACAAGCCAATTTCACACGAGGAAAGAGAATTCAAACACTTCCTGTATTGAAAGATAGTACTTCAATTACATTCTATTCTGGTTTTCCTTCATCAGAAAAAGTCCCTTAGTGAAAATATTCCTGCTGGGAACTGAATGTGGTTGAGCTGGATGTTCATAAATATTTGGCAATAAAAGAAAGGGATTGCCTTTTAAGTTCTCCAATGGTGCCAATGTGTTTAGAACACATGGGACACTCAAAGATTGAGTCTTGAGAGGGAATCTACAAGTATGAACAGCTACCTTGCAACTATGCCGTAAACTGAAAGCTCTGTGGCTTATTCTTTTCTCTCTTTATACCTCAGGATATTTGGAATATATATAGTCCTTGATTGAAGATGTATATGGTTTTTTAAAAAATTTAAAATGCTTCGGGTTAAAACAATTGGTACTAAACAGGGGTGGAGCCACCATTGGGCGAACGGGTTCAAAGAACCCGGGCCGTGCCCAATCAGGGGCTTTGCATTGCAGCTCTGACACCACCACCCCGCATCTGACGTAAGACGTGGGGGTGCTGGTTTAGCTCCCAAGCAGGGGTTGTGTGGCTCCCATTCGGAAATGGCCGCTGCATTCGTGGAGTGGCCAGGAGAGGCTCTTCCCTGCCTTTAAGGCAGGGAAGAGCTGCAAACGCAGTGCAAACCCCAGTCTAGCTCCCAAAGGGGCCATGTGGCCCCTTCGGGAGTTACATGTCTGGTGCTGTGAATGCAGTGCCAGCCAGACTCCAACTCCCGAAAGGAGTCATGTGGCTCCATTTGGGAGTGAGACCACGCCCCACCCCATGTCTGATGTCAGATGCAGGGGGTGGGGTGAATGGGGCCTCAGTGGCAGCCGCACATGGGCAGCTGGTGGTCAGGCTCCGCGCCTGGCACTAAAAACTAAACATCCATCACGTTTCAACTTTACAACACTTGCTGCTAGTAAGTGGGCGAGAGGAGTAGAGGGTGACAGTAGCAGCCCTGGTGGCAATTGTGGCAACAACATCTGGAGAGTCAAGGCTGCTGTAGCAGGATTAGGAGACTTGCCCATCTAAGAGGCTGCCCCCACTGCCACAGTTGCTGCTTCAGTTTCTCCTCCTCCAGACTCATAAAAGCATCCCTGCTGGATCAGACCCAGGGCCTATCTAATCCACCCACAGTGGCCCACCAGATGACTCTGAGAAGTCCATGGGCAAGAGGTGAGGGCATGAGGAATCCTGGAGACTAGTATCCATTGATACACCTGTTCTCCATGAATTTCTCTAAGCCCCTTTTAAAACCATCTAAACTAGTGGCCATCACTACATTATGCGCTGTGTGGAAAAGTACTTCCTTTTGTTGGTCCTCAATTTCCTGGCAACTGCTTTCATGAGATGACCCCTGGTTGTGAGAGAGGGAGGAAAATTTCTCTTTGTCCACTTTCTCTGCTCCATGCATAATTTTTAAAAGACTTAGCGGCTGTGCTAAGCACAGAAATTTCACAAACACCCCCCGAGAAAGTTCTAAAATCAAAAGAAGAAAAGAAAAACTCAGGCCTTTCTGAGTTTTCCTAAGAATGCCTGGAAAAAAGATTTACTGGGGAGCATGCTTTCAGCTCCCCCTGCTGATCCCCTGCTTTCTCAAGCACATATACCTTTGCAAAGAGAGGGACTGAGGGCTGCTGCAGACAGGCGGAATCTTGTACATCTTATGCTTGAGGTCTAGATCCTTCTGCGCATGCTCAGATGCATTATTGTGATGACCCCCATGGGGGTCATGGAAGAGGAGTCCTCAGATGAAGACTCAGAGCAGGGGGAGCAGGTTGAGACTCCGGTTGACTTAGCAGAGCCAGAACTGACAGGCTTGAAGGCCCCTCTGCCTCCTTCCCTTTCTCCTCCTAATAAAGCCTCTGAGGGACCCAAAGTCAAGGTGCCTGTCCCAGATCCCCAGCACCGACGTTTGGCCAGAGTACAGGCTCAGAGGGAGGAACACCGCAAGTTGGAGAGGCTGGCCAGAAGGAACAGGTGTTCCAGCTCTGACCCGCCTGCATCTCCCTGACAAGGCTTAACTGCAGTGATGGGCAAGACCCTCAGCACACAGCCTATTTAGAGGGGCCCTAGACCTGGATCTGTGCTGGAAACAATGTATGTGGTGACCAGCCCTGATTGTGAGCAACCTTGACCTTGGAACTGAGCCTGTTTGTTTGGACTGACTGCAGTTGTGCTCACCCCTGATCCTGGCATCTGTGGAATTCCTGGTGCTGACTTGTGGCAATGATTTTGGACCACACTCTGTCTCTGTTCCTGTCAGACTACATCTGGCGGCTCCCCCATCCCCTCTGAAGAGTGTGGTTCCTAGCTGTTGGGCAGTCGGCCAGCAGATCATTAAAATTATTTTCCTCTTGGTGGAGGTAACTTCTATTTTCCTATTCCTCCCAGCCCAATTCATTGCATTGCATCAGTAGTGTAGTGATATGAGTGGGGGCCTGTGGCTAAATATTTTGGTGGCTCCTTCTGATGACATCACAACCACTAGATGCCACCTGCCTGCCCAACACTCACCAACCAGCCCGCCTCACTCCCTCCCCCCTCATCAGTGCCAGCTCTTTGCTTGGAGGAGAACTGGTCTTGTGGTAGCAAGCATGAATTGTCCCCTTTGCTAAGCAGGATCCACCATAGTTTGCATTTGAATGAGAGACTACATGTGAGCACTGTAAGATATTCCCTTTAGGGGATGGGGCCACGCTGGGAAGAGCACCTGCCTGCTTGCATGCAGAAGGTTCCAAGTTCCCTCCCTGGCATCTCCAATTTAAGGCTGAGAGAAACTCCTGCCCATAACCTTGGAGAAGCCACTACCAGTCCTTGCGGACAATACTGAGTAGGGATGTGCTAAGAAGGGACAAGGGTGAGGGAAGTTCGAAGGAGGGATTTTCAAATGTACTTCAAGAGGCTGCCAGCCACCATTCTGCCTTTCTGCCGAGAGAGAGAGAGAGAGCGAGAGAGCGCCAGAGGAGCCTTGCCTTGCCTGCGCCCTGGTGGCGCAGTGGTAAAACTGCCGCCCTGTAACCAGAAGGTTACAAGTTTGATCCTGACCAGGGGCTCAAGGTTGACTCAGCCTTCCATCCTTCCGAGGTCGGTAAAATGAGTACCCAGAATGTTGGGGGCAATATGCTAAATCATTGTAAACCGCTTAGAGAGCTTCCAGCTATAGAGCGGTATATAAAGGTAAGTGCTATTGCTATTGCTATTGCTATTGCCTGGAGTGGATTCTCTGCTTTTTGTTCCTGCTTTCCTGATTGAGGGGGAAAAAAGAAGACCATTCACTCCCTTCGTATTGCTGAGAGAATAATTGCCTGCACCTGCTGTCTGTGTGAATCAATCTGGGTACAAAAGGATTTGAACCCGAATCTACTTGTTTTGGGAAATTTCTGGACAAAACAAATCGCCCTTGTGCTAGCTGGCCAGATTCGGAGTTGGACCCAAAACAGATCGGGGGTGATTCGATTCATGTATGAATTGAATCGAAAAAAAATGATTCGTGCACATCCCTAATACTGAGCGTCTGACAAAGGCAGCTTCCTATGTTCCTATGTTTGCTGGTGTCAATGAGGGTTGAGGGAGAGGATTAGGGGGGTGATTGTGGAGGCAGGTAGTGTGTGGCTCCTCCTCTGGACTTGGCCCAATGCATACTGGCTCTTTGCCAGTGCTGATGAGGAAGGGAGGAAAGAGCAGGAGCCTGCAGAAGCACGTTAATGGCTACCCTGTCCATGACCCCATTGGGCAGCCCATGTTTGCTACACATGGTTGCTCAGTGGTAGATCTGTCCCAACTCTCACACACCCCAGCAGGAAATTACCCTCTGAGCATGTCCAGAAGCATCTAAGGATCTTAAATGGAAGCTGCAATTCCTCTCCCAGGGCCAGCAAACCCTCCTCATCACAAGGGTCAGTGGGACTGGGAACTTACAGAAGGGCTGTCTAGTGATGGAAAACTCATTATGAGTTGAGCTAGGCTTCAGAGGGCGGCTGTTTTTATCTGAAGGTGTTGTGTTGTGATTTATTTTCATTGTACACTAACCTGGGAACCTTGTGCTGAAGGGTGGCTTATACAGTGTTGAAATCAATGAAGCAATTGATAAATAAATATAAAGATACATGGTAGGGATAGCTAAGACTGCTCAGGTGTGAGATAATGGCACTTTTCTATGCTCTGAGGCTCTCCTATCTCCAGTGAGCTGCACAAACAGGCACAACCATCCGATCTCATCCATGATATGGAAGACAAGAGTGCTTGCCTTGTTCTATTTTTCCAGATGTGAAAAGTGGTGAAGACATATAAATTTAGCAGGCGGATTTGATGCACATATGCTACATGAGATTCATGTATAGCAGTGTCTGGGAAAGCAGTTAGCCAAGTGGGGACATGCATTGAAGGAAATACCAATGCAAATTTGCTAATGCCACATTAAGGTGAAGTGACATAGGGGCATAGGAAGCTGCCATATACCGAGTCAGACCATCGGCCTGCTTAGCTTGGTATTGTCTACACAGACTGACAGCAACTTCTCCAAGGTTGCCGGTAGCAGTCTCTCCCAGCCCTATCTTGGAGATGCCAGGAAGGGAACTTGGAACTTTCTGCATGCAAGCTGGCAGATGCTCTCACCAGGGTGGCCCCACCCCCTAAGGGGAATTCCTTATAGTGCTCACACATATTCCCATCCAAATGCAAACCAGGGTAGACCCTGCTTAGCAGAGGGGACAAGTCATGCTTGCTACCAGAAGACCAGCTCTCCTCCCATGCTGATGCACAGCTGATGCCGTGATAAAGACTATTGGCTCTGAGTTACTCAAATCCAGGCAGCAGTTCGATCTGATTCAAAACGTTCCTCCCAGCTTCTCCACCACATTCTCAGGTGATGATAATGGAGGGGCGATTTTGGAAAATGTGGGACAATTATATTTTTCGAGTAGACCTTTAAGCAAAACAAACCAAAAAGGCCCACAGCTTTTAAATCAACGGAGAAGAGGGTATTGTAGAGAAATTGAGATAGTGCCGAGCTTTCAACAGCGTGAAATAGTTGGGGGTCGGCTCCAACCATGAGCCTTTGTATGAGAACAAGGGTGTTGGAAGCATGACCCATGTGAGAATCACAGTGTCACAGGCACATCCCTGTTTTCCTTTGTGAAATGTAGGAAGCTAAGTTATATGGTTCTAACAAGTCTGCCTCTCTGGAAGCCTGCAATGGGAAGGGGAACCCCTTTTGTCTGTGCTGAGCCCAGGACCAGATGCTTCATCCTTCTTGCTTGTCTCACAGTTTTCCATCTGGTATTTATCGTTTTAAGAGCAGCTACAACAGTCAGCATGTGGTTCCATTTTGCACATATTCTTTAACATCTCTGTTTATACTGTGTCACAAGAAAGAGCTGGAGCATGCCTTCAGGAAGAGAAAAAGGCCGGGAGTGTGCATACCGGATTCCAAAAGGTTTTCCCTCAAGATAACTGTGGTGGCCTCCAGCTTTGTAGGGCCTGGTTCAAAAACGGAGAGGAGGAGAAGGAGGAGGAGAGGAGGAGGAGGAACATCACCAGCTGTCTGAGGCCTGAAGTCCATGCAGAGAAGGGACAAAGCAGAGGGGAATTTGTGTGTATGTGTGTGTGTAATGGTGGTGGTGGTCTTCAGGAAGACAAATAGGATGGACTCGGGGAGCCAGATGGGAAAGCTGCTGAAGCCTCACAACTGTTGGATTAATAAGAGACTTGGGGGCGATGGAGCCATGTGCGTGGGTGCTTGCTTGCTTGCTTGCTTGCTTATTTATTTATTTATTTATTTGACCTATTTTTATACCGCCCAAATAGGGAGGATGAGCGACAAGCTGCCATGCTGCTATGCATCAGCCTCTCCTGAGCACATAATTCATTTATGGAACTCACTGACACACAATGTAGGGATGGCCACTAATCTAAATCTGGGGTTCCCAACATGTGAGACTCGAGATATTACTGAACTACCACTCTCATCATCCCCCACTACAATGTACAATGGGAGTTGTAGTTCAGCAGCATCTGGAGTACTACAGATTGGGATTCCCTGATCTAGATGTGTCTAAGAGGAGATCAAGCAACTTCCTGTGTGATACTATCAATGAGTATCTGGCTGCTCCCCTCTGAGAATAACCAAGCCTGAGAAGGACCAAGTGCCTTCTGGACCCTCCCCTCTGGCAACATTTTGTTTGTTTAATTTAGATAGATAGATAGATAGATAGATAGATAGATAGATAGATAGATAGATAGATAGATAGATAGATAGATCTGTTGCCAGATTCGGCTTTTTTAAAGCCAAATTTTGGGTTACGGCCCATTTGACTCACGAGTATACCCCTGAGGTTCTGGCCACACATATAGATATAGATATAGATATAGATATAGATATAGATAAAGATATAGTGAGCCCCTTTGGGACAGGATGATTTTTTTTAAAAAAAATAAGTACTCTAAGCTGCTCTGGGATATAAATCTAATAAATAAATGCATACAGGCAAACCTCATCATCTGCAGGTTCAACACTCGTGGTTGCGCATATCTGCGGTCAGGGAATAGGCACCCAACCTTGGCATACGTGGAAAAATACCCTGTGGAACTTGCATATGCGCAGGGTGGGGTGGTGGTGGAGGCAGCAGCATGGACTCCTTCTCCCTCCCACCCTCCCTCCTGTCTGATTGTGCAGGCTAGTTTTCACCCCATTTCGGGCTTCTCTGAGCCTGTGCACATGCTCAGTGAGGCCCCAAGTGGGATGCAGACCAGCCCATGCGATCAGATGGGAGGGAGGTTGGGAGGGAGAAGAAGTCCACGCTGCTGCCTCCACCCCATCCTTGACCCTGCGGCCGCCTCCAAAGCCATCCCCGCCACACAACAGCGGTTTTAAAAGATACCCCCAACACCTCTGGGAACCTAACCCCACCCAATCCCCATTATCCCAATGAACCAATATTTGTGGATTCTGTATTCATGGTTGTAGAGCAGAATGGAACCTCTGTGAATATCAAGCTTTTCCTGTACTGGTCATGGTGGCTCTAGGAAAGCTACCTGTTCAGAAGTGGAATGCTGCTGAATATCACTTGCTGAGAAGCAACAGCAGGAGAGATGGCTGTTGGCCTGCACGTCCTGCTTTTGGGCTTCCCTGATACAGTCAGACTCTTTTCTTAAGCTATGCTGCCTGGAACGTGGGGCTGATAATATTGACCTGGCTTTGAGGACGATTGTAATTGTTATGGTCACAAAGATAATGTATATATCAGCGTTAACCAATGTTTTGAGCAAGTCTGTTGCAAAGGAAGAGCAAAATAGGAGATACTGTTGTTTAAAGGAGACTAGCCCAGTTTTCTAAATACTGGCTCTGGCAGTGTTGGAGGACCTGTACCTGGGCTGGCAGGTCCTCCAGGGACTTCTCTGAGTCAGTTGATGAAAGCAAGGCTATGTCTTTGGGTAATGGTGGGGGTCTTGCCTCTGATCCCCCTGGTTCTCCTGGATCTGGCACATAAGGTCATCCACCGCACCTCACAATTAGGATGGAGAGCCAGTCTTGTGGTTAATGAGCATGAATG
This sequence comes from Hemicordylus capensis, assembly GCF_027244095.1. Lineage (NCBI taxonomy): Eukaryota > Metazoa > Chordata > Lepidosauria > Squamata > Cordylidae > Hemicordylus > Hemicordylus capensis. Next base: position 12,062,901 of record NC_069659.1, read on the forward strand.
AAGTTCACCTTGGTTTGCATTTGGATGGGTGCATGGGTGGAGCTACCATTGGGTGAACGGGTTCAAAGAACCCGGGCCACGCCGAATCAGGGGCTGCACCTCGCAGCCCTGACACCCACTGCCCGCATCTGATGTCAGAAGTGGGAGTGCTGGTTTAGCTCTCATGCAGGGGCCTCGCTGTCCCTGTTCAGGAGTTAAATGGCCACTGCATTCGCGACACGGCAAGGAGTGGCTCTTCCCTGCCTTTAAGACAGGGAAGAACTGCTCCTGGCTGCGCTGCGAATGCAGCACCAGCCTAAGTAGCTCTTGAAGGGGCTGCACAGTCCCTTCAGGAGTTAAATGGCCGGCACTGTGTTTGCAGCACGGACAGGAGCAGTTCTTCCCTGCCTAAAAGGCAGGGAAGAGCCGCTCCTGGCTGTGCCATGAACACAGCGCCAGCCTTCATTTAGCTGCTGAAGGGGCCACGCGGCCCTTTCGGGAGTTGGACTCCATCCCCCAAACGGAGCCTTGTAGCTCCGTTCAGGAGCCAGACCACAACCCCCGCATCTGACGTCAGACATGGGGCTGTGGCTAGCCCCACGTCTGACATCAGATGCAGAGGGCAGGGTGAGTGGGGCCGCCAGCGGTCAGGCTCCATGCCTGGATGGGTGAATATGTGTAAGCACGGTAATATATCTCCTTCAGGGGTTGAGGCTGTTGGATGCAGAAGGTCCCAGGTTCACTCTCTGGCATCTCCAGGTATGGCTGGGAGTGACTCCTGCCTGAATCCTTGGAGAAGCTGCTGGCAGTCATCGTAGACAATACGGAGCTAGATGGCCCAATGGTATGACTTGGTTTAAGTCAGTTTGGTATGTTTCTGTAATCCCCTGAATTGTCTGCAGTGTCCTCTAATTGGCATGGAGTTGCCCCAGATCTGGGATCTTATCAGGGATGCACAGGGTGGATTTGTCACGAACCCTGCGTCAGACACTGAGGATTCTCTGGATGAGGCGGCCATGAAACCTGAGTTGGGCACTTTCCAGATAAGGCCCTACAACGGGGTCACAGCGTATCTGCTAAGTGTGCTTCCGAACTTCCTGTGTTGTGACACCACAGCCCATGCGCTGTCAGCAGGGTGCCGTTCACCTTTTAAACGCCTTGTTTCGGATTGAATAGCTGTGATGTAGTGCTATAACGTTGCATGTGCGGTGCAAAAAAAAAAAAAAGCTGTATATTCCAGTTGTGGAGTTTTCCCAAGACTACTCCCCCTTCTGGTAGCTCTGCACAACAACCTTTATTTACGTTTTGAATGTGATCTGCCCAAATGGAAGCATTTTTACTGCTGTTGAGCGGGTAATCTGGAAAGTTCCCCTGACCCTGGCATGGATGACCCTTACATGGACAGCTTGCAGGATGACTTGGAGGATGTTAGAGGGGGCCCCCTTCTACCTTCAGAAATGCCTATACCTGTAGACCCCTTCAACACTCCCTTACCCTCATCCCCTGAATCAGAGGACAAAACAGAGGCATCGCAACCCCTAGCAGTAGCCACCCAGCTCTGCTGTTGCCAGAACTCTGGGAAACAGGGTCCTTTAAGATCCTTTAAGCCCTGAGACATTCCAGGATCAGGCAGGGCTGCATTGCTGGCTCTGTATATAAGGCTCCAGCTTGCCTCTGCCTGTTGCTGAAGTAACTTTGCTGTGGAGGTACTCTGGGCCTTAGTTTCTTGCTTTGTGATACCCAGGCTCCTGGCCTCCTATTTGTGTTTGACTTTGGCTTGGCTCATCCCCGTCAGATGCATGGCCTGATGTTTTACCCCTTGCTTGGATTTGACTCTGGGCTTGTTTTGCCCCGATGGGTGCTTCTTGCCTCTGCCTTGCCTGGTGGACTACTTCGTTATACACCTGCCTAGACACGACAGGGTGCAGGCATCATGGTGGCAAATAAATTGGAGATAATGGCTCCAATAAATTGGAGATAATCCCCAGTGAGTGCACACACCCCCTCTGAGTGAGCCAGAATTCCCATCGCCTCTGTGCCATCTGAATCTGCCAGTATTGGGTGTTGCATCCCATCTGCTACTTGCTGTCTTCTTGACATTTGTAAGCTACATTTGAACGTGGTGGAGGGGACCTGACATTGTCCACATAACATTGTCAAGCTTAGATGACACAGAAGCGGCAGGAGTGCTGGCTTGTGCCAGGAGCATGAGCTATCTGCGAACTGGTGGTTTTCTCCTACCTACTTGCCTCTGTGATGTCTGAAGTTGTCCACAGAAAATGTAGAGACAGGGCAGAGGGTAGCAATTATAAGTCCCAGTTGGCCATTAAGCAAAGCCAAAGTGTGTAGATCACCAGCAGAGCTCTAACAGGGCAGACAGGTCCAAAGACCGAGTTAGGACCTGCAGTGCCCTTTGTCTGGGAGCTCCTCCCACCCTCTGGCTGGGGCTCCCGGCCGCTACTGCTGCCGCCAATCAATTGGTTGCTGTCAACCAACCACACATGGCCTATTGGAAGCATGTCCTCACCCTCCTTCCATCATCCAGGAGCTCGGCCAATGGAAGGAAGATGGGTATAGCTGGGCCAGCTGCCAAAGTAGGCAGCTAGCAGTGGCAGCTGCAGATGTCCAGTGGCAACCGCGTTGTGAGCCCTGGCCTGGGGGAATGGGGAACTTACTGATGAGGAAGCGGCCCTCCCTCCTTCCTTCCTGATGAGGAGGAGTGAATGTGCATGCACGGGCCCATTCTCCCCTCGCTACGCCCTTAGTGTGGACCTTGTGGTGTCTCCCAAAGCTCTTATGGCTTTGTGTGCCTGGACTGCAGAAAGGAATCCTGGTTTTCAAATGTAATGTTCTGTTCTGGAGTCCCTGGATTTTCACCATGGGCTTTAGTCATTGTTTTGCACCGTTATTTATACAAATGTAATTAGCCAGAAGAGAGGTCTTTACACTTGCCGCTTGTGCTTTAAAATTGCCAACTGTGTATGTACTGTGTCACTTCATTAGGAAAACACTGTTTGGGCAGCTATAATGTAAAATAATTAATGCTGATCAGGTGACCTCACAACTGCTGTCCTTGCTTGATCTTAGGATGTCAAATGCTGCAATTCAGGAGGCATTTTCAGATCTTCTTCTTTTCTTAAAGACACAGGTTATTTCTTTAATATGCATCGCTGTCTGTGGTGTAAAATGCATGATCAGAAGAGAAACATGATAATCTTTTCCTCAAGAAAATGCATGTTTTCCAGAAGAGGTTTCTTTGCTTTGCTGAACAGATGTCTTGTTTGGGAAATTGAGATGCATGTTAACTATAGCTGGCAGTATTCCGTGTCCTAAATAATCTGAGGGTGTGGTTCGCATTGAGCAGAAGCATAGAAAAAATGGCTACAGCTCCTCCATCTGATCCATCTCCAATTCTCTGAGTTCCTTCTGTAAAGTGAGGAGCTGTAGTCCAGTGATGGAAGGCATGCTTTGTCTGCAGAAGGTTTCAGGTTCAACCCTCAGCGTATTCAGGTAGATATGAAGTTCTACCTGGACTCTTCTTATTTATAGAGGTTGCAAGGTTCAGAATTTTGGGGTGAGAAGCTGGGTTTGCCTGGCACAGACTTTTAAGAATTTTTCATGCAGAATATATATAGAACTCGTTCTCATGACCATTCATGCCAGGGCTCAGGAGGGCTGGTGGGAAGGTAGGACATTACCTATCTTCCCCACATGATTCTCACTGCTCCTGGGTTCCGCCGCGCACCCACACAACCGGTGCACAAGTGATCCCAGAGACGGGCGGGAGTGGGGGAAAAGCTGGATTCTTCCCTTATCCCACGGTGCACAATGCAAGGAGAACAATGCATTAGGGGGTTACCTTACTTTTAGCCTGGGTGCAACTTTTAACCTGGGCTACCGGATGGGGGCGTGCTTGGACTGGGACTGATCCCGGCAGTTCTCATAACCAGCTCTACCCAGGTAGGGCAGTGCTAGCCTGTGTAGGGCTGGTTGTGAGAACAACCTTAATATCTCAGGTGCGGCCAGTCCAAGTCACACAGGACAAATGTCCCACTGGATCAGAAAGCTCTTAACAGCAAGCTTAAAACTGTACACCCCTGCTCCTGCTAAACAAAGCTTTTCAGTTAGTCAATACAAGAAGATACCAACAGTACAAATATATGAACAACAAAAGGAACCTCCCTCGTCTGCCTTGCTCCCCATCATTAGTATGTCTTTGGGGATGCAAAAGGAATATAGCGAGACAAACTGGAGTGCTGTAAATACAAAGCTCAGAGCAGAGATTTAGGTATGGTGACAGGTGCCGTTGATGATAAGGCAATTTTCCTCAAAAGTACCAGCAGAGATTCACACACCTTGCTCAGAGTGCCTCATTGCAGAAGAAAGAAGAGAACTGATTTCCAGCTAATTATCACTCATTGCTTTGTGGGGGGGGGGAGTATAATTATTTTACTGTGGATTAATTATTTTTAAATGCTATGCAGGGTTAATGCTCCTTTCCTTGTGCCAAATACGGGGTACATTCTCATTGCCACAGGGGCGTAACTATAATAGGGCAAGGGGAGACAGTTGTCTGTGGGCCCACTGCCTTGGTGGCCCCCCCAGAGGCAAGTCACATGACTGACTCCCCCAGCCGCAGACTTTCCCGGGCTTCCTTCAGTTGTGTTCATCCTCTGAAATTGATGTGGGTGTTAAGACCTGGAGCTACCAGAACACCATGTCTTTCTGTAGTACCATTAAAAGACTTGTATCGTCCACATTTTACAAAACCTTTTAAAAAATAATTTAGGATGATGTTCTATTGTGGCACATAGGTTTATATATATATATATATATAAATTTTACTATGCTTTTTTCTTACTACTATTCAGCCTCATTTAAGATTTCTTTACTTCATGAGCTGAGCTTCAGTGAGGGGGGGCCCATTTTAAAATCTTGTCTCTGGGCCCACTCCAACCTTGCTATGCCCCTGCATTGCCACCAAATATTATGCTGTTTTCAATGCGTTTTCTTTCCTGCTGGCTTCTTTCCTCATTAACAAGTAAATCTTAACCATAGTAAGTGGCGGGCAGACAGGGTGGCCTAGTTGTTAAAGTAGTGGCGGGGGGGGGGGGGGATGACGACAGCAGATTAAAGGATACAGATAGGAGTCAAGGAATGTTTTGAGAATTCTGGGCACAAGTTCCTTTGAGATTGGAGCTTAATCCACCCATGTAGATGGTAGTTCTTTTTTGAATGGCCCTCTATGTAGTAAACAAACATCCTGCAATCAGAAAATTAGCACAGGATAGAATAAACTGAGAGATTATTATTTTTTGCCCTGATATGCTAGGTTTTTACTTGCAGGAAGCCTGTCATAGAGGCGACCAATAAAAAATGGCACCCTGCACCTGAGTCTGAAGTGGTGCAGTCTGCTTTATCACTTCAGGATTCTACTACCTCATTCTGATTTATCTGAAGACTAGGCCTGAAACACTTCAGTTAAATGCATACATGTATTTTGTACCTCATGAGATCTGAACCAAATCAGATCAATTTAACTTGGGTTGAATTCATCCTTAAAGGGGTGAATGGGTTCAGAAATGAATGGGCATATTCACTGCTGAATCCATTCAGAAATGCAGAAGAGGGCAACCAAAATGATCAGGGATCTAGTCTACCTTCCTTATAAGAACAGCCCTGCTGAATCAGGCCCAAGGCCTATCTAGTCCAGCATCCTGTTTCACACAGTGGCCCACCAGATGCCTTATGAGGCATCCTTATAATGAGAAATTCTTATTCTTATCCCTTCTTTCCTTCTTCTCCTTCTTATGAGGAAAGGCTTCAATATTTGGGGCTTTTTTTAGTTCATGGGGGGGGAGGTGACAAAAATGGAAATGAAGATGTCTGGAGTGGAGAGAGAGACGTCCCAGCTCTCTCACAAGAATAGAAAGAGGGGGTCATCCCATGAAACTAATTCAGGAAATTTAGGACAGACAAAAAGAAGTACTTTTTCACACAGTGCATATCTAAGCTATGGACCCCCGTGCCATGTGATGGAGATACAAAGCCGGGAGCTGTTCTTTGAGAGAAAACTGGTATAAAATGTACCTACGTTGGTATATCACACCAGCAGTGATTTCAAAGATGGACAAAGAATACCCTGGGGACTGCTGGAAGTGTGTGGAACTTTTTATCACATGTGGTGGATGTGTAAAAGAGCTCAAAATTTTTGGAAAATAATACATTTGAAGATGGAGCAAATCTTGCATATAGATTTTCCTGTTCTTTTGGAAATTTTTATATTAAACTTTAATAAACCATATATTCCTGCAGAGTTCACTGAACTTTCTTTATATATGATTACAGCGGGAAGAATTCTTTACGCTTCCTGTTGGAAAACAAACCTGATTCAGACTTTGGACGATTGGCAACTCAAGCTCTGGGAATACAGATCAGTGTCTAAAATTACTGCATATGTTAAGAATAAATGTGATGACTCTTTTTCTCAGACATGGGAGCCATTTATTCAATATAATATATCACAGGGTTTGGTACCTCATCCAAGATTTGGTTTCTCCTTGTAAAGAAACTCAATGCAGATTGCTCTGTGTAGATAGCAGGAGCATTAATTTTGTTATTGTTAACACTCTCAACTTATTTAGTTCTGCAGCCATTTATCTTTTAGTGTGGGAGAGGAGGGGTGGGAGATGTTGGAGGAAAGAAATCAGCTGGATGTATACAGATTGTAATGAGAATCATTGTAATTGCTTTGTTTTAATTTTTTTCTTTTTTCTTTCTTTTTTCTTTGTTTCTGTCTCTGATAAAACAATAAAAATAATTTAACAAAAAAGCAAACAAACAAAAAACGAAGCCAGGAGCACAGCCCGTTGGAGTGGGCCCTGGCTGGGACCAAAGTGAAGGTGAGACTATTTGATGTGGGGGAGCATTTGGGAATGCCATTCCTTCCTTAAAAACTTAAGAACCGCCCTGCTGGATCAGGCCCAAGGAATCCCATCTAGTCCAGCATCCCGTTTCACATAGTGGCCCACCAGATGCCGCTGGAAGCCTACAGCAGGAGTTGAGGGCGTGTCCTGCTGTTACTCCCCTGCAACTGGTACTCAGAGGCATCCTGCCTCTGAGGCTGGCCTATAGCCCTCTGACTAGTAGCCATTAATAGACCTCTCCTCCATGAAGTTATCCAAACCCCTCTTAAAGCCATCCAGGTTGTTGGCTGTCACCACATCTTGTGGCAGAGAATTCCACAAGTTGATTATGCGTTGTGTGAAAAAGTGCTTCTGTTTGTTGGTCCTAGGTTTCCTGGCAATCTTGTATTCTGCATCCATGCCAGTATGGAATTTACCACATGAAAGAGCTGAATATTTCTCAACTCTTCACACAGCACAGAAAACCAGTGGCGTGGCCGAACTGCCAGTTCCTGGAGTGCACACAGGAGCCTGGTGTCAGGAAGCAGATGCCAACATTGGGTATGTCTGTCATTTGAACCCACCAACGTCAGCATATTCTACCCTACTTGTGGTTTTGTGCGTGGCATTGGTAGGTTACAGATTCTGGATTCAGAACCGCAAGTAGGGTAGGAACAGGAAGTTGCAGAGTCAGACTATTGGTCAATTTAGTTCAGTATTGTCTACACAGACTGGCAGCGGCTTCTCCAAGGTTGCAGGCAGGATTCTGTCTCAACCCTAACTTGAAGATGCCCAAGGGAACTCAGAATCTTCTGTATGCAAGCATACAGGGTTGCCTTTGCGCAGCTTCAGCTAGTGCGCCAGCTGCGTCCCTTTCTTGAGAAGGCAGATTTGGCCACAGTTACCCATGCCTTAGTCATGTCACAGCTGGATTACTGTAACACGCTCTACGTGGGGCTGCCCTTGAAGAAACTGCAGCTAGTGAAAAATGCGGCAGCTAGGGTTTTATCTGGAGCTGCCTGGTGGGAGCACATCACACCCATTTTGAAAGAGCTGCACTGGTTACCAGTTTTTTCCCGGGTCCAATTCAAGGTGCTGGTTTTGACCTTTAAATACCTTAATGGTTTGGGCCTGGAATACCTGAGGGAGCGCCTGCTCCCAAGAGTTGCTGCCCACTTGAAGAGGTCATCTGAGGGGTCTCTGCTCCGGGTGCCGACAATGAGGGAGGCTCAGTTGTCATGCACTCAGGACAGTGCCTTCTCTGTTGCTGCCCCCAGACTCTGGAATGCTCTCCCGGTGGCTATTCGCTCCTCGGACTCCATCACAGTTTTTAGAAAGCATGTTAAATCTTGGCTTTTTACCCAGGCTTTTATATGATTGTCCCTGCTGCTGTTTCTTTGTGTTTTGTACAGTATTTATGCTTGTATTTTAAATCTTTTTAGTCAGATTTGTTTTATATTTTAGCTTAATATTTTAATTGTGTCATTTTTATAGTTGTGTTTTTAATTTTTGTGTAAACCGCCTTGGGACTGTGTAATTTTGTGTAAACTGCCTTTAATGAAAGGCGGTATACAAATTTAACAATAAATAAAAATAAATAAATAAATGCAGATGCTCTTCCTAGAGTGGCCCCATCCCCTAAGGGCAATATCTTACAGTGCTCACACACACATAGTCTCCCATTCAAATGGGAGGGTGGGCCCTGCTTAGCAAAGTGGACAATTCATGCTGGCTACCACAAAACCAGCTGTCCTCCCTTTTGCTGACATTGGTGGATTTACACAACATGCCCAGTGATGGGTATCTGCTTCCCAGTACCAGAAGTCTGGTCCTGTGCATGCTTTAGGAACTGGCAGCTTGGCTTGGCCACAGGTTCTCCATGCCATATAAACCACATCCTGGATGCGCTTGAACCTGAGGCTGAAACAACCTGGATTTCCTGCCTGTGTCCACAAGATGTGTTGATGCTCAACAGCAACCATGACTCAACAGCCTTTTAAATCATTGTAGGTTTCCTAGGCATTGATCTTAGGATGAGATGTGTGGATGAGGCATCTAGCCCAGCCCCACACCCTGACCTTGTTCTCTTCTGCAAACCCGGAGAAGGGCTGTGCTACATCAAACTGTTAGAAACATAATTGGAACGGATTTAAGACATCTACTAAATCGGCAAACGTTTCCACTTTTTGAAGACGGAAGCTTTTAAAGCAGCTACCTTAAGAGACTAAATTACCTGGGAATAATAATTACTCAGAATCTTTAAAGTGCAATCAAATCCAGCTTTGATCTGATTTGGACTCGCACAAAGCTCAATGCCGTTAGGAAGGAGCAATTAAGATACACTCTATGGGGCAAAGCTGCCTGAACTGACAAAATAGCCTCTGATCTTAACTTGGACTCCCCTTGAAATTTTCTCCAACATTTCTCAGGAAATAACACATTGGAATTTATTTTGCTCCCTGCCCAATGTCTTCTCTGCTGTCCTGCAGATGTTTATTTTGCATCATGATTTTTATAGTTAAAAAACAAAGAAATAGCATGCTAAGACCAAAATCAGAAATGCCCCTTCTTTCTTTTTTCTAATGATTTCTCTTTTGCAATGGCAGCTGCATCTTCAGTGGGCCCCTTTGATTTGGAAGGAGCAGGGTATGCAAACTGAGTAATCCTTCATGCTATCTCTGACCTTCTTGGGTGTTCACTGCACACTGAGAATGGTAGCCAATCCTTTTGCAATTTTTGGAGTCTGGGCAAATGCCTCCTTTTGCCCGTTCTGATCTCATCAGTTCTGATTAACTAGGAGAATTTATAAAACCATTTCCAGAATTGGAGCAGGTGCATCTAGCCACAACTTTCAACTTCTTAAGCTCATGTCCATCTTTACTGCCTTTTGTATTAATGATGTACCTGGGTATATTCAGAAAACACAACGAAAAAAGCAACCTTGAGGTATAGGATTCCACCAAGCTTCTTCTGGTGTGGTCACTGTCTGCCTGTCTTTCTTGTGTGGTATTGTATCATGGCACACATGTGCTCCTGCACACTGGTAAAACACTATGGCCACCTTTGCACATAACACAAAAATGGAGGAAAACGTGCCAGAGGATCATGTTTGTAGTCGTCTGAATGCATGACGTTGTTTCGCCACCCAACCACTGGTCTGTTTTTGACCTCAAGCTTGCCTTTGAACCTTCGGTTTGTATGAGTTTCACCGGTGAAAATTCTGCCAGCACTGCAACCTAGGTTTTGTGTGCAAGCTCATCTCCTCTACCATCTAGAGGCTGGCTCAGAACAGCCCAGATTTGCGTTAGTTCTAGGGTGACCTCAGTTCTCATTGGCTGCCTCTTAGAGCTGATGCCACACCCTCTGCCATCTCCGCGCTCCTCCTGCTGTTGCCTGGCAACAGGGACCCCATATCCCTGCCCTCAATGCATTTAAAAGGGGAGAACCACATAGTAGAAAGCAAGCTTTCCACTGCATCTTATGGTGCCCCCACCCCTTGTCAATCCACACAAAAAAGGATGGGATGACAAGATGGGCACAGCAAAAGAGGCTTGCAGTAATTCAAGACTGCAGAAATATGTGCTCAAAAAGGGGTACTGTTGTTTCCCAACAAAGGGCGCACATGCCAGGGGAGTAATACCATATCACTTGGCAGAAATACCTATTTATTATTATTATTATTATTATTATTATTACATTTATATTCTGCTCCTCCTCCAAGGAGCCCAGAGCGGTGTACTACATACTTGAGTTTCTCCTCACAACAACACAGAAGTAGGTTAGGCTGAGAGAGGAGTGACTGGCCCAGAGTCACCCAGCAAGTCTCATGGCTGAATGGGGCTTTGAACTCGGGTCTCCCCGGTCCTAGTCCAGCACTCTAACCACTACACCACACTGGCTACCAACCCTGTGCATCAACCCCGGGAAACCCTGGCCATGGAAACCTTCCTGTTGCCTAGTCATATATAAAAAAAGAGAAAACACAATACATAGCCCCACCATACATACCCCCGGTGTCTGTCTATGTCCATTTGATTACATAACTTTAGCAGTCTGCACTCTGCAACACACACCTTGGTATTCTGCCCAGCAAGTAAAGTAATTCCTTTACTTGGAATTACCAAACAAAACATACAAAGCTTCCATCCAGGGAAGGGGAGAGGACACACATGCACAAGGAACCCCTTCATTTCCCATGAAGCAGGAGTCCAAGTACCCTGATCTGACAATTTGGTCTCCATGCAACACATATCCATGGGGTTTTTTGCCCCATGTGGCCATCTGGCTTGCCAGGGATCACTCAAATCCACGAGAGCCCTGCCTGGGGATGCCCTGCAGTGGTGGATTTACACACGCCACAACACAGGTCCCAGCCTGGCCCATCTGGCTGTGGACATGGGATTCATCCCCCAGTCTTTTCCAGCTCTGCCCACCCGAAACTGCTTGGACACATGGAAGTTTTCCAGACCTGGCTTTTAGCCTGCATTTCCTTCAGAATGGAGGGGGTGCGTTCACATTTTGGCCAGATTTACCTCGAAGTCCCTGCAAGCTATCAGGGAGCACTTCACACACAATTTGGGTTTTTCACTGTGCATTAGAATGTAGCCTGATTTATATCTGGGGTCAAAAACAATCCACTTTTTACATTGTTTTTGGGGGGCAGCTTTGAACTCTCATAAAAGCCTCATAGTAAACCTGCAGTAAAATCTGCTGTTTGAGAAAACTCATGGAGAGCAGTGGAGCGGACTCCTTGGAAGTCTGGAAGGGTTGAGTGGCGAGGTGAAGGTACAGAGTATGATCTATTATTAACCAGAGATGCTGGGAGCCCCACATCAGTGGTGCCCCCTATAGTTGGATGGCCTACCTCATGAGAGGAGAGGATGGCCTACCTCTATAGAGAGGAGAGCTGATGTTGTGGTAGCAAGTATGACTTGTCCCCTTAGCTAAGCAGGGTCTGCCCTGGTTGCATATGAAAGGGAGACTAGAAGTGTGAGCACTGGAAGAGATTCCCCTCAGGGGATGAAGCTGCTCTGGGAAGAGCATCTAGGTTCCAAGTTCTCTACCTGGCAGCATCTCCAAGACAGGGCTGAGAGAGACTCCTGCCTGCAGCCTTGGAGAAGCCGCTGCCAGTCTGTGTAGACAATACTGAGCGAGATGGACCAATGGTCTGACTCGGTATAGGGCAGCTTCCTATGTTCCTGTGAGATTGCAATCCGGCTGGTTCTCCCCAGTGGACTGGCCCTCTCATGAGAGGGCTAATCCCTGGCTGGCAAGCCCACATGGGGGCAGGAGTGTGTTGCATGGGGAATGCCATGGCTGAATGCAACAACCAGGAAATTGCCCCACCCTCCCTCCAGATTTACATATCAGTTGGGTTGCTGTCCAAGCTTGTGGACTGAAACCAGTCTGTGAGCAGGGAAAATGTATTTCTGCCTGATTTGTTTTTATTTCTATCTCATGGGTAATTTGAATGGCTTTTATGTACCAATTCATGCTTTCAGGCCTATGTATAATGTTATCTCTGATAATAGCTTCAAATGTGATGATCTTGCACAGCCAGCTGAATGCACAGCTACTTCTGAAGTTCAGTTCCAGCTGAATGCATAGTTTGTCGTGTCCAAAGGGTGAGGCTGCAGATGCATTTCCAATGGCGAGGCTTCCCTGTGCAAAATGTCCCTTTCAGGGGGGATAAGCAGCACAAATGCCCCATCAAGTTGAACACCAAGATTTCTATGTATTGCACTTTCTGGAAGGATCACCATGTTGGAAATCACAAAGGTTTGCCTCTGTGGAAGAGAAACATCCTTCTCTATGGATTTCAGAATTCCAAATTACCTTGCCTTGTTTCTGAAGCAATGCTGTTGCATTAGGAATTCTCCACTGTTCTTCTTTTCAAACGCTGTAGAGAGCATGTGTACGTGCAGCTTGCTTGCAATGGCTTTGCATTTCTTCAGTCGACTCACATGATTATAGGTATATGTCCTCACTGATAACAGTGTAAGGAAAGCAGTCGATATAATCATTTGCAGGATGGCACCAAGATTCTTTTGATGTGGGGTGTTCTACTAATGTGCATGTATCTTGTGTGACTTTATGAAGCATTCAGTACATGAGCCAGCTGGGGTGGTCAGCACCATCAGGGGAGAGGAATGCTCATAGTGATTTTTGAAAAGGTCTACAGACCTAGAGATGGTAGAGAGGTAATAGCACTGCAAGACTTTTTGTTACGCTTTTATTGTCCTGACCAGGGATGTGCGAATCAATTAGATTCTGATCTGGCCAGTTCAAATTCAAATTGAATCACCCCTAAAAAGGGCGATTGGATTTGAATTTGAATCAAATCGGCCAAATTCAAATTTGAATTTATTCAAATCGATTTGATGACTGTTTAGAGACATGTTGGTGCCCTTTTAAAACCATCCAGGCACCTTGATTGGTCAAAAAAGATTCCAAAATAGGTCAAACTGCTTTGGATTTGAATCAAATCTGAAAGTTCAATCCATGCACATTCCTAATCCTGACCGTTGGATCTGCAGCAGCCAAATCTGCAAAGCCATTTAAAAAGTTTTAAAAACACAAAACCCGACTATAACAGTGTATCAATATTGTCAGAGGAATGGAAATAAAAATTGGCAGGAATGTTCTCCAAAGATTACTCCATGGAGAAAGTACAATAACTTGTTCATTGTTACTCTGACCCTGACCCTAACCTTTCCTTTGTGCAAAAGTGACTGCAATTTTACCCTAGTCATTTAGGGGATAGGGATAAAGAAGGGGCAATAAGGAAAAAGCTGTAAGCGCAACAGTGCTATCACCTACTTTCCATCTCTAGAGGGGAAGAAGTTGCGAAACATCACTTTGGGTATTCATCCCCTGATAGGGTACTGATGTCCAAAATGTGTGGGGCTGACTTATGGACTAACTGGGAACAAGCAAGCTTGATGCTGTGGCACGTATTTATTTATTTTATTTAACATGTTCCACTTAATGGGGCTATGCTGTTCAATTAGTTCGCGATGCCCCAAGTCAGAGCCAAGATGCCCTCTGTTAGGCATCCCCTGCTAAATGGGCAAAGAGGCACCTTTTTAATGTGGTGATTCTCTTTGTTTAGCAGGGGGAGAGTAACTGGCCCCATCCACCCCCAGCAGAGTACCTCCAGTGACTGTTGCTGCAGTCTGTCTTATGTTTCTTTTTAGATTGTGAGCCCTTTGGGGACAGGCTTCCATCTTATTTGTTTGTTATTTCTCTTTGTAAACCGCCCTGAGCCATTTTTGGAAGGGCAGTATATAAATTGAATTATTATTATTATTATTATTATTATTATTATTATTATTATTATTACTATTACTATTACTATTATTGGAATGAGTCCCACAATGGCAGGAGGGAGCTCCAGCAGTCAGAACTCTCTCAGCCTCTGTTTTATTCATAGGGACATAGGAAGTTGCCTTATACCGAGTCAGAGTCTTGTGGCCACACTGCAGGCTTGAGCCGTGTTGCTGCCGCCACCACTGCCACCAGGCTCCCCCCATAGCAGCCTGCCCACCCATAGATCATATCGGCTTGCAGCCCGCCCGAGCAGCCTACCTGCCCACAATGTGAGCCGAGTGTGGCTGGGCCTGTGCTGCCTGCCCGTGCTGGGCTCAGTCAGTGGAGTCCTGCACGTGCCACTGGAGGCAGTGTGAGCAGAAGCTGCTGCGAGGGAATTCTTCTGACTCTGAACAGCAGCGCTAGCTGCAGCCTCGGAGAGCAAGAGACACACACGGGAAGAGAGACTGAGGGGTGGGGGTGGGATACAGAGAAAGAGGAGAGAGCGAGCGCCAGAGATAGAATTGAATAAATAAATAAATAATATACCCCACCTCCACCCCCACCAAGCGGTGACTACGGGCATGAGTGGAGAGGGAGAGGCAGAGGGAAACAGTAGCACCAGGCAAGTGCCTGCAGTGAACCAGCCAGTATGCACCTCCCTTGCTTGCCACCATGTGCACACACCCCCAGTCCAACAAAGAACCACCACCAGACCAGTCCAGTCCAGAGAACAGCAACAGGTAACAGTTAGTGAGTGGGCGAGTGGGCGGTGGGGAGTGCATTCAGCCAATTGAAGTGGCAGGATTGGGCATGCAAAATGTGGTATCTGCATGTCCATGGCAAGTATCCTCTTCAGAATTTTTTCTAAAAATAAAATAAAATAAAATAAAATCCCACTTTCCCTGAGCATGTTCTGGTGTAAAATATAATACATTTCAGCTTATCTTAGGGCAGGGGTGGTGGTAGCGGCTGCAGCAGCAGCAGTTGGGGTGTGGGGGAGGCTTTTAGGTCCAGGCTCCAAAATTACCTAGGTACACCTTCCAGGAACACCCCCCCCCATTCAATTATATCTACACCCTTGTTCCCACCCCTTCAGTACACCAGAAGGAAAGGAGATATTTTATAAGAAACATAAAGGAGTTTACAGAGTTTTTAAAGGTGTAAAAATGGTGTGCTTTTTTAAAAAAGGAAAATGGTATGTTGAAATAAAATAAATAAAATAAAATACAGTGGCTGACATGCTGCACAGTGTTACGGAGCCATAACGCTGTGCCCTGGGGCTGCTGCTGAGTCCTAAGGCAACTCCAATGATATTAAGAACAGATGGTGGAGCAAGCAGTGCTATCGCAGTTCATGATAGAATTTGAGGAAGAGTTGAATGTGCTGCCACTCATACTTAACAGTGTCGGGGTTGCCTTAGGACTCTGCATGACTCCACTTTCACTTTTTCACACTCTCAATTACTATGAATATGAGGAAGTAATCAATCTGCCACAAAGCACCTTATGAAGACAAACCTCAGAAATTCACCAAAATTCACCCCTCTGCCCAATCACTCTGAAATTGGGGACGGGTGGTAGCCTCCACCCATTAAGCACTATCTACCCCACTCCTTTGGGGCAGATCCACTTTCTGCCCCCAATCTGCCCCAAAGACACCAAAACTTTAAATATTCCCAAAAAATCAGGCCTCTACCCAATCCCCCTGAAATTGGGGTGGTAGCCTCCACGCATTAGGCACTACCACCCCACCCCACTCTTTTTGGGCAGATCCACTTTCTGCCCCCAAACTGCCCCAAAGTCACTAAAACTTCAAAAATTCTCAAAAAATCAGCCCTTTGTCCAATCCCCCTGAAATTGGGGTGGTAGCCTCCACCCATTAGGCACTACCAACCCACCCCGCTATTCTGCCCCAGGCCCCACTTTCTGCCCCAATCTGCCCCAAAGACATGAAAACTTCATAAATTTCCCAAAAATCAGCCCTTTGCCCAATCCCCCTGAAATTGGGGTGGTAGCCTGCACCCATTAGGCACTACCACCCCACCCCATTCCTTTTGCCCAGATCCCATGATATGCCCCTGAACTGTCCCAAAGTCACTAAAACTTCAAAATTTCCCCCAAAATCAGCCCTTTGCCCAATTCCGCTGAAATTGGGGTGGTAGACTCCACCCATTGGGCACTACCACCCCACCCCAAAATTTTGCCCCTGGGCCCCTTCCCCCCAAATTGATTCAGATTCAGATTCGGATTAAATCCGAATCCGAACCGAATCAAGGGTGATTCAGGTGGCCCATATTCGGGCACAAAGCAGAACAGGGGTGATTCGGTTCGGGTCCTGAACCGAATCACCGAATACCCGAATTGCACACCCCTAGAAACAATGTCTGGTTTCCCATTTTACACAAACATAATTCAAAGGGCTGCAGCCTTACCAGTTTACCAGTTCACATGTTATGTTCCACACTCATACAATCTAGCCCTATTCAGACAGTGAGGTCGTTCACACAACCAAAAGCTGGGTAGGAGAAATTTTCTACCCAGGTATGGGAGCTCTGTATGCTCCCAATTTTCAGTTGTGTGGGAGCAAACAACTAGGAAGGAGGCAGAAGTGACTGTGTGGTAGGACAGCTTTTCCTCCTACCATGGACAAATGCTGAGTATGAAAGCTGGGTAGGACAGCATTGTCCAAACCAGCTTCTCCCCCTACCTTGATTCCATGCAATCACTTCTCCCACCTCCTACCGAGTTGTTTGCTCAGACACAACAAAAAATTGGGAGCATACAACTCCCAAACGTGGGTAGGACACTTGCCCTACTACCCCATTTTTGGCTGTGTGAATGACCTCATTATGTTGTACAAGTGTACCAATGTCTGTACACAGGTATATGTTTTTGTGTAAATGACTGTAGCAGCACTCATTTTAAAATCAATCTGCATAGAGGCCCTTAAATGCATGGTACTATTCAGGATGTGTAATGCTGTACCAAGATAACATGTGAAGAGTTGTACCTGCCTACAGATCTGTGCCTGTGTACACTCTACACTTGTTGTATGAGTGTTGAACATAAGGTGTTAATAGGGCTCCTGTATACAATGTCCACAGGTACAGATCTTTATACAGATACAATTATTCACACATTATATTCGAGACAGGTGCAGCAGTCCACTTTTGATCTGTGCATTTGAAATATCTGTACCCAGGTTCAGTTTTAAAATGAATACAGGTACAGTAATTCACACAACAACATGCACACATGTACAGAAATTTAAACGCAGGTACAACATAATGGCCACATTCACACGTAACACAGAACTGTGGGTCTAATGGACCTGCAGCCCCCTCCCCCCTCTCCCATCCAAATTCAGACATTCAGGAGAGCTGTGCCTTTGCAGTCAGTGAGACTGCAGAGAGGCAAGGAAAATGGCTGGGTGGGCTTCCTTCTTGACAGAAGGACAGCCCACACAGCCAATCATGCTGGAGTTGAGGGAGGAGCTTCCTCCCTCAACTCCAGTTCCAGGGCCAGCAGCCTGCTGTTCCGAATTCAGATGTACTGTAGCCTTCCTGGAACCTAATGGCAGTGAACATCACTACAACCCAGGGGTTTAGACTGGAGTTCCAATCCTGAACCCTCAGTTTTGTTGCCTCTCCTGACTGCAGTTCTCTGCATTCGGACATAACTTCCACGGAACCACAGGCCTATTCAACTGCGGTTCTGTGTTATGTGTGAATGCGGCGAATGTCTGCGTAGGCTATAGCCTATGTCCATTCAAAGGGTTTGGGGATAAGGAAGCAATATAAAATGAACCCATTAAAATACAATAATTAAAAACTATGCAGATATTAAACTTCAACCCTCATGGCATGATTTTTTTTTTTTAAATCATTTCAAATGTTTCTGGAAGCTATTTTTCTTTAGCATTAATTCCATGATCTTTAATAGCCCTGTACTTAAAATCAGCCACCTAATGGCGCAGTGGGGAAATGACTTGATTAGCAAGCCAGAGGTTGCCGGAAACACTTATATCGAGCAGCAGCGATATAGGAAGTTGCTGAAAGGCATCATCTCATACTGCGTGGGAGATGGCAATGGT
Organism: Hemicordylus capensis; assembly: GCF_027244095.1. Classification (NCBI taxonomy): domain Eukaryota; kingdom Metazoa; phylum Chordata; class Lepidosauria; order Squamata; family Cordylidae; genus Hemicordylus; species Hemicordylus capensis. Next base: position 12,081,188 of record NC_069659.1, read on the forward strand.
AAACCCCTCCTGTATTCTACCACAGAAAACCACAGGGCTCTGTGGGTACCAGGAGTCAAAGTCGACTTGATGGCACACTTTACCTTTACCTTTACTTAAAATCAACCATAAATATCCTGGGCTAAATACCCTTGAGAAACAATGGGGTATTAGCTAAAAAGTAAACTCTATGGTAGTAGGATATTTCTTTACATTTCCAATCTTGTAGAAACACATAATCAGGACAAAATCTGCTCCTGTCACTACCTTCCACAGAGATAGTAGATTAGACGTCTGTGTGTCTTGAACTAGAACTGTATCTCCAGGCAACCAAACCTATTAACAGTTTTTTCTCTCCCAGGTGAAGGGGGGCGGGGGGGGGAGAGATTCCCTCAGCTGCATTCATTTATAAGTTTTGTTTAGTCCTGGTTGAGCTGGAGATGAAATGAGAAAAGAGTAAAATCATGCAGACAATCATTCCCAGGAGGAAGGTGTGAAGAAATGCCTGCCTATTATTCACATTTTTATTCTATCATTTGTCCGAGGAACTTAAGTGTGACTACAAAGCTTACGCTATCTCTCTGTTGCCCTCACAACAACCTTGTGAGATAGATTAGGCGAAGGAAAAGTGACTGACCCAGTTCAGGGCCAGTCAGAGGATACTTTTAAACACACAATTAGTATATCTGGGTGGTTGTTTTTTATATACCCACTTAGAAAAACAAATTCGGACCAAGCAGCCAGTTAAAGACACAACTTTTCAGAGAGGCTTTTAAATATTTTATCTGTTGCTTATATCTGGTAGGTTGTTTAGTTCTTAGTTGTTAGCTTTTTACTAGGGATGTGGCGAAATATGATTTGGCTTCCGAATTGTGGCACCATCCCTTTAAAACCAAAGGCGCACACAGCCCTTTTAAAGCAGAGGAGAGTAGCTCTGTGCCTGCTCCTCCTCCTCTCGCCACCACTTCAGTGATGGCGCTCCGCCCAGGTATCAGCATGCACTGGTGGGGTGTTTTGCAGCTGCCCCTGCGTGTGACACCAGCACATGGTCTCTGTGTATGCCACCCCAGATACAATAGCCAAGCCACTGATGCTAGAATACTCACAAAACATCTGCACAGCAAAAGGATTTTCAGAGAATATTTGCCTTCAACATTTCCTGGAGTAGAATTTATTTCAGCTCCAAACAACTTAGCTCCCCCCGCCCGGCTACCCTCATAAAATGGGTATTACCCCCCACCCCACGCCTCTGTGTAAGAGTTGTTGCACTCTTTTTAGTGAGAAATATGGACCTGGATTTTTTGTGTGCATAATATAGTCCTTTGGTGTTGCTGGTTTGGTTTTTGTACTAATGAGAGAGCAAGTGGGAAAGGATTAGCATTTTCATTGCTTATTTTCACAATAACCAAGGAAGCAAAATGCCACGAATTCTGCTACTGCGATTTTTGCTGCAAGGCTAACACATACCATTCCAAATCCACAAAGCCATGCACACTCATTAAGCTAACAATATTTGATTGCAAATGAGCCCATCTAGACGGTTGATTGTCTGTATCATCCTGACAGGTGTGAAGGAGAATTTTATCTCACTTCAGGTACAGATCTCTGGCAGAAGATGTGAGGAAATGCTTTATATGGGCCCTAAAGCATATTGAGTCCTGATATTGGCTGCAGCAATAGCAGATAATCTTTCTTTCTTTCTTTCTTTCTTTCTTTCTTTCTTTCTTTCTTTCTTTCTTTCTTTCTTTCTTTCTTTCTTTCTTCAGACCCACATTATCCACAGTTCATAGTTTGCGGTTTCCTGCATTCACGGATGGGTCTTAGACACCCAGTTTCTTTATCTGCAGCAGGAAATATAGGTGAATTTCACCTATCTGCACATTTCCAAGTGGCCAGAAATAACTTGCAGTGCCATTTCAGGTTGCCATTTTGAAGAACAGAGCCATTTTGTGGCTCTTTAAAAAAAAAAGGCAAATATTCACCAACATTTTGAATGAATTCAGCATTTTGAAGGGCCGAGCTGGAGAGCGAAATAACAAAGTAGTGTGCTTTATTCCTCTTATTTCTCCTCCCTCCACCCCCAACCCCCACCTTTTTGGCCCCTTTTAAAACTTGAGGAATCTAACCCTTGGATTCCCATAGGGCTCAGTTTTCTTTATTCACAGATTTCATATTCATGCTTATTGGCGAGAATGGAACCCCCATGAATATAGAGGGAACCTTTAAGAGCGAGGCGAGCAGGTCCATACCTTCTCCTCCTCCCTTCTCTACAGCTTCCTGCTGTGGCATTGCAATCCCCAGCACCCCTGGTGTGGCTGTGGCACATACATGGCCTCTGCACATGCCATTTTCCATCTCTACCCCTAGAGATGGAGAATAGGTGATAGCGTCACAAGACTTTCAGCTTTCCATGTGCTGTCATGATCTATTGTTCTGACCGTTGGGCCTGCAGTGACCAAATCCACTATGATGTTTCAGAAACTTTAAAAAGTTCCTAATAACACAAGCACTTTTTAAAGTTCTTAAAACACCATTGCCTGTGATGGTAAAGATGGCCAAAATTTGTGGCCCTTGCTCATCGATTAATTGGAGCCAGCAGGAGGAGGTTTTCTGAGCTGTGGGAATGTGGAGTTTCAGCAGCAACACGCTTAGAAGGGCCAAATCATCTTAATGCCCCCTAAATTTTACCAGTCATTCTCTTTAGCAGGGGTAGTCAACTTTGGCTCTTGTTTATGGATGATGAGAGTTGTAGTTTAATAATTGCTGGAGGGCCAAAGTTGTCTGTCCCTGCTCTAAGCGAATCATTTGAGGGGAACTCCTGTCTTATACATATAAGACAGATAAGAGGATTCGTACCCAGGCTTTTATGCGATTGTCTCCTCTGCTACTGCTTTGTATTTTGTCTGGTTATTTTATGCATGCATTTTAAAATCTTTTTAGTTAGATCTCAGTTTTTATTTTGTAGCTTAATATTTTGAGTAATTTTTATAGTCTTATTTTCATTTTTCAGTGTGAACCGCCTTGGGATTGTTTTAATGAAAGGCAGTATACAAATTTAACAACAACAACAACAACAATTTTTTGCTCATTTTAGGTTGCATCAGATCCAGGAATTAGAGCAGAAAAGTTGCCCTGATTACCAGAACGGCTAGTTGTGAGTTCCATTCAGGCTACATGTGATTTGATGGAGCTGGAGATATTGAGTAGGTGCTTCCAAAGGCAGCCGGTGAGGGCATCCACACAATCAAAAACTGTATTCTACCCAGGTTTGGGAGCTGTGTGTGCTCCATATTTTGGGTTGTGTGGAAGAAAAGTAAGAGACAAACCTGAGTAGAAGCGATTGGGTGGAATCTGGGTCCTCTACCTTGCTTCCACACAATCACTTCTGGGAGGAGAGCTGGTCTTGTGGCAGCAGGCATGACTTGTCTCTTTAGCTAAGTAGGGTTCACCCTGGTTACATATGAATGGGAGACAATGTGTGAGCACTGTAAGATATTCCCCTTAGGGGATGGAGCAGAAGGTTCCAAGTTCCTTCCCTGGCTTCTCCAAGATAGGGCTGAGAGAGATTCCTGCCTGCAATCTTGGAGAAGCCGCTGCCAGTTAGTGTAGACTATACTGAGCTAGATGGTCCAAGGGCCTGACTTGGTAAAAAGCAGCTTCCTATGTTCCTATGTTGTTTCGATATACCCATGTTTTCCTCCTACCTTGATTCCACACATCCAAAAATTGGGAGCACACACAGCTCCCAAACCTAGATAGAACACAGTTTTTGATTGTGTGGATGGCCTCTGTGTGTGCACAAAGGACTAGAAACTTAAAGCCCTTGGAAAAGGCGACCGAGATCTGAAAATTCAACAATATGGTAATTGAAAGATGTTGGGGCTCTTTTGAAATAGACATTAAAATGCATAATTATGACAGCCATTCTTCAAAAATTAAAAGCACACTATTTTTTATCATTTCCAGTTATTGTACATCATTAATTACTACTCCCTACATTTACATCTCAAAAGGCATTCAAATAGTTTTAATTCAGGGTTGCCAACCGTAAATGTTTTTTAAAAAAACTTGAATTGGAGCCCAGATTGTCTTAGGAATGAGATTATAAAGTACATCATTGCGGTTGGGAGTGCTGAACCTCGGGGATGTGTTGCAAGCAGAGCTGTCATGGAATAGCAGTCAACATTTGATGGTACCTGACATGTGGCAGTGAATGATGTTTGTCAGGTTCTCTCTAGAATTTTCTTCTTTCAAAAATAGCTGAGACTCTAAGATTTTTAAACACGGGCCCTTTATAAATATCATAATAAGTCAGGCCAGAAGAAATGGTGGCTCACCAGTCAGGGCCATAACCAGAGTCCCTTGTTAGATGTGGCTGCCACATTTCCAGGTGGGGCTTCAAAGACATGAATGGAGAATCAATGATTTCTTGAAAACTGACAGGACTTTCTCCAACACTGTTGCTGAGCCTAAGCAGCTCTCCTCACACATTATGTTCAATGCATGTACAAAGAGCCAGCATGGTGTAGTGGTTAGAGTGTTGGTCTAGGACTGCGGAGATGCAAGTACAAATCTCCGTTCAGCAAGGAAACTTGGTGGCTGCATTCACATGTAATGCGAAACCAGAGTTAAAGGGACCAGAGGGTGCCAAATCTGCATGTCCGAATGTGTGCAACTCTAGTTCCATGAGGTGACCTAGCAGAGGTTTCTGTCCTGGAACTCCAGTCTGAACCCTTGGGTTGTAATAAGTTCCGTTGCCCCAACCCAAGGTTACATGTAGCCTGCGTGTCTTCCAAATTTGGAACTGCAGGCTGCATTCCCTGTGACCAGAGTTGAGGGAGGAAGCACCTCCCTCTATCCAGCTGTGATTGGCTGTGCAGGCTGTCCTTCATGAAAAAAGGAAGCTGGCAGAGCCAGTTCCACTTCCTCCCTGCAGATTCGCTGACTGAAGGCTCCTTGCTTCCTGTTTCGTTCAAATTTGGTGGGCGTGGGGAGTGGAACCGCAGTTCAATTGGACCCACAATTGGACACTGTGTGTGAATGTGGCTGGTGTCTCTGGGCCACTCACTTCCCTCTCAGTCTAACCTACTTCACAGGGCTGTTATGAGGATAGACATAACCATGTATACCACTCTGGGCTCCTTGAATTAAGAGCAGAACATAAATGTAAAAATATATAAATACATCTGTGCACAGTGTATGCATGCACAGTTGATCATACATTATTATACCTATTCAAATATCAGGCTGTATGAGTGTACAGATGTCTATACACTCAAACATGTGTTTGTGTGAATGACTGTACATGTGTTCATTTTAAAAGTGAGCCTGGATACAGGCCCTTCATATGCCTGATACAGACAGAAAGTGTCCTGCTGTACCTGCGTTCAATGTAACGTGCAAATTGTACTCATTTATTTAAAATATTTATACCCCATCCCTCCAGTATACTACTCCAGTATTCTAAAGCTCACAACTTTAATAAAATAGATATAATATGAAGTCAAATAGGTATAAAACTAAATGAGTTAAAAGACCAAGCTAAAATCACAATCAAAATTACAAATTTTAAAAGTTTCAAATTAAAAGTTATTAGTAAAGAAGCTAAAAACTAAGAATTTTAAAAGTACCCCCCTACTAGATATAAGCAGCAGATAAAACTTTAAAAAGCCTCTCTAGAGGGATGTGCCTTTAAAAATTTTTTTAAAAAACTGAGGGAGAGAGCATGACAAAGCTTTTCCGGGAGGGCGTTGCAAAGCCTCGGGGGCCACAATCGAAAAGGCCCTGTCCCTAGTGCCTGCAGACTGGATCTCTGTTAATAGTGGGGCCATGAATAGGGACTGAGATGCTTGCTGAACAGAAGGTTGTGGCAGGTTCATACAGGTGAATGTGGTCCAGCAGGTACTCTGGCCCCAAGCTGTGTAAGGCTTCACATCACATGTCAAGACTGGTGAATAACTACGCCTATAAACCTGTACCTCTGTGTGCACTGTACCAAGATTGTGGGTGGCTTCACATGTAACAGTGGCAAGTAAGTACAGAGGAGCTGCCGGTTGTCACTGGGTGTGTGCTGGAATGTTAAATGCATCCTGTCAGCCAATAGCTCTCAGTTGCTTTTAATTATACAGCATGCAGCTCCAGTTCAACTCCGATGTGCAACTCCAATGTGCACTGCCAGGATAGGGCCCGCTCATGGTGGCAAACCCGCCAAGGCTGATCCCAGTGCTGCTCTACTGGCTAGCCTGAAAATTTACCCCGGGCCTATGCCTAGGTTGTGAATGCACAGTGCTCATGTGAATGCACAGCGCTCTCCTAACCCCGTTTTGATGCTCTTATGTCAGCTGTGGCTGCTTGCAGCCATGGCTGGCAAACTGCGGAGCCGTGATATCTGTACATGGTATCTTTACTATGCATTTGAAGGGCCTGTATCCAGGTTCACTTTTCAAATGAACACAGGTACAGTCATTCACACAAACACATGTATGAGTGTACAGACACCTATGTCTGAATCAAGCTATGGAGACAAATGTTGCATGTGCTAAATAACATTTTCTGTGCACAATGGGGAGGGGTGATTTTGCTGACCCCCCCTTTTCCTCGGCAGCCATCTGTTGCTCTCAGAAAGATGCACCGGGGGGGTTTAAAACACATATTTGGGGGAGGTAGGGAGGGCTGAAGAGGAAAGGGAAATCAGTGAAAATTACCCCTCTCCTGTTGCACATGCAAAATATGATCCAGCACAATCTGCCAAGCGGTTTTAAAATTATTTGTTTGCAAAAGCTTTAGGGGCAGAGGAAAATTGGGGCAGGGGCAGGCTCACTCTAGCACCCCCTGGCTACAGAATCTGACCAGGAATGCTGGGGACTTGCAGTAATAGAAAGGTTAACAAATTTCTTTCAAAGGAAAAAAAAACAGGGAAGCAGTTGACCATAGATCAGTGCCAGAAAGGGGTTTTCCTTGAGACGCTGAGCCAGGTGCTATGGTTGCTCTGCCTGCAGTCTGAAATGGTACAATCCAGCAACACACATTGCTGTGTTTGCTGAATGTGTACAGCAGCCCTTACTCAGAGAGTAAGCGATTCCTCTTTACGGCACAGCTGGCAGAAGGTAGACCTTCCTGACCCGACGACAAGCAGAGTGAGTCAATTTTCTCGGTAAACATCATATAACTTTGAGACTCACTTATGAAGTAGCTGTCAGAGTCCATTCTACTGAAGGAGACTCACTCCACATTTCATTTTCTCTTTTGCCTCAAGGTCATTCTATTATCAGGGAGTACATCAACATCTCTTTCTGGAAATCTAACTCCCTCCTCTTGACACCACACTGCTTCACCTCCCTCCCAAAATAGGATATCAGAGGAGGCCAATTGCCTAAGTTCACAATGAGAGCACAATGGATTCCAATTAGCAAATGTAAAGCTTCAAGGTATTTCTTTTTTGCATTAAAAACTGGCAAATGACTATAGCCATATGATTCTTGAACTGGGACGTGCATTTGTTTGGGAAGAAATGAGGATACGGAAATAAACAGATTGGGGGCCATTTAGTTTTTTTTAAAATTCATTCCTCAGTGAACAACCAGAGCTCCAAGTGAATAACGAATGGGTTACTTATTCATAAACCAGTGACTATTCCTTCAGAGCTCATTTGGATTGGGGAGGACTGTAACATCCTGCTCTCCAGAAAATGACGGCCGAGGGCCACAATCCTTTTTAAAGCATCTGGAACTACATAGGAGGGCTGTGCATCGAATCAGAGCAATAATCATTTCCAATACAATGCAAGCCATATCAGGGCATTTTTCACTGAAATGATTTCAATTTAAAATGTCACTGATGTTGGCAATAGATTTGATGCAATCAGAGAGGTTATCTGTAAAGAAGATTCAGTGTTCCATCAATAAAATGGCTGCATAGAAGGCAGCCATGACAGCCGCAGTTCAAATCACCGCCTTATCCTTCATTTTCTCACCCTAGAATGGACTGGGGCAAGAAGTCACATTATGATGTTGTGTCTTTTTTCTGATGCATTAGTGGGGGCAGGGGGCTCAATGGCCATGACCTGTAATTATAGGGCATGGCCACTTTCCCCAGTAATGCACCAGGAAAAAGAAACAACATCATGACATTACTTCTTGCCCTGGTGCATTCCAGGGCAAGGAGATGGACAGAAATGTGGAGCTTTGAATCTCTGCCAAATCAGCTCCCTTCTGGGCAGCCACTTTCTTTGTGGAACACTGGCTCTTCCCCCCACCCCCAGTCCAGTGCTAGCGTATCGGCTTGATGTGATGCAGATGGCCACAATGTTTGTATGCTCATGTGAGGTTCCACCTCCTACAGTGTAGAGAGTTCCAGACGGCTTCAGAATTATGGCCGCTAGGGGAGTGCTATTCCACTGTCTGGCAATCTGTTCCTTTCACAGACTGCCCCAGGGTACTGCTGTCTCCAGTTCTCCAAGCCAGTCACAGAGCTCCTTCTCCTGGCAGCTCTCCTCCTGGACTGGCCCCTAATCACCGGTCAGCTCTGGTTAAGAACATAAGAACAGCCCTGCTGGATCAGGCCCAAGAAGCCCATCTAGTCTAGCATCCTGTTTCACATAGTGGCCCACAGATGGTGCTGGACGCCTACAAGCAGGAGCTGAGGGCATGCCCACTCTCCTGCTGTTACTCCCCTGCAACTGGTTTTTATAACCCTGGGCAGGTGGGGCAAGTCTCGTGAGAACTCAGGCCGAGAGTTTGTGTGAGTTGCCCCTGATCCTGCGATGACTCACCGTATTCAAGAAACGGCGCGCTGCTATCCTGTGGGGGCCAGGCAGATGTTCCCTGGCCGGGGCAGGCAGCCACCTCCAGGGCTGCAAGGCTGGGAGGGACTGACACAGGCCCCACATTGGGAGGGTAGGTTCCCGAGTGCCGGCCCAAATTTTTGTGGTGGCCTGTGGCCTGTTGAGGGATCCCCGACGGCTCAATTCCTATCCCAATGAAGAGTGCTGTGCACAGGATGTGAATCACATAGTATTCTCCCCCTTTCTCTCTGCCCAACATTTTTAGCCTATTTTCTGCATGGAAAGTACCTTTATGAGATTGCCTTGCTGTCTGTGTAACCCCCACATCTGTATAACCCCCTCCCCCAATAACTTTGCAATGCCTGCACCAAATTTGGTACAGATGCTGTGTCAATTAGGGACACCTGAATGGCATGGTCTGTGATGACGCCATGTGCCATGATCCAAGATGGCAGCTGCATGGAAAGCAGGCAGATTAGTTCTTACCAGAACCACTTGTTTTATTAAAGAAAGCAGCTTCCTGGGCTGTAGTTTCCAATGGGACCAAATTGGTTCCAATTAGGGGCGTAACTCTAATAAGGCAAGGGGAGACAGTTTTCTGGGGGCCCACTGCCTTGCCCCCCCCAAGACAAGTCACATGACTGACTCCCCCAGCTGCGCACCCACCCGGGCTTCCTTCAGTTATATCCATCCTCCAAAACCGATGTGAGTGTTAAGACCTGGAGCTACCAGAACAGCAGGTCTTTCTCTAGTACCACTAAATGACTTGCATCATCCACAGTTTACAAGACCTTAAAAAAATAAATAAATTAGGATGCTGTTCTATTGTGGCACATAGGTTATATATATATAAATTTTACTATGCTTTTTGTTACCACTATTCAGCCTCATTTAAGATTTCTGTACTTCATGAGCTGAGCTTCGGGGTGGGGGGCAGGATTTTAAAATCCTGTCTCTGGGTCCACTCCAACCTTGCTACGCCCCTAGTTCCAATGGGACCACATAAGGAAGGGCATGTTCACCCATTCTGCTCTGGCAGTTTTCTACCTCAAAGACATCCCTCCCCCTAGCCATCTTTTTCCCAAGACAAGGTAAAGCAGTCACCGGAAGCAACAAATTATTGGTGCACCAAGAGGGAGGCAAGATGGCCTCTTTCCACGGCCATCAGAGCAGCTCTACAGAATGATTGACCCTTGCAAGGTCAGCCTTTCTTGTATAGCTTGCAGGAAGCACGAGGACAGAAGAGGAGGCTGTTAACAGTCTTCTGCCCTCCCTGCCTCCCTTGCCACTTTCACAGCGAGGTTATGAGGCGAGGCAGTCTTTGGTTCCTTGCCTCAGGGGTTGCAACTCCTTGGGCTGCTCCCCCACCCCCCGCCGAGCTCCACAAACTTATTTTTAACCCCATGTGGGGAAAGAAGTGGATACACATCCCCTCAAAGCCCAAACCAAGACACCTGGGAATGATTTGGAGAGGGAAACAGTGAGAAGTGTTGCAATTCCATCCATGCCAGTCTCTGGTTGGAAGGAGAAACATTTAGGGATAAGCAAGATGTAATGCACATCTCTAATGTTAGTGTACTTATAGTCTAGAGCTAGTGGCCAGCACTGTACCTTGGGGTAATGCATTTCATAAGATATGGCTGTGTCTGAAGAAGTACTGCCCTGTGTCTGTCTTGAACCATCTGCCAATCAGTGCCAACCAACTAGACCCTGACTTCTTGTGTAATCAAAGGGAAAGTGTATCTGTATAGACTTTTTCTTCAGTGCCCATCATTTTATGAATCTCCTTTTCTGAGTCAGGCAACAAGAATTATTTACAAAGCAAAAACTGGTACAGGAACTGCCCATGTTGCTGTGTAACTCTCAGTGTAGACTCCACGATCCCAGTTTCTACCCTTGGAGGCTGAGGGTATTTCCAGATGGCAGTATACTCTAACATGATGAACACAAATTGTGACAGGAGATTTTCCAGGGCATCTAGACAATGTCAAAGGACATCATGCTATTTCTAGGGCACCATTTTTTTCATGGCCTAAAAGTAATATATCAAAGGGACATGCTTTTCATGGATTTTTCATGGGTTGTCACCAAATGGCCAGCAGATGGCACTAAGAAATAGTGCAACTTCCTTTGACATCATTTGGACTACTTGGAAAATCTCTTGTTACAATTTATGTTCATATTCCAATAAAGTGCTGTCTTGAAACAAGCAATATCAGTCACCAAGCTGTGCTCCTAAGCATGTTTATGATTGCAGCCTTATTTTCATTTCCAATTTATGATTCAGCAACTGGTTCAGCAACAGTGGGTGGCCGGTAAGAGAAGAGCTACTAGTTGGGAGGGGCTTGACCTCTCCCTCCCCACCCCCAGTCCCTCTGGCAAAGCCTATGAAAGGAAATGTTTAATTTAAAAGCACAAGAGCCCTAATAAGCCTTAATAGTCTTTTGTCTGTTTACACCAGGGCTACACAACTTTGGCCCTCCAGCTAATGTTGGACTACAACCCCCATCATCCCTGATTATTGGCCACTTTGTCTGGGGATGATGGGAGTTGTAGTCCAACATTAGCTGGAGGGCCAAAGTCGTACAGCCCAGTCTAGCCTGGAGAGGACCGATCTGTAGTTGTGGTTTTCTCCAGCAACACCTTGTCACAAAGCAGGTCTGCAAAAAGACAAGAGAGCAACACTGAAAAGCACTGGAGATTAGCAATCTGAGAATGTCATCATGTAGATGCTCTGTAAAAAGTGAGTGAAGAAAAGGATAACTATCCTAGCATGGGTTAGTGTGGAAGTACAGGAGATGTAAATACATGATTTACTAGGGACAGAAAATAAGTACTGCCCCTAATAAATAGGGACAGGCGACACATATGCAATTGTGTCATTGCCTAAGACAACATTTCCTGAACATTTTCAGCTTTCTTCGTGAGGAAGGTGCTTGCCAACAACATTAGCAGGGCATATTTATAGTTCCTTTATTTGAGCTACCCTGGTCTTTTTGCATTCGGCTGATATTGCAATAGGAAAATGACATTCTTGGCAGAATTATTTCCTAGAACGAGGCAAAGCACTCAAACTACCAAATGTTTGCTGCTCATATCCTTGTAAAGCATAGCCACTAAGGGCTGTTTTCCATGTTGCAATTTTAAGACTAGGAATGTCATAAAACAGAACGTTGAGTTTCTGCAAGGCTTTTACATTAGGCAAGTGGGTCTTCTTTGTTTTCTGGGCAGCTTTTTATTTCTGCACATGCGGAGAACAAAAGAGAGTTGTCAGCACTTTTCTGCAGAAGTTAACTTGCAAGGAGAATTTGGAGGTTCCTGTTTATGCCAAAAAGAGAGAAAAATGCAAGGAATTTCAAGAAAAGGGGGGAAAATCCTTTGATACAGCTAGTGAAATACTTTACACAGAATTCCTGCCTCGCTATCTGGGATCTACAGGAATAATGAATGCAGATTAACTCTTTGCTAATTGCACAAAGATGTGCCTTTCAAGGTGGTGGTTCTCTTTATATTAAATAGGGTGGGGCCAAAAGGCCCTATTCAGTCCCAACACAGCATCCCTGAAGTTGCTATTATTATTATTATTTCTTGTTTACACAGTCAGACAGGTGCTATTGACTGGTTTGTTTTATCCAGACATCGAGTCCTTCCCAAGGACCTGGGATAGCTGAATTTTATTATCAGTGTTGTTGCTGTTATTATAGATATCGTTGCAGAATATAGGTTGTTCCCAGTAAAGCTGCTTTTTGTAATTGGCTGATGGTGATTTCTGTGGCCCCTATGGTGTTGAGGTGCTCTTCAAGGTCTTTTGGAACTGCACCCAGGGCGCCAATTACCACTGGGATTATTTTGTATTTTTTGCAGATGTTCCAGTGTATCATCCCTGCTACCTTGTCATGCCTTTGTTTGTAGTAAGTCTGTGCGATCTTCTTACAACAGACTCTGCCCGAGTCCAGTCTATTATTCCTGCACTGTATCTGATAACAGGTATAGCCCAGGTGTTTATGGCTTGTATGGTGTTCCCGCCATTGAGTTTGGACTTGAGGATTTTTCTAACTCTCCTGATGTATTCACTTCCAATTTTTCTTTTAACTTCAGTGTGTGCAATGTTATTAGCCTGGAGAATGCCCAAGTATTTGTAATGTTCTTTCTCTTCCAGGTTCCTGATGTTGCTTCCATTGGGCAGTTCTATTCCTTCTGTTTTTCTTATTTTTCCTCTTTTCATTATTAATGCAGCACACTTGTCTAGTCCAAACTCCATTGCTATATCGCTACTGAATATACGGACAGTGTTTAGCAGTGATTCGATTTCTGACTGGGACTTATTATATTATTATTATTATTATTATTATTATTAATAATTCAATTTCTATGCTGCCCTTCCAAAAATGGCTCAGGGAGGTTTACACAGAGAAAGAATAAATATATAAGATGGATCCCTGTCCCCAAAGGGCTCACAATCTAAAAAGAAACACAAGATAGATACCAGCAAAAGTCACTGGAGGGGTACTGTGCTGGGGGTGGATAGGGCCAGTTACTCTTCCCCTGCTAAATAAAGAGAATCACCAAGTTAAAAGGTGCCTCTTTGCCAAGTTAGCAGGGGTCTATATTGGGGTCTATATTGTGTTCCTTTTTAGACTTTGTCCTGGTTCCCACAATTGTTTAATTCTAGGTTTAATATGGGTTATCAATGTTTGTGTGATTGTTTGAACTCACACCAAGTCAAGAATCCCAAATTCATCTCATTCCATACACCATCTTGGCATGGGTTCACACAGTTCACAAAGTTATGCCAACGTTGGTAACTCACATTAAACCAAGATACAAATGGGCAGTCTCGCATGATCACCGGCAAGTTGTTAAGCTAGGAACTGGAAAATCCCAGCAAGCATGTACTGGCAGCAGGCATGACAGTCGTGGCTGGTCAGTAAGGGCAGGAACAACTGTGCTCCCTGCAACAAAAACAAACAGGCTAGTAAAAGTTCAGACTTACCAGCAGCAAAAGAATCTGCTAGAGCAGGGATTTTTCTCCAGCCCATTCTCCCCTGCCTGTAACTTCATGTTTTGTTCTTACTAGCTGGAATAGCTGCTATTCAAGCTGCTCCAACGAATCTGATTCCTAGGGGGCTCCTCCTAGCACTGCCCCCAGGAAGCAATAAAATAATGAGTAAAAATTGCACTTCCTGGTTGCTCCAGGGAGTATATTTTTAATTTGTATTTTCCCTTCTTCCTGGGGGCAGTGCCAGGAGGAACCCCTTAGGAATCCAGCCAGTAAGACCAAAAGTTCTTTGGTCTGCCTGGAACACTGGCTGGAACTTTGGTCTGGCTGGAACACTGCTGGAACACTGGCTGTTCCAGCCAGTAAGACCAAAAGAGGAAGCTGCAGGCAAAGACTCCTGCCTGAAGACTTGGAGAAGCTGCTGCCAGTCTGTGTAGATAATCCTGAGCTAGATGGACCAATGGTCTGACTCAGTAGAAGGCAGCTTCCTATGTCTCTAATATGCCAGGAGAACAGATTTTTCAAGGCCTAAGTGCATGTTACATGGAAGTTCTGTAATTCCAACTCCCATGGCTTTATTCTGTCTCAAAATGCAGCTGCAGAGCAGGATGTGGGTTGAATTAGGTTCACATCATGGGGATGGAGGTCTTTATACTGCTGTTCAGATCCAAATTGTTCTTCGAGTGCGCTTTCCTGCGGAGGTGAAAGCTTATGGTCCCTGTACAGGTGGGCCTCCTTATTGGCGGTTTCATCACACTGTGAGGTTCTCCACACGAACAGTGTGGAGAGTCTTCCTGGACTCTGCGGGGAGAACGGGCTCACTCTCCCCGCAGAGGCGGTAGGGGCGGTGGAGATCAGGGGCCACCTGGCCCTCGGAAGTCCCAGAATGCCTTGTGTGAGTGCACAGGCATTCTGGAGAGACCTCCAAGACCAGGAGGCTGCTTGTAGCCTCCCCGTCAGGGGTCTACTTTAGTGTCGCTGTGGTGTGGAGCCGTGCCGCAGCGGCACATGATCAGTAAAACAGGGTTCACTCCACTAACTTCATTTACCGGAGGGACTTAAGTGGGCTAACTGCTGGGAGCCATACAACTCCCAGCAGTTCCCACGACCACAGGAAAGTGTGCTTTCCTTCAGTCGTGAGAATAGCCTCATCATCTTCCATCTTTCACAGCTAAGAGCAGCTACTACAGAACTTAGGGAATTCATGCATGGGTAAAGGACGAAGCCCCTCTGCTTATGTATACCCAGGGTCCCAATCCAAAAGCCCTACAACTGTTTCTTGAGATAGAAAATGTTGGAAATTCCATTTACAGAACTCAGCTTGGTCCTCAATGTCCACAGAAATACACAACTTCATTTATTAATTCCACAGTAGTTTTTTTGTTTTTTTTTTCATTTAAAGCAGGGACAGGAGCTAATTTCCATTCAGCCTTTGCATAAGACACCCAATTTCTCCCTCTTTGATTGGTCTTAACAATACCCAGAAACGCTTAGGTACTGCGTATTTTCCTTGTCAAGCAGCATCGCCGCTTCATTAGTAGAGTGACAGAGTCAAGAGCTCATATGGATCAAGAGCTTTAGTGTTCTTAATATGTTCCAGGGGTTATTACTTTCAGAATAGAGTTTTCTGATATTCTTATCCAGTCATATCCAGGTGAGAAGTTATTCCTTCCTTCTAAAATCATGTCTTTGCTGTTAAAAGCTGTACCAGAAATATGATTAAAAGCAATTGCACCCATGTGCAATTGCACACTGAAAGCCAGTGTGGTGTAGTGGTTAGAGTGCTGGACTAGGATTGGGGAGACCCAAGTTCAAATCCCCATTCAGCCATGATACTAGCTGGGTGACTCTGGGCCAGTCACTTCTCTCTCAGCCTAACCTACTTCACAGGGTTGTTGTGAGGAGAATCTCAAGTATGTAGTACACCGCTCTGGGCTCCTTGGAGGAAGAGCGGGATATAAATGTAATAATAATAATAATAATAATAATAATAATAATAATAATAATAATGTACACAGCAAGGGAAGGGAAGGAGAGGCATAGCTGTCTTCATAAGTGTGAGGTCTTAGCTTAGGATGTGAGCCAGATAGGAAAAGCTGAATCAGAGATGGGGAATTTTGACTTTTCAACCAGAAAGCAAATATCCACGTAGTATATATGTGTTGGTTGGTGTGGTTTAGCTTTCTTGTTTTAAGTGTAAGCTCTGCCCAGAGCTTGTTGTAGTCTTGTCTATCCTGGGAATGGAGCGATTTGTACAAGCGGAATAAAGAAGGATTTAAAACCTACTTCGTCTCCCACTTCTTCAGGCTTATGGTCCGGCTAACAGAGAGTGACTGGTTGTAATGTACCTAACAACTTTACCTAGAGGAAGACGGTGCAATCCATACATGGTATTATTATTCTAGAACACACACACTGCCGTTGTCTTCCCTTGGATAGAATTGCCATTTTTAAAAATTCACTATTAAAATAAATACTAAGAGGACTTTTTTTTTTAAAGGACAAGTTTGACTGTTGCAAATGTTGGTTGACATCCTGATTGCCACTGTGCTTGCATGATGAATAAAGTTACACTTTGCCAGTGGCAGCCTCCATTAACCCTAAGTGCAGCTTCCTGACTTCTTTTTAAAAAATTGGGCCTGTCTGAAGCTTCAGCTGAAGCTGAATACCTTGCATAGAACCCCTGGAACCACGCGGAGGTGACCACTCTCACCATGCAGTGCTGTGCTTTGCCCAGAACCCGGGCATGGGCAGACGGCAGAGGTGTAGCTATAATTGAGCAGATGAGTTCAAAGAACCCGAGGTGACCAGCTCCTGAGGGGTCCTCTGCTCCACTCCTCCCTATTTTCTTCATTATCATACTCACTCCATGGGCCCCAGGGGAGAGGGGCGAACATGGGCCCCCTCTCCCCTGGCTATGCCCCTGGTGGGTGGACACTCATTTAATAGAAACTGAGCCCTTTTGAGCCCCTGCACCATCTTGGAAGGTGTGCACAGAGTGCTGGAAGAGTAGCCATCCCCAGTGCTTTCCCCACAGAGCTCTTAAAAGAGGGTTCCATCTCGCTTAAAGGGCCCTCCCAACACTGAGAAAAATGCAGTGGGAAATGGCTCTCGTATCTGTTGTTGTTGTTGTTGTTCCCAAAGTGGCCCCTGCTTGAAAAATAGTGAAGATCGCTGAGTTAGTGGATCTAAATGGTGGTCATTAATGTCTGACTCAGTGCAGTTTTAAGAACCAGAACTAAAACTTCTCTAGCACCTTCCCCACAGAGCACTTAAGAGAGGGCTCCATTTCTCTTAAGGGCCTTCCCAGCACTGAGAAAGGTGCAGCAGTGTGCAGACACCAGAGCAGTACTGTGCAGACATCAGCACAGTGGGAAATCCCTTTGCCTCTGAAGGTTTTTTGACAAAGCAGCCCCTGCTTGAAAAATGGTGAAGATCACTGTACCAGAACAAGAAGATTGCACAGAAGTGAGAAGTCGCAGGGATCCCGCCCCCCGCAAATTGCACTCTTGTGTGAAAGTTCTCTTTAACACCTATATGAGGTGTGCCACAGTTTGCCCACCTGTTCTGCAAGCACAAACAAACATGCAACATTAGCCTGGAATGCAAGCTCCAGTTTTAGCGCAAGCAGGTAGTCTTTGCAGCAGGGGCTAGCACAACGTACATAACAACAGCCCTGCTGGATCAGACCCAAGGCCTATCTAGTCCAGCATCCTGTTTTACACTGTGGCCCAACAGGTGCCTCTACGGAGCCCACAGGCAAGAGGTATGTGCATGCCCTCTCTCTTGCTGTTGCTTCTCTGCAACTAGTATTGAGAGCCATCGTGCCTCTGAGGCTGGAGGTGGCCCACAACCACCAGACTAGTAGCCATTTATAGGCCTGTCCTCCATGAATCTGTATAAGCCCCTTTTAAAGCCATCCAAGGTTATGGCCATCACGTCCTCAAGCAAATGCAGCATTGGGCAGGAGGTTGGTCACTGTGAGCTTAAGCAGCCAATAAGGTTATGTTCTGGCAATAATGTGCTGATTCACAGTGTGGCTAAGCCACTGGTGAAAAAGTGGGCTGATAATGAAGGATACATCTGTGCCAAAACTGATACATCTCACTTCAAAATGTCCACATTAGCCTACTTTCGTGATGTGCACCAGACACACACTCCATCACAACTCTAGTCTGCCATGACCCGGACAGTCAACACTGAATGTGCTTGGCCCCCTAAAGCCCAGTGGGGGCATTAGAACAATATCCAGAACAATATCAGTCTACTCAAACCTGAAAGAACCAAGTAGGGATAGATGGGTCTTTCTGCTTCTATTCTCTCCAAACTTTGCTCAGTTCATTTCTGCTCCTTTCTCTTCTGCCAAAAATCCCTCGGAAATGTGGTTCTATCACTGAAAATAACATCTGTATAAATCCAGATTTAAATACAGATTTAACTACTTATTTTTCAGGTATTTCACATCTGTCCAACTCAAACCGCTGGTGCAGTCATGTGCTGCAGAGTACATAGGAACATAGGAAGCTGCCTGATCCTGAGTCAGACCCTTGGTCCATCTAGCTCAGTATTGACTACACGGACTGGCAGTAGCGCTCCAAACTTCCAGGCAGGAGTCTCTCCCAGCCCTGTCTTTCATAATCTCTTCTGTGGACTCAGCATTTCAACTATATAGGAGGTTTCAAAGAACAAGGAGCTACAGTAGTTTTTCTTCTTTCTTTTTAAGCAGGGAGCTAATTTCAGTTCAGCCTCTGTGCATGCATATATATGACTTCTAATTTCTCCCCTTTTGTTTGCCTATAATACATTTTCAATTAGAGAAATGGGAAGAAAGCGTCTGTTTGCGCACAAGTACCCCAGTAATTAGCAAGGAAGGGCGTACGTGAAGGTTTAATTCTTTTTTAAGCAAACTGCGTTTATATTTTGTATTAACTGGCCTGAACAAGGTGGAGCTGCGTTCTGTAAATATGCCGAGAAGAAACCATGAGCGAACCATTTGTGTGGGAGTCTTATTTGTCGTGCGGGATTAACATGAACAAATATTCCCAGCTGAACTCCTTGAACCAGAATCTCTTTGCACTGTTTAAATTAGGAAATGGAAAATCCTTGATTTTTTCACCCCAAATGGTACATCCAACATTGCAGTCACTGCAGTTCTTAAGCAACTGGACTATTTTTGCACTTCTGCTGTACATCGCCTTGGATCCAGCTGTAGAAAGGCGGTATGTACATCTAAATGGATTAAAAATACATATGCTGGAAGCATGATGTGTAATGCCCATTTGCCTCACCTCATGTACACTGTACATGCAGAAGTGATCATGTGCATCTAGAGAAAGAGATTGCATCTAGAGAAAGGATTTTATTATATTGCATCTAGAGAAAGGATTCTACCCATTTTAAACCAAAACTCCTAAGAAGGTAACAGCTGGACACACAATTTAAGTAAAACTAGCTGGCCTGGGTGCAGAGAGTCTGCGCCTCTAGTTCGCCCTCGTCCTTGGCCCCGCTCCCTTGTTCTCAGCCCCCATGTTGTTAGCCCCCCCTTCCTCTTCCTCCCTCCAATGTTTTTCCCCCTCTGGCCGGCCACCTGGCCAGCCACTTTTTCCTGCAGCCCACCACTTTCTCTCCCCACCCCCCGGCCACCACTGCTTTCTCTTTCTTCTTCTTCTTCTTCTTCTTCTTCTTCTTCTTCTTCTTCTTCTTCTTCTTCTTCTTCTTCTTCTTCTTGTGAAGGATAATGGCGTACCAGGACCGTAAGGTCCCACTAACGACACCTGCTAGAAGTCCAAAAAGAACTCAAGTATCCAGAGAAAAATAGATTTACAAATGTTCAAATAAACGGGACGACTTGAGAAAACAACACAAGAGAGAGGTAGCTAACTTCCAATTCCGACGATCCAAAAACAACGCTCGAAGAGACCTACTGCTAAAACCAGCGGATTGAAGAGAGAGAGAAAAACATACACGAGCGTCACTGAATCGAATACAATCCCACAAAAGGTGGTCCACAGTCTCAGACACTCCACAGAGCAAGCACAAATCATCCTCAGATTTCCCGAGGAGAAACAGCCTGTCCCTAGTCGAGCTGTGGCCTGACAACACCCTAAACAGAATGACCTGCTGGGACCTACCCGAAACATCGAAGAGACTAAAATCACTCAATTTCGGGCAGAAAGCATAAACCCTCCGACCCGTGGAATCCGCATCCCATTCCTCTTGCCAGACCTTCCGTAATTCTGACCTTACCCAAGACCTGACCTCCATACCATTAAAGGGGATCCTGCAATCCACAGCCAGGCGATCCAAAGACTGCTTTCCCCACCCCACTGGTGCTTTCTCTCCCCACCCACCGCTGCTGTAGCTTTTCCCTGCCCACCTGCCCGTTCGCTGGCCTGTCCATTGGCGTTATGTTCCCTACTGCCATCGCTTTCCTGTCCCCCTCCCCTCACTCGCGAACTCTTGAGAGCACTGCCATGCATGGGATTAGCGATGGTTACGTCTAAGAGAATTATATATATAGATAACTAGGGCTGAACCAAAATGAAATGGCTTATTCATTCATTCATTCATTCATCGTATTTTTATACTGCCCTATACAAAAATCTCAAGGCTGTTTACAATTTAAACTAAATTGCTAACACCTAAAATCATGTAAAACCAAATGAAAATTACCACCAATAAAACTTTACAGTTTAAAACACCATAAACTAAAAGCCTGATAAAACAGATGGGCTTTCAAAAGTCATTTAAAAACCACCAGAGATGGGGAGGTTCTGATTTCATTTGGGAGCATTATTCCAGAGCCCTGGGCAGGGGCGGAGCCACCATTGAGTGAATAAGGAGGCATGGCCTGATCACTCCCGATTTCATTTCCAGCATATGGTGGCTAGAGCATTTATTTCCCTTCCTCTCCCTTGCTGGAGGGAGAGGAAGAGAAATAAATGCAGCCAGGCAGCAAATGCTGGCTGAAAATGAAATTGGGAAGGCAGGGGCAGGCTATCCTCAGCCCAGGCCATGCCCCCCCCCCATGCACGTGATGTTGCGGGGCCGCTGGTGGGGTGGACATTAGGCTGGCTCTGCCACTAGCCCCAAGGCAACCCTAGAGAAGGCCTGGTTTCGGGTTGCCACCAACGGGCTGGTGGTAACTGTAACCAGACTTCCCCCAATGATCATTGTAGGTGGCAGGGTTCATGAAGAAGAAGGTGCTCTCTTAAATACCTTGAACCCAAGCCATTAGGATTTTCATGAACACTTTCATTGGAACCGTAAGATGCCTCCCTTTTTTGTCAGTTGTGAGAGTTGGAAGCATTTGTTCCAGAAGTGTTGCTATATCTGAACAGGGAACACAAATAGCTCTGAAGGTACGCCATGCAAATGGAGCAGCTCAGCTACTTGGCTTCTGCTCCGGTGACTTCAGTTCAAGCTCATGGGGAAGAGCTATAGCTCCATGGCAGAACACCTGCTTTGTATGCAGAAGGTCTGAATGCTGAATGAAGGTTTGAATGCTGGCATTTCCAAACAGGACTGGGAAAACCCGGGCCTGAAATGCAGGAAAGCTGCGCGGCAGTGGTGATTAGGGGTTCCCAAGGTTAGGTTCCCCGGTGTTATTGAACTACAATTCCCACATAGGGATGTGCAAATTTATTTGGGTACAAATTGATTTGTACTTGAATCAAGCTGATTCGGGTGATTTGGAGACAAAACAAATCACCCCTGTGGTCCATTGGCTAGATTCAGATACAAATCGAATTGCGCCTGATTTGATTCAAATTGATTCGAGATTCGGATCCCTCCTATTAATTTCCACAGATTCCCAGCTTGCATTAAAAAACAACAACAACTAAGATAAACTTGTAGAAGTGGAGTTATGGAGCAAAATGTGTGGTCACTATTTTTCAAGTGTTTGGATTTTTTGGTGTATCATAACTTTCCGTCAATGAATCCCTATGAAGATTCATTACTGCCCCTGCTAACTAGGCAAAGAGGCACCTTTTACCGTGGTGATTCTCTTTATTTAGCAGGGGGAGAGTAACTGGCCCTATCCACCCCCAGCACAGTACTTCCAGTGACTGTTGCTGGTGTGTGTCTTATGTTTCTTTTTAGAATGTGAGCCCTTTGGGGACAGGGAGCCATCTTATTTGTTATTAGGGGTGTGCACGGAACCGGTCCGGCACTGGGGTGGGGGGTTCCAATTTAAAAAGGTTCCAATTTAACGTTAACTTTAGCGAGCAGGCGGCGGGAGAACTCCCTGCCGTCCGCTTGCCTTGCTGGCTGGGCTGCAAATGGCTCCTAGGAAGCCTTTCGCGCACGCGCGCGAAAGGCTTCCTAGGAACCATTTGCAGCCCAGCCGGCAAAGGAGAAGGGGGACGGCAGGGAGTTCTCCTGCCGTCCTCCTGTAATGGGGGGGGGATATTTGGCAAGAAGGGGGCAGAGGGGAGGGGGGAACCACCTAATATGCACAGGGGGCGGCCGCCAGCCGACGGGGGGGGGGCTTGCTTAGCATGAAGAGGGCGGGTGGCAGGGACTTGGAGCGATCCTGCCGCCCGATTATGCCTACCAAGGAAGAGCCCGCGGCCAGACTCGGAGATTGAAGCGGGCGGCACCCTGCCGCCCAATTACTACAAGAAATATGGTTTTTTACTGGAAGGGGTGAGTAAAGCTCCCCCTTTTAAAATTGGAACCCCCCACCCGAACCAAAACCACCCCCTGACCGGACCGGTCTGGAGGCCTTTAGAATGGCCTCCGAACCGGTCCGTGCACATGACTATTTGTTATTTCTCTTTGTAAACCGCCCTGAGCCATTTTTGGAAGGGCGGTATAGAAATCGAATTATTATTATTATTATATTATTATTATTATTATTATTATTATTACACACTTTCATTTCTTCTATTCATTTTGACTGTCTTTTCAACAGTGCCAACTGTCAACTGCCATGTGCCAGCTACAACCTCCTCCCACCCGCAAGGCAGTGGGGTACTACTCAGTTTATGTTCTAGGCTTTTTTCCAAGTGTTTAGGCTCTTTGGTGTCTATAACCTTTCCTCATAATGAATCCCTATGAGGATTCATTACACACCAATGAGTCTAAACACTTCAAAAATCCTAAAATATAAACTGAGTACCCAGTGGCTTGTGGGTTGCGGGGTAGCTGGAACATGGGATGCCACTAATTCCCCACCCTCACCTGCAAAGCAGTGGGGTCAAAATGAACGAAGAAATAAAGGTGTGTAATGAAGACACCAAAGAATCTAAACATTTCAATATTCAAAAACAACAACAACAAAAAACTGAGTACCCCACTGCCTTGCAGGTGTGTGTGTGTGGGGGGGGGGGTTGATGTTGGGACATGGCAGTTGACAGTTGGCACTGTCCAGTGACAGTCAAAATGAACAGAAGAAATGAAGGTGTGCAATGAATCCTCATAGGGATTCATTATGAGGAAAAGTTATTGTACACCAAAGAACCCCAAAACTTGAAAAATAATGACTGCACATTTTGCTCCATGACTCCACTTCTACAAGAGCTAGAGCTTAGCTTTTTTTTTTTTTTTTAAATGAAAGCTGGGGATCCATGTTAGGGTTAGAATATGGAAGCTTCAAAACCACATTATTTCCTATGGTGCAAATGTTCAAAATCAGTAAACTCAACCAAGAATCCCACTGCCTTGAAATTTGGGTGGTAGGTGGCACCCATGGGGACCTACCCACCATCCAAAATTGGTGCCCCTAGGACCTTATTAAGTGGTCTGAATCGGTCCTACTACAAATCGAATCAAAGCAAATACAAATTGAATCGGGTCATTTGGAGGAGGTAGATTTGGCTACAAAACAAATCGGGTGATTTATTTTGGGCACAAATTGAATTTTAAAAAATCAATTTGTGCACATCCGTATTCCCACACAGCAAAAGACCACTATGGCTGTTGATGATGGGAGTTGTAGTCCAACAACGTCTGGGAAAGAAGGTTGTTAAACCTCAGTGTAGACAATACTGAATCAGATGGACCAATGGTCTGACTCAGCAGAAGGCAGTTCATAAGCTTGCATTCTAAAAGCTACACCCCAAAGGTGCAGGATGATACAGAGGGCAGAAAATGAGTCACCTTGTGAGTGAGACCAGTGTTGTTTTGCAGTCCTCTATTACTGTATGATAGAACAGTTGTCACAAGGCCCCTGTGGACAGAGAAGCAACAGTAAACAGACCCCAGCTTTTGCGAACCATCTGGTGTGGATTTGGTGTTCATACAAAGTGGAAAGGCCCAGGGATAAAATGCTGTAGACACACATTAGGCAGCATCTGATGAATGCTAGAGGAAAAGAAGTCCTATTTTTTCCTTTCACATTTCCATTAGAATTTCTTGATGACAATGCAGCAGGTGGCTCATAAAGGGAATAAAGACTTAACATGGCAAACTCTACCTATTGTAGGAAGCAGAAACATGCAGATGGGATGCTGGGAAGTTTGAGAAGGGAAGACAATATTCAGGTTTGGTGTGGATTGCATGTATTGCATGCAGAAGGCCTCAGGTTCAATCCCTAGCATCTCCAAGTAGAGATGGGAAAGGAGGAGGCCTGAAACCCAGGAAATCAATTGTTAACCAATGAAAATAATGAGTTAGATAGCCAAATGGTCTGACTTGGTAATATAAGGCAGGTAGCTTTGTATATACGAATACTACAAATATTTATATACTGGTTTTCAACAAAGGTTCTCAAAGCAGTTTACATAGATATTTACACAGGTATAAATAAACAAATTAATTAAATTAAACAGCTCCCTGTACCCAAAGGGCTCACAATCAAAAAAAGAAACACAAGATCGACACCAGCAACAGCCACAGGAGGTATGCTGTAGGGATGTGTAAACTGGCTCGAGATTGAGCTGGTTTGCCATCAAACCGGGCCTGTTCGATGGCTTGCCCTCAAGCCAAAAAGGACCCCGTTCGGTTCAGGTAGGCTTGACTTCGAGCCGAACCACCTGGGCCAGTCTGGGGGTTCTAAATATGGGGGGGGGAATAAACTCACTGCTGGCTCCAGGTTGTCCAGCAGCTTCCAGGGGATGGTGCCACAGGGGGTCCTCAGAAGGATCCCCCTCCTCCCAATGGCCTCCAAGGTCTTCTTCGGGCTGTTAAGGCCCATTTCCAGGCCTTTCTGGCCCTCTCCCAGCCTGTGACAGCCATTTTGAAGGCTACCATGCATGCACACTGGCCAATTGCATGCCCAGGTCATGAAGGCTGCTGCGAGCCAGGATTTTGAAGGCTGCTGCAAGCCAGGAGAGGGCCAGAAAGGCCTGAAAAAGACCAGGGGTGGTGGTGGTAGGCAGCATCTCCTGAAGGCCAGTGGATGACCCGGTGGTGAGTTATTTTTTCCTCCTTTTGCATGTTTAGAGCCCAGAGGCGTAACTAGAGAAAATAGTGCCTTGTCCAAACAGGAATGATGGGACTTGTAGTCAACAATATCTGGAAATCCCTGTTAAAAGGAACACTGTACCATCTAGATATGGTTGTTGATCAAAACCTGAAAACATGAGCCATCTCTGTAAAAGACTTAAAACAACAGTCAGGAGTTATGCGAGGATTCCAAGTGTCATTTTCTCTGTCTCATCTCATTCTTTAAAAAAACATGACTTTGTCCTAGAGGATCACCTGCCCAAATAACCACTAGCAAAATAGGAGAAGAAGAAGGTGGTGGTGGTGGTGGTGTGTGTGTGTGTGTGTGTCTATAAAACAGTGAATTATTCCTGCCAGCCTTTGTCTTATGATGACTGTTGGCTCATGATGGGGTATATGTGCATTCACCACACTAGTGCTTACTTTGACACCAAGAGGGAGGAGGATACATTAGTCTGCCACACTAGACAGAGGAATTTTCAACAGGAGCAGACAGCCAAGTTCTGCCAGGGCCAAAACCAGCCCCTGCCAGACTAAGAAATCATTGTAATTTGCCCCTTCCTGTCACAAGCAGTGTGCTGTTCTTTTATTATTGACTCTAACTCTCAGATATCCCCGTCATGGATGGAAAATTCAGGGTCAATTTACAAGAGACACATTTTCTACATGGAAGTTTCTTCTGTGCAGGTGTTGTGCAGAAACTCATGTGTAGTGACCACCAGGGGCATAGCAAGGTTGGAATGGGCCAAGATGAGATTTTAAAATGGGCCCCCAGCCCCTCAAAGTCCAGGGCCTCCACACACCCCAGGCCCCCAAGGATTTAAGTCTGATATTTCAAAATAAGTATGCTGCCTGGAAATACATTTCACTGAATACACACATGCACACTACACATTATATAGTGATATACATTGAGTACTATATATTTGTGCTACTTTTAATGCCTAGAACACACTAGCAATGCTAATTATTAAAATGGCCCCCTCGCTGCAGATTAGCAAAGGAGACTTTCAACCATGCAGGGTGAGCCTATGTTTGTTTTCTCAGAATTCTGAACAAATTCAGTAAAGTTTGATTCCAGGAGGTTTTTCACACAAGGCTTTTAAAGCGCTTTAACACACATCTCCTCTGGAATGGAGGTGCTGCATTCACATGTTGGCCAGATTTACCCTGAAGTCCCTGCAAGTTATTGGGGAGCAGTTCACACACAAGAAAAATAAAATAAAATAAAAGCACAACACATGCTTCACAGTTCAATTTTCTGCCCTGAAACAAGCCACTTATAGGCCTTTTAAGATAGTTTTTGTTTTTATAGCCGGCACATTTTCCAGTCTGTTTTAAATTAAATATTCAGAGACTTCTCAGTCTTGCTCCACCCCCCATATCAAAGCACTATGGCAAGCAGATTCCTATAGGGGTGGGGGGACCACAAAAAGGAATCCACAGCCTACCTGGCAAAAGCTGTGCTGGATGGACTGGGCAGAGGGTCTGCTGCTTCAGAGACCTCTGCCTGCTTCCTCCTTCCTGGCTTGCTTGGCCTGCCGAGTACAGGCTTCAGGGAGGCCAACTCGGAGGCCTCTCTGGAAGACCCTCCCACCCGCCAATCAGCTGAGAGGCGGGGAGAGAAGAGCTCTGCAGTTTGCAGGCCTTGCCAATCCTAGGCCTCATGGATCAGCCGCAGCTGGAGGCAAGTGGCTGAGGGGCCCTGGGGCTGGGCAGGTGGGCAATGGGGCGGGGGTGGCAGGAACTGGCATGGCACCCCCACCTCAGTGTCACCTAGGGCACGTGCCCTGCCTGCCCCCCCCAGTTCCGCCTATGTTAGGACCCCCAAACCAGCTCAAACTCGAACTGAGCTGGGGAGTGTTCAGGGGTGTGCAGAACCGAACATGCCCAGTCCGGTTCGAGTCTGGTCTGCACTCAAATCAAACTGGGCCAACCGGTTTTGCACACACCCCTAGGATGCTGTGGTGAGGCAAGTTGCTCTCTCCCTGCTATATAAAGACAATCACCACTTCTAAAAGCTGCCTCTTTGCTCTGTGAGTAGGAGATCCATCTGGAGCAGGACTGTAGAACTCTGCTCTCCGGCTGTTGCAGGCCTACAACTCCCATCATCCCTGGCCACAGTGGCCAATAGGCAGGGATGCTGGGAGTTGTAGTCCAACATCTACAGGAGGGCCAAAGGTGCACAGCACTGATCAAGAGTATCCAGATTCAATCTCTGGTATCTCTAAGTAGGGCTAGGAAAGACCTCTGTCTGAAAACCTGGATAGCTGCTACCTGTGGACGACAATTTCAGCCTTCCTGTAGATCTAGACTGCAACATCCATCATCCCTGACAACTGGCCACTGTGGCAGGGGATGCTGGGAGTTGTAGTTCAACAACAGCTAGAGGGCTGAAGTTGTGCAACCCTGGTTTAGACAATACTGAGCTAGATGGGCCAAGGCTTTCACTCAGCAGAAGTGTCCTATTTTGAAGATAGTGCATTCCTGCTATGAATTCACTGGCTGACCTCCAGACCAGCCTTGCAGTAATACAAGAGTGACTAACATCTAGACTAAAGCTGTGCTGTCACATGGGGGAAAGGGGGCAATATTAGATGACACCCGCCCCC
This sequence comes from Hemicordylus capensis, assembly GCF_027244095.1. Classification (NCBI taxonomy): domain Eukaryota; kingdom Metazoa; phylum Chordata; class Lepidosauria; order Squamata; family Cordylidae; genus Hemicordylus; species Hemicordylus capensis. The sequence goes on from NC_069659.1 coordinate 12,108,951, forward strand.
CTCTGAAGCCAATGGTGTCTCCTGAAAAGATGTTTATTGATTGATTTCTATACCACCCTTCCAAAAATGGCTCAGGGTGGTTTACACAGAGGAATAGTAAATAAATAAATAAGTAAGTAAGTAAGATGGATCCCTGTCCCCAGTGGGCTCACAATCTAATAAGAAACATAAAATAGACACCAGCAACAGTCAATGGAGGGATGCTGTGCTGGGGGTGGATAGGGCCAGTTACTTTCCCCCTGCTAAATAAAGAGAATCACCACATTAAAAGGTGCCTCTTCACCTAGTTAGCAGGGGTTAGATTCACAAATCCCTGTAAGTTGTATAGTAAGGACCATTATTTAAACAACCAATAAAATAATAGGCAAATAGATAAAAGCCTTTCCCAAGCCTACCAACATAAACAAAAAACAAAGAGGCTACTTTTATGACCTCCGAAAACCAGGCATGGGGAGCCCAGTCCAGTTTTCCGAGGTCGTGTGCTGCAATGGGAGCCATGCAGCTCCCAGCAGCAAACCTCCTTAACTGCCCCCACCCTTAAATGAGGTTAGCAGTAGGGATGGGCCCGGACCGGTCCGGACCTGGGTGGTTCGGTCCGGGGGTGGGGGGTAGCTTTAAGAGTGGCGGGAGGGTTTATTTACCCCTCCCGCCGCTTTCCTGCTCTGGCGCCATAATGTAATGAGTTATTGGGGCGGCAGGATACCTCCCTGCCACCCCTTCCCTGATATTGCTCTACAAAAACTCCCAGTAATCCTTTGTGCGCATGCACGTCAGTGACGTGAAGCACGCGTACGACATGCACGCACGCAAAGGATTACTGGGAGTTTTTGTAGAGCAAGATCGGGGAAGGGGCAGCAGGGAGGTATCCTGCCGCCCCAATTACTCATTACATTACGGCGCCAGAGCGGGAAAGTGGCGGGAGGGGTAAGTAAACCCTCCCACCGCTCTTAAAGCTACCCCCCACCCCAGTGCCGGACCGCAGTGTGGCAGTTCCGTGCACACCCCTAGTTAGCAGAGCGAGTGCTCCGCTAACCCCATTTCACTGATCGTGAGTTGCCACGGTGCAGCTCCACGCTGCGGCGACTCATGAGGAAACCCCCAACTAGGAGGCCAACACAAGCCTCCTGGCCTCAGGGGTCTCCCCAGGAGCAAGATGCACTTGCGTGGGGCATCCTTGGACTTCCAGGGGCCAGGTGGCCCCAGATCCCCGCTCCTACCAGCTCTGTGACAGAGCCGGTAGTCATGTGGGTGGCTGATCTGGCTGCCCAGGGACGGCTCCCTGCTCACCTGCGGGGAGAGCAGGCGCTCTCCCCACAGAGCCCAGTAAGACTCTACACACTGATCATGTGTAGAGCCTCAAAGTCTTCTCTCTATTATGACAATTATATAAACCAAGACATCAGATAAAGTAGTCAATTGTAACTAGTATCAACACTTTGTCTCCTTAGCCAATAGATGCTGCTCTCCCATATATCTTGATATTTCCCTCCCTGCTCGAAATCATCCTGCTAAATATCTTTCCACGCTCCATCTGGTTAAATTGAGGTCAGCCTTTGCAAGAGCCAGGCTGTATGTTTTACCCTCTGCCTTGCTCTTTAGAAGGTTTTGCAAGGATCCCCCTGTTTCGGGGCAATGTTCTTGTGGAGAGGGCTGCTTAGAAACAGTTGCTCATGTGCTTTTGTACTGTCCTCTGTTCTGTGACTCAAGGAAAGAATTATTGACCGCCTCTATTTGATCAGTTTCCAGGCAGGCCTGACTCATTTTATCTTAATTTATGTCTTGCTGATGTTAATGTGGGTATTACTAAACTGGTTGCTAAATTTTTATATGGGGCTATAAAACTGACCTCTCGTCATGGGGTTTTATGAGGCTGATTGTGTATCTTTTAGTTATTTTATCCTGTATATTTAGCCATGGTAACAGTTTAAAGTTTTAATTTTGTTTGGCTTATGGTTGTAAATAAAATGATTGATTGATTGATTGATGATTGATTGATTGATTGATTGAATTGTAACTATTACTATTGCCCACAGGCTGCACACCACAGGCTATGTTCTGAAGGCCACAAAGAGTTGAAGGCTTGCTGAAGGCAAGCCAGGTTCTCAGATAGGTATCTTGAAGAGAGAAGGGGAACAAGCAGACTCTCAGCAAGGAGCCACAGCTGCACAGATGTTCCCTCGCTCCTGTTTTGTGCACATCTCGAGTTCTTGGTGCATATAATATTGTAGACGGCCTGCTTCTGGGTCAGGTTTCAAATATCTGATGAAGAGGTGGCCAAGATAAGACAATTCAGAAAACAGCCACTGAATATTTGGTATCGAGATTTCCACTGGAGAATTCAGGGGGGAAATTGTTGAAAGCAAATGTATTTCTGGCAAGTAATGGCAAGTCTTCTCTATGCCCTTTCTCTGATCCTAACATCTCGTGCTATGCCATCCTGAAAGCTGCAGCTTAACTGATGTCTTCCTTAACTGCACTGCCTAATATACAGAGACTCTTTATAGACAGTAGCAGGCCTCAGAGTATGAAATCCCATGCTGGGCTGTTCTGCTACCTGTTTAATGTAGGTGATTAGAGAATGCAAGAGTGACTTTGAAGTGCCCAGAAGCTGTAGAATGCAAATATATAGTTCCCACCTCAGTTTTGGCATTCTGAATGGTACACAGGCCTGCAGTTTCCTTAATCTTCTTAGACTTTCTTGTTTCTCTGCCTTAACCTATGATTATTATTCTCTCACAAAATGAGGAAACACTTGTTTTATTTCTGAGTGCCTTTGCATTAAATCTTCCTGAGGAATAGAGAGATGATGAGACAATAGCGCTAATAATATTTTCCCTCCTAGAGATGGGTAGAGTATTGTAAGAAATGTTGTTAAACACATGTCAGAATGATTAGCAAACCCCTACTTTGCCCCTTTGTCTAGGTAAGTAAAGACCTTTTTTTGTTTAAATTAGCATTTCCCAATGATTAATTTTTGTTGTCCTCTTATTGATTAATGATGCTGCTGTCTCTCCTCTGTACATATTATTGATGATATTTGTTTTTCGTTTGTATTTTTCATTGTATTATTTTATTATATGTTAAATTGGTTTTATCTTTGTACAGTGTCTTGATTACCATGATTCAAAGGCTATTTAATAAACAAGCACACTGTTTTAACTTTATTCAGAAGTCCTACAGATGCTTTCACAGAGAACATTCTGACTTTATCTCAAATTGCACCTTAAGTAGAATTGGGTGGCATGGAACTCATGCAACCACCTGCAGAAGGGCAATTGCAGTCTTATCACAGCTATCTTTTTTTTAAAAAAATATTTATTTATTTATTTATTTATTTATTTAGAATATTTCTATACCACCCAAGACTAGCGTGTCTGGGCGGTTTACAATTAAAATCATTTAAAAGATTAAAAACATTTAATACCCAGTATTATAATTATTTAAAACTATAAATCTAATTAATAGCCTGGGTGAATAAATGTGTCCTCAGTGCCTTTTAAAAAGTTGCCAGAGATGGGGAGGCTCTTATTTCAACAGGGAGCGCATTCTAAAGTCCAGGGGATACAACAGAGAAGGCCCGTTCCTGAGTAGCCACCAGACGAGTTGGCAGCAGCCACAGGCGAACCTCTCCAGATGGTCTTAGCAGGCGATGGGGCTCATCGCGAAGAAGATGTTCTCTTAAATACCCAGTGCCTAAGTTGTTTAGGGCTTTATAGGTAATGACCAGCACTTTGTATTTTGCCTGGAAATGTATTGGTAGCCAGTGCAATTCATTCAAGGCAGGAATAATATGGTCTCTCCTAGATGACCCAGAAACCAGCCTGGCTTCTGCGTTCTGAACCAACTGCAGTTTCCGGACTACGTACAAAGGCAGCCCCACACAGAGTGCATTGCAGTAATCCAGCCTAGAGGTTACCAGCAGAAGTACCACTATTTTGAGGTCATTCATCTCAAGAAACAGACATAGCTGGCGTATAAGCTGAAGCTGATAAAAAGCACCTCTGGCCACCATCTCAACCTGGGACACCAGGGAGAGGTTTGGATCCAGAAGCACCCCCAGATTGTGCACTTGTTCCTTCTGGGGGAGTGTGCCCCCATCCAGAACAGGCAGATCAAAATTGTCTCCCGAGTTTCAACCCCACACAATTAGTACCTCCATCTTATCTGGATTCAGTCTCAGTTTATTATCCCTCTTCCAGCCCATTACTGCCTCCAGGCAGGCGTTCGACTCTGTAACAGTTGTGGAGTTTGAATCCAAGTCAGCCCAAATATGAAAGTTTTTGTCCACAAAGAACTCATTAAAATGTCACAGCTAGTAACTGTTGATTCTAAGTACTGATTCAAGGGACACATCAGCCCCTTCACGACCCTGAACAACTCTGCCAGACGTGAACTTGGGGAGGTACAAAGGCTGGAGGTAATTTGGCATAGGTATAAAGGCTGGAGGCCCAGTAAGTTGAGAATTCCTTTTAGGGCCTTTGGGGCCTTTTGTTTGACTAAGTGTTTTTCAGGATGGAGGGGAGCTTCTTTGAGAGTTTCTCTCTCTCTCTCCCTCCCTCCCTCTCCATCTTTCCTTGTCTTTCCCCTCTAGATTCTGAGACATCTAGAGACTCTTCAGCTTGAAGATTGGTTGATATCTGCATTTGGCTGTGAATTTTCTTTAATACTGCCTATTGCTGGGAACAATAAGAGCTTCCAAGTAATTTAGCAGGAGAAAGAAAGCGTTTGGTTTAACTGCAAAGTTGTGTGAAGCTTATTTTGTTGTATTGAAGATGTTTCTTTCTGTGTTTCCTTTCCATACATGCATCTCAGTTGCTTGGTTTGAGCTCTCATTTTTTTCTGTAAAAGACGTAATGCCTGAATAAACCTCTTTAATTCAGTGAGTCAGTATTCTGTGAGTTAGTTTGTGTTCTCTCATTGGTTAGCCCATTGGTTTGCTCACTGGGACAAATAAAGGACCTGATTTTCAGATAGGAGAACTTTCAATCATGTGTAGATAAAAACAAGGTCAGAGGTGGGGAGTTAGACTGTCAGTCAAGCCCCAGCTGGGTAGTATGAGTCTGCCCTACCCAGATTTTGTCCCCAGCTCCAGAACGAGGTCGGCGGGAAATTCATCCTACCCAGCTGGGGCTTGACCAAGAACCTTGTTGTTATCTAACGCTTGTTTGAAAACATGTCTCTGCCCAGTTCTTGAATTAGGGTAAGAGTCTTCTCCTATCCTAATGTTGATTGTATGCACTACCCTAGGGAGAGATTAAAGATGGAAAAAGAGAGAGCTTGGCGCTGAGAGCACCTTGGGATGCAGGATCTTGCCCCAGGAACCTAACAAGAGGAGCTCCCTGGTGAAAGTATGCATGCTGCTTGCCTCCACTGGTATATCTGGTCTATTTTAAAATAACCCAGATATTACAAAAACACCATAAATCTCCATGATCTCTCCTCCAATGGAAGCCAAACCCTGGTAATGCTGCCCCTGCAACTTCTCACTGCCTGACAAAGTGCACAGCACACAATATATTACTTTTATCACCACTGTCAGCATGCATTATTTAGGATCTCCCACAGTTATAGGTCATGAGAGTCAGCAAAAAAGGCCCATGCATTTTGAAAGCAGGTACACATATAACCCCTTTCAGGGATTGATTTGAGTATCATGGAGCACTTGGAGAGGCTGATTAGATGCCACCCACTGGCCCCAATCTTGACCCGCGTGCTCTCCAAGTAGAGATGGGAAAGAAGGAGGCATCAAGAAGGAGTACCACAGTCTTCACACATAGCAGCAAACACAGACAGAGCTGTATAGATGTGAACTGGCACATTCTTTTTTCTGGCATTGAATATACAGGAGCCTATGCAGTATAGCCTCTGTGCAAATGCTACCCTTGAACATGGAGAAGTCAAAGGCAGGGTCAGCAGACACGATACTGCCCAGCCTCTTCTGCACATTCATTTAACATCTGAACAAATGCTAAGCAGTGCTTATGTGCAGACAGAGTCCTTAACAGGAGGGATTGGGTGGGGAAATCCTTAGGAATAGGGATGTGCAAACCGGTTCAAATTTGAACTTGTTCAAATTTGAACCGGTTTGGTTTGATGGTTCAAATTCAAACCGAACAAGCCATCAGGTTTGAGCTGCAGGTTTGAATTCGAACCAAACTGGGCGGGTTCATTTCGAACTGGTTTGAACTGGTTTGAACCAGTTCAAACCTCCAAAAGTGGGTGGGGTGGTAGCTGGCACCCATGGGTACCTACCACTCAAACCCCAAAGCAATCAGAAACTCGTACAATATTTATGAATTTTTGAAATTTATTTTTATTTTTTTCTCATAGGGTATAATGGGACTCAAACCAGCAAGGTGCCCAGTGGATCTCATTTTTGGCCTCCCATATTTAACCCCTTATTCCATCTAATGGGGGGCAAAGTCCAAACCAAGGTGTAAGGGAGAGCCAGTGTGATGTAGTGGTGATGGTGTTGGATGAGATTTGGGGAGACCTGAGTTCAAATCCCCATTCAACTATGAAACTCACGGGGTGACTGGGCCAGTCACTTATCTCTCTGCCTAGCCAACTTTACAGGTTAGTTGTAAGGATAAACAACCATGTGCACCACTCTGGGCTCCTTGGAGAAAGTGGGATATACTATAAATATTATAAAATTAGATTTAAAAAATAAGGGAAGCTGGGGTATAGTTACAATTTAACAGAGTAGGACAAACAACCCTCAGTCCCTGAGGAAGCCACCTGGGAAGCCCCCCACCAGCTGTGTGACAGTTTGCACTTTGCTCCCCCCTTTGCACCTCTCTGAAGAAGGAAGTGGAGGAGGAGGAGGTGGGGGAGCAGGGGCCCAAGGTCCCTTCAAGAGCCCCCCAACTCCAACTTTTTTTTTGTCCCAAGGTCCACTCCAACTTTGCTATGCTCTTGAGGGAAACCCAGCTCCAGAACACTGTGTTAGGTTGCTCCAGATGGTGTTGCTGCAATGTGCTTCCAGAGGAGAAAGCCTAGAAGGAGAGGTCATTCCTTTGTGAGAGGGCCCTCCTATGGGTCATGGGGGTATTACCTTCGCTACAACAGTGTTTCTACACACACACACACACACACACACACACACACACACACACACACACTTTTCACTGTTTCTGGAGGAGGAAGCATTGCTTCTCTAAACTGGTGGCTGCCATAGTTGTTCCTCCAGTGCCCCCAATATAGCATTGATTTGGAGCATTGTGGGGGGTGGGAGCTGAAAACATAATGGAGATTGGCTCATTAGCCTTCTCCTCACCCATTCTTTCAGGTGAGGAGGGGGCTAATGGCAGGCATCAGTGGTGGGCCCTGCTAGTGTGCTGGGGCCTTGGCAGTTTATCAGTAGTATTGTCCGCTGACACCAGGCCTGTTGTGAGATTGCATGGGACAGTACCACTATTACATAGGAACATAGGAAACTGCCATATACTGAGTCAGACCATTGGTCTATCTAGCTCAGTATTGTCTTCACAGACTGGCAGCGGCTTCTCCAAGGTTGCAGGCAGGAATCTCTCTCAGCCCTATCTTGGAGAAGCCAGGGAGGGAACTTGGAACCTTCTGCTCTTCCCAGAGCGGCTTCATCCCCTGAGGGGAATATCTTGCAGTGCTCACGCATCAAGTCTCCCATTCAGATGCAACCAGGGCAGACCCTGCTTAGCTATGGGGACAAGTCATGCTTGCTGCCCCAAGACCAGCTCTCCTCTCCCTGCAAGAATGGGGAAATCTCTTTTTAATACTAGTGCATTTCTTTGAGTAGCAGATGACCACTAACTCTTCCAAATCAATGCATAAAACCCTCCCCAAGAATGTATGTGAAGAATAGCCACCAATCCCAGAGACTCTCAAATTTCCCAATATGGCTGATTTCATCTTGGGCTGTTCAGAGCAAGCCTATTAAATATACATTTTTGCTGTGTCCATTAATCATAAAAAGACCTGTCTTGAGTTACTCAATCATCTGACATAATGTATTCTCTTCCTGCACCTTGGGTGAGCAATCAAAGGGAGATTGACTTTCTTCATTTAGTCAAATAGATTTATCTGTGCCATGTTTCAAATGACTAGATTAAGTGGGGTAATGCTTATTCTTTGTGTCAGTGGGAAAAAATCCATTCCGTATGAATACTCCTTTGATTTCAGACTAAGAATTACCATTAGAAGTACCAGAGTCATTGCTCTATCATTCTTGTTGTATCATCTTGTATAGCAAATGAGTGAATATTCATCATGTATGACATCTTAGCAGGGAGGGAAAAACATTCCTGAACTAAAGAGGAATTCATCTTGAAGGATGCTGTCAAGTGTACCTATGGCATGAACAGCATTTGAAGGATCAGGATGGGGAAATTAAGTATTAGGAGCAGAGCAAGGGTATAACAGATCTGGAATGGAGACCAGTTAAGGTTGGATTTTGGAATTCAAAGTAGCAAGTCCTACCGAACTCAGGGGCTGACAATCAGGAGAGGAGATTCTGACAATCTCCTCTTTCCCAGGAAGTATTATGTGTCTCCAAAAAATACATCCCTGAGGGCTGCACCACATATTTTGAGGAGGCACTGTGGGCTTTAGAGCAAAGAGGAGATGATCAAAAATCTCCTGAGTTCTCCTGGTATAATGGTACATGTTTGTGTGGACATCTAGCACTGCAGCACCTGCAGGCAGTAGTTTCATAGGCAGCCCAATATCTTGTGGTGTGTGAGGCAAGGCCCCAAAGGCTCCCCTGGTGGGAGCCAGCAGCCTTTCAAAATGGACTTTTGCAAGCTTTGAAAGGGCTATGGGATGTGGAGCAGAGAGAGGTTTCCCTCTCAAGGTTCTTGCAGGTGTTGCAAGGAGTTTGAGCAGAGGGTTCCCTTCCAAAGCTTTTAAGGGCCAGATTGGTCCCAAAGAGCTGCTCCAATTACAGTGGCATTTTGCCATCCTGCTGGAGCTCCAGCAACCTGCCACTGAGGCAACTGTCTCACCTTGCCTCATGTAAGGGCTGCCCCTGGCTAGTCTGGTGTCAGTCAGAGGCATATCTGTAAATCAAAGTAAACATGAATAAGTCCAGGCTACATAGCAGACAGGCAGTCTGTCTCTGAGTACCAGTTGAAGGGGAGTAACAGCAGGAGAAAGGGCATGCCCTCAATTCCTGCCTGTGGCTTCCAGCAGCATCTGGTGGGCCACTGTGCGAAACAGGATGCTGAACTAGATGGGCCTTCTTGGGCCTGACACAGCAGCAAGGGTGTTCTTATGTTCTTATGCAGACCGAGGCGGTTGCCTAGGATACCTAGGTGGTTGCCTAGGGGTGTGTTTGTGGTGTGTGTGTGTGTGGTGCAGCTGCCTGGGTGGAAATAGGCCTACGTCCTACCTGGTTTCTGGCTTCCTTTCCACCTCCTTCCCTGGAGGAGGTCAAGTTTATCAATTCATGAAGGATAAATCTATCAATGGCTACTAGTCCGGCTATATGCCACCTCCAGCCTCAGAGACAGGATGCCCCCAGATAGCAGTTGCCGGTAGAGCAACAGCAGGAGAGAGGGCATGCCCTCACCTCTTGCCTGTGGGCTTCCCAGAGGCATCTGGTGGCCACTGTGGAAAACAGGATGCTGGACTAGAAAAGCCTTTGGTCTGATCTAGCAGGGCTCTTCTGAGTTTCCCTCTCAGTGTGGTCTGTTGCTATCTGCACCTCCCTCTGCTCTGTTGCTGAGGTGGGAGTGTCCATTCTGATTTCAGGTGGGAGTGTCCATTCTGATTTCTCAGGTACCTGGACCCAAAACAGGAAGTGAAGGTTGGCTTGGCTGTGGTTGGGCCTGGTTGGTCACAGAGAGAAGCTCTTTGCAGCACCATTAACAGATGGCTTTCAGGGAGGATGGCATTTGCTGGTCATCTGCACAGACTGGTCATTCAGCCTAGAGAATGAGCAGCCTGTGCAGCTCAAATAAAAGCCAGGGCTCCACACTTCTTGGCTAGCGGGAGGGGTAGCAAAGTCAAACTATGCATAGGGTGACAGAAACCCTAGGAACACCCTGAAGCCAGGTAAGAGGAAAGTAGGTGTATAAAACTTGGAACAAGGCTCAGGAAGGAAGCGAGCGGATGAGAAAAGTTAACAGAGGATGCACAGGAAGTTGTAAAAAGGGAAAAATATCTTTTGTTACAGGAATATCCAAAATGAGAGTGTAACTGAGAGGCCTACTTAATATAGTTTGAGGCAAAATATGTGTGTGTGTGTTAGATATAGATATATAGATGTAGATATAGATATAGCGATAGCAATAGCAATAGCACTTACATTTATATACCGCTCTATAGCCGGAGCTCTCTAAGTGGTTTACAATGATTTAGCATATTGCCCCCAACATTCTGGGTACTCATTTTACTGACCTCGGAAGGATGGAAGGCTGAGTCAACCTTGAGCCCCTGGTCGGGATCGAACTTGTAACCTTCTGGTTACAGGGCAGCAGTTTTACCACTGCGCCACCAGGGGCTCATCATAGATATAGATATAGCAACAGCTTTTTCCTTGTTCCTTTTACAGGGGCCACTAGGAGTGATGGAAAAGCAGCTGTCAGAGTGTTGGCTGAGGAATGGACCATATAAGTAAGTATCTTACTGAATTCCTGTCTTGCCAAAATTCATGATGGAGCACTCAGTTCTCGACCCTTTCTGCTCTCATGAGGATCTGATGTCATTAGCTTCTGAGATATCTACAGATTCTATGCATCCCATACATTTGCACAAAAACAGGTATTGAAATGCATACTCTGCAACTTATTAATGTGCCAACTCTGGCAATTCAGAAGTCTTTAGGCAGTTTACAACAATAAAACAAACAAAACAAAAATTAGCAATTAAAACATATAAAAATATCAAATTAAAATACTCATAAAACCATCAAATAGCTAAAAAGCTTGGCTGAAGAGATGTGTCTTTAGTTGTTTCCTAAAAGCCAACAGGGATGGAGCAGCTCTCATTTCAGCAGGAAGTGTGTTCCACAGCCCTGGGACAACTACAGAGAAGGCTCTCCTTTCAGTCGTCACTAGATGTGCGGCGGCACCCTCAGATGAACCTCCCCTGAAGATCTTAATAGGTGGCAAGGTTCCTCTTTGGACAGGAAGTACATGAAGAGAAAAATATATATTTAAATACTTTGGCCAAAATCCAGACTAATTCTGAATTAACACAACAAAATTGTGCTAGTTCAAGAAAGATATGTAGCTGCATGAAGTTCTGGGGAAGTTTGGACTGTTGTGTTCTTGTACAAAAGTTCCCTTCAAAACATACAAGGAAGAGGTTTCATAGCAGAACACATGCCCCCTAGTTTCACAGGCACAAATAAGTTTGGGCTAGCACAACATTAGTCTAGAACACAAACTCCTGATTTAGTGCATCTAGCCAATGCAACATTCTTGCACTAGTTCAACATGATTGTGCAAGTAGTGTTAGTATAGATGTCGGTTTCTCTCTTTTCTTGGAGATGGAAAAAAATCTGCAGAATTTCAGTGGAAGAGAGCTATAAAACAGACATCTAAAGAAACCATGTGAAGTTTGGACAGAACAGAAACTGATCAATCCATCCCTACATAGATATTTTGTCTTGTAGCAATTACATTGTCTACTTACTTTTTTCTTTAAGTGCTGGTGTTAACTTTTTAAAACAGCTTTTAAATATAGCTATTGCTGGTATGCCAGCTGTGACCCTATTTGGAGAAGTTGGACCTGACCTCAGTCACTCATGCTTTGGTAACATCCAGATTAAACTACTGCAATGCACTCTACATGGGGCTGCCCTTGAAGACAGTTCAGGAGCTTCAGCTGGTCCAGAATGCTGCTGCGAGGATGCTTATGGGTGCAAGTCGCTTCATGAGTGTCACACCCATCCAGCGGCAGCTTCATTGGTTATCGGTTCATTTCTGGGCTAGATTCAAGGTGTTGCTCTTGACCTTTAAAGCTCCTTACAGCTTGGGGCCAGGTTACCTGTCCGACCACATTTGCCCATATGAACCTGCCAGGGCCCTCTGCCCGTCATCTCAGGTCCTGCTCATGGCCCCACCACTAACAGAGATCCAGTTAGCGGGGGTTAGAGACAGGGCCTTTTCGGTTGTGGCCCCTCAGCTTTGGAACACACACCCTGAAGAGCTTCATCATGCTCTCTCCCTCAGTGTTTTAAAAAACAACGAAAAAGACATCTTTTTAAAGAGGCTTTTTAATACTCCATCTTTGGTTATATCTGGTAGGTTCTTTAGTTTTTATAGTTCTCAATTTTTAGCTTTTTAGCTTTTAAAATATGTTTTTTAATTTGAACTTTATACTAATTGTATAACTGACTTTTAACTTGTTTATTTAATTTGGTTAAGTCGATATGTCGGTGATGCAATGCTCATATTAACTCCAAACTCTCAACAAAAATACCTTTTTACTGTGCACACAAAGAAAAACTAAAAGTTGGTACACATAAAAACATAAGACGTTTCGTTGTGACACACCATCCTCAGTTTCAGTAAAACAAATGAGCACAGATGAAAACCTTGGTTCCCCAGCTATTAAATTCCTTAGACGTGATAACACACAGTTCCCTGACTGGCGGAGAGATAATGAGCAAGGTTTAGAGAATTTGGTTAATTTTATTAGTTTTATTTTACATTGTATCTATTTCATTGTTGTGAACCGCCCCAAGCAGTAGTGTACAGGACGGGCGGGTTATAAATATTTTAAATAATAAATAAATAGTCATGCCCTAATAGCCTTTGACCAAGTAACCCCCCAAATGCCCTTCCCCCATATGAATGTCCACGAGCCACAAGAGGTGTGACTTCTTGTCCAATCCCCACTGGAAGTACAACAGGTGGTTATGGGGGACAGAGCCTTTTCTGTAGTGGCACTAACATTTTGCAGTGTTCATCCTGGGAGCGGGGGTCCAACGATCTCCCTCTCTTGTGGGTGGGCCCTAAAAATATGCCTATTCAGTGAGAGGTTTAACGTTTAGAATGTGACTGCTTTAAGTTTTTATTTAATTGTGTCTTGTTTTGGTAGTACAATTCTCTGTTGTGGTTTTTTTCGGTCAAGGGGTGTTAATGCCGTGTGATAGCTGGTGTTGACTTTGATGGTTGTATGGTTATGTGAGTACAAATATTGTAGAAATGGTGGGTATACAATAAAATAATAATAAGGAGGAGGACGATGACAATGACTGAGGCAATGGAATGAGACCTCATTCTAGTAAGTGGGACATAGCTGAGGACAGGCTGCATCAAAGCATTTTGGCATCTGAAGTGGAAAAGCCAAGTGTCAAAAATCCCATAGGCAATTTTATCCCTGCACTAGGTCTGTCCCTGGGGCATTAGGCTTGGAAAGCAAGGGCCCTGGGCCTTTCAGTTATTCCTAAAATTAAAAAGCTTCTCTAAGAGTAGAAGAAACCCATTTGTTTTTATTTGCATATGTATGGCATGAATAAATTCAGAGTTACAGATCCGTGAATGCAAATGTATCATCTCATATGACTTGCATAAGCCATGCATGCAGGTCGTGCATCAAAGTCATGAAATGGGCTGCAAATGCAATATCAACAAAGGCATTCCAAAACTGAGCAAATGTAGAGGAGCGCACCCCTGGGGTACTATTTGGTTTAGGGCTCATCCTGATTAGGCCTTCCTGAAATTGGTGGTACATGCATATTCATCCGTTAGGTTCAATGCACATACATGCTATGGACTGTGAAATCTGAATATGGTGTACACTCTACATTCAATCATGTTTGAGTGTACACAGACTGGCAGGGGCTCTTCCAAGACTGCAGGCAGGAGTCTCTCCCAGCCCTATTTGGAGATGCTGCCAAGGAGAGCACTTTGAACCTTCTACATGCAAACATGCAGGTGCTCTTCCCAGAGCAGCCCCATAACCTAAGGGGAACATCTTACAGTGCTCACACATGTAGTCTCTCATCCAAATGCAAACCAGGATGAACCCTGCATAGCAAAGTGGACAAATTCATGCTTGCTTCCACAAGACCAACTCTCCTCCCATGTTACACATCAGGGCAGGGCAATGTGATGCCTAGTGGAAATGGAGTTTTGAGTAGACACTGTAACAATATAAATGTGGCTACAAAATAAGGAATCAGATGGCAGATTTTAATAGGGATGTGCAAATTGATTCATGACCAGATTTATTTGACTAGAATCTGAGAGATTTGAATGAGTTGACCTCGAATTGAATTACCCTTTGCCAGATCCGAGGTTGAATCAAATCACCCTTGATTTGAGCTCGAATCAATTTGGTGATCTGAGGCTCCATTCTGTCCCCAGTGATCTCCACTTTGTCCCCTCAGAGCTTCTGCCATCAATGCCAGGGGTGAACTTTTGGGAATTTTTACGTGTGCATTCTTGGTTGTGAAATGACATCTTCATAGAGAATCCCTATGATGACGCTATGTATGGATTCTTTATAGGAATCCCCTATGAAGAAGTCATTTCACAACTGAGAATCCACAACACAAAAATTCCTAAAAATTCACCCCTTTGCCCAATTCCTTTGGAGGATGGGTGGCAGTTGGCATGCATGGGGTCTTTCCACCTAACCTGCTTTGTGCTTCCTAGCCCTTAAAAATTAGGCCAAATCTATTTGAATTTGAATCAAATCAAATTTGAATCAAATTGACTCAGATTCGAGGAAAGCAGATTCACGCTGAGATTGAATCAGGCTGATTCAATTTGAACTCAAATCAAATAGCAAAAATCAATCCATGCACATCCCTAGATTTCAAATGCATGTATTTTGAATAAGAGGGGAAAGAGATGTGACCAATGTCTGGTTTAAAATGGCAATGGATTGGCAGTATTGCCCACAATGGAACTACCACTAGGATTATGGGATGTCAACTGAGACATTGCTGCAGCCTTGGAAAAGACTACAATTCCAAGAAGCAACCGCACAATTTCCTGGGACTCCATGGGACTTTCCTGGGACTCTACTCACCATAATGGTCCTCCAGCCCAACGCCATTGCAATTAGCCTACCCCAACCCGCACTGAACTTCAAAGTAACCAAATAACCCAGAGACAACCTTAACAAAGTCAGTGAGAAGCAGGCAAAAAAAAAAAAAGGCCTCAACCATAGCCAACCAGCTGAGACCCAAAGGATTCCTACTTGGCCCCAAAAGGCAACCAGAATATCCCACACTGAGTCAAGGAGAGCTGGTCTTGTGGTAGCAAGCATGACTTGTCCCCTTAGCTAAGCAGGGTCTGCCCTGGTTGCATATGAATAGGAGACTAGAAATATGAGCCCTGTAAAATATTCCCCTTAGGGGATGGAGCCACTCTGGGAAGAGCAGAAGGCTCCAAGTTCCCTCCCTGGCAGCATCTCCAAGATAGGGCTGAGAGAGATTCCTGCCTGCAACCTTGGAGAAGCCGCTGCCAGTCTGCGGAGACAAGACTGAGCTAGATGGACCAAGGGTCTGACTCGGTATAGGGCAGCTTCCTATGTTCCACAGGCACTTCTGTGGAGTGTAGACTACAGCTCTGTCTCTGCTTTGAGCCCAGACCAAAGCGGTCTCATAGCAGATGGGTGGCCAGCTAGCGGCTCTCTGGCTCTTGTCGGAGAACCACTGGGGTGCTGTTCTGCACCTCCCTTCTATTTCCATGTGGCTTGTGCAGGAGAACTTCCCCGTAAATGGCAGCTTCCTATGTTCCTAAGGGATGGGCGGGCGGGTGCCTGCCTGCAGAGCAACTGAGGGAGAATGACATGGAACCGGTTGCTCATGCAGGCACTCTTGTAAACTGATTGGTCTGCCTGCAACACATGACGGGGGACAAAATGGTGGCTCATATGCCTGCCTCTTAGGCCAGGCCAGCAACTCTGCCTGCCGCTTTCCTGGTGTCACCACTGATGCAGCGAAGGGGGTGGGGAGTGGCTTTACAGCAGGCAGTGTTCACATGTACTCACTCATCCAAATGCAAACCAGGGCAGACCCTGCTTAGCAAAGGGGACAATTCATACTCACTACCGCAAGACCAGCTCTCCTCCCCAGTTCTTTGGATAATATTTTTTTTTATAGAAAAGTGGCAAATAAATTGTTTCAGTGACTACATAAACAAATTAAAAAGATGTGATGTTCTAGCTGTCTTCTCCTTCAGGCCTTCCTATTTGTTTGTTTTTACATTTATATCCTGCTCTTTCTCCAAGGAGCCCAGAGCGGTGAGCATGTTTATCCTCACAACAACCCTGTGATGTAGGTTAGGCTGAGAGAGAAGTGACTGGCCCAGAGCCACCCAGTGAGTTTCGTGGCTCTTTTTGCTGCCTGCCTCTTGCTTGGGGTTATTCTTTTGTCATTTCCTCTCCCCAGATCTCTTGTTATTGGGAGGGTGTGCTGGGTAGCTTTACATATTTTTATGTGGGCTGTTTGAATAGAGAAGTGAATGAAATGGCTAAATTTGAGGCATAAGCATGTTCTATAGGGATTGTTTAAAGGCAACTGCATTAAAGTAAACTCAGAACAGCCAGACTATATTACTCCTGAGAAGTCCCATTGAAATTAATGAGACAAGTTAGACATGACTAACTCATCTCATTAATTGCAATGAGACAGCTCCTGAATAATTTAGCTTGGGTGTCAGCTACTGATGTTACTTGTGGATGTGAAAGCTTTTATTTGTTTCTGCTCTAGTTTCAGAGGGTTTTAAAGGACAATTAAACAGGGCTATTTAGTAGCTAGTTTAATGGTCACTCTGCAATCACACTCTATCACCCAGTCTTAGAGACAAAGATGGGTTTCTTTGGTTTTTAACGCTGTGCATCACTTCATAAAAATGTGTTTACTTGAATATCATGCAGGGATCATTTCAATAAATGAAAGTGGTCAAAATGTAGTGTTAATTAAACAATGCTTCTGTTCTTCCTTTAGCAAACACAGAGAAATGGAAGATATTGGGGTAGCTGTAAAAAAGAACATTGCGGTCATTCACATGAGCTCACACCACCACTGGCAAGGTCTGTGGAAAAGGCAGAAGCTTGCCTGCCTTCCCTGGCAAGATGAGTGGTGGTGTCTTTGCCATCACCATGGCGTGCACCCACATGAGCAGTGGTGTGGTGAAAGCAACAGCTGGGAGGAGGCCACAGCTCCATTCCAGAGTGACCTGTACCACAAGGACAGCTGCTCCTTCCCTCTGGCTTGCTGCCGGAAATGGTGGCAGGCCGGGGAGAAGACTATTTACCCAGGGGCAATCCTGTATACGATCGCATACTGAGGTAAAAGGAATCATGTTCGTTTTACTGAGGTAATATGAAAGAACTTACCACCTTGGTAAAATCCTCGGTAAAAAAAATGGCTACCATTTTCTGGAGCAGTCAGGAGTGGAGGGCTCCTGGCATTCCAGATGACATGAGCCGCATGGGTTACCCATGTCGTGTGAATAGCTTTATTGTATTCCATTCACAATGCACGTTCCATTGCCTAGGGCAGTGGTTCCCAACCTGGGTTCCTCCAGATGTTGCTGAACTACAACTCCCATCACCCCCAGCCATGATAAATTGTAGCTGTGAATGATGGGAGTTGTAGTTGAGCAACATCTGGAAGTATCCTGGTTGGGAACCACTGGCCTAGACCCTGCATCCAACCCATAAGCTACAGAGGTCACTGCTGCAAATATGGGCACACTGCAGGTCAACGTTCAGGAATTGTATTAAGGGGAAAGACTTTTTAGTGGATGAAACAGATCTTTTGATCAGGCATAAACTCTGCTTTTGCATGCCCTTAAATGTGTTCCAGGTGCATACACAAGCACTGAAGAGAAAACTGGCCACACTTTGTCATGAATGTTTTTGGCAGTGCCCCCAAATTCCTCTCCTCTTCAGCACTCTTTGCAAAAAGATTTGCTTGTTCATTTGCATTGCTCACAGCAAAGAAGTGCATGTGCAGAATTTAGTTCCAATTAAAGAAGTACTGATGCTTATGTGGAGCTGTGCAACCCTCGGGGACATATTTACAGGAGATACAAAGGACTTCTGTGAAAGGGGAGATCAGCAAAATCCCCCCCCCCCCCGGGCACCAGTGTTTCTTTAGCAGGAAAAATTGTGGCATGCACCCTTCTTTTGCTGCAAAGGAGCAACATTATTACTCAGGATATCAGCCTTTTCTACATTATCAATGTGTGCTAGCAAAACACTACAACAAAGCAATCTCAATACAATCATAAGTATGTGCAAGTGCACTTGTGTACTTTCATAGAACACAGCAGAAATCAAACAATGTGATTGTGCAGATAATTTTATCCAGATTCTTCTTGTGTGTTATTTCAATGTGCAGAAATGCATATGCACACCAGTAAAACACTGCACAAAAAGTAAAACACTGTACAAAAAGAACCTTGATGCAGTCATACTCATGATTGAATATACATGATCTTTACAGTGTTTTTAAATCAATGCATCAAGAACAGAACAGAGAGGGTGGAAACGATGCAAAAGAAGTGAAGGAACTGAGAACTGCAGCAAAATGTGCATGCTCCAATTCCAAAATGAATTTTAGAAAATTCTCCTAGTTAAAACTAGAATTCAGTAGGGATGTGCACAAATTGATTTTTTTGATTTGATTTGTACCCTAATCAAATCACCCCCAATTTGTTTTGGGTCTGAATCTGGCCAGCTAACATAGGGGCGATTTGTTCTGACCACAAATCTCCCAAAACAGGTAGATTCAGCTACAGATCGTTTTGTACCCAAATCAATTTGCACAGACAGCAGGCACAGGCAGTGATTCTCTCAGCAGCAGGAAGGGGGTGGAAAAAATTCCCTTCTCTTTCCTTCAATCAGGAAAGCAGGAGAAAAAAGCAGATAATCCGCTCCAGGCAGAAGGCAGGCAAGGCAAAGCAAAGCTTCTCGCTCTCTCTTCTCCCATGAGGCAGAAAGGCAGAATGGTGGCTGCTGCCTCCTTAAGTACATTTGAAAATCCCTCCTGCAAACTTCCCCCCACCCTTGTCCCTTTTTTGACCCTCCCCCTAGCCAATGCAGGGTCAGTCATCCCTGGCAACACAAGATTTGAATGGAAATGAGCCAATCTGGAACCGGGGGGGGGGGGAGGGGGGAATCACCAGCCAATCGTTGGACACTGTAAGTCACTGATCTGAAAGCTCAGGAGGGCAGGATTTTTAAAAAAATTCCCTGACAAAAAATGGAGATTGCAAGAGAGATCACCACAAAATGGAGGTCTGAATCTATGAATTTTTCAGGTATGAAATTTGAACGATTTGTTTTGGACCCAAATCTGGACAGCTAGCACAGGGGCAATTTGTTTCGTCCACAAATCGCCCCAAACAGGTAGATTTGGGTACAAATTGTTGTGTACCCAAATGGATTTGCACATCCCTAGAATTTAGGAGGAGTGACCCAAAGGAACATTAAAGGAATGAGAGAACTAATTTCATCCTTGTAGCAGAGTGGCTCCCATACTCTTATGGATGAGTGTAAATTTGTTCTAGATTTACCACATTCAAATGTAAACACTGCTGTGGGTGGAAACACACACACACTCAACCCAGGGGAGAACAAATCAATTTTCTGCCTTTTTGGAGTGTGTGTTGCTGCTTGATTAGGAATATAGGAAGCTGACTTATACCAAGACAGACTATTGCCCCATCAGCATTGTTTACATCAGGGCTGCTCAACCTTTGCCCTCCTGCAGATGTTGGCCTACAACTCCCATAATCGCTGGCTATTGGTCACTGTGGCTGGGGATTATGGGAGTTGTAGTCCAAAAACAGCTGGGGGGTGGGCTAAGCTGAGCAGGCATGGTCTACACTGACTGCCAGCAGCCCTCCAAGGTTTCAGTCAGGAGTTTCCCCCAGCCCTACCTGGAGATGCCAAGAATTAAACCTGGGACCTTCTGCATGCAAAGCAGATGCTCTACTACTGAGCTACAGCAAGACACCTCTAAATACCAGTTGCAGGGGAGCAACAGCAGGAGAGAGGGCATGTTCTCATATCTTGCTTGTGGGATTCTCAGAAGCATCTGGTGGCCACTGTGCAAAACAGGATGCTGAACTATAAAGGCCTTTGGCCTGATCCAGCAGGGTGGTTCTTCTATTCTAGGGCTGGTACAGACAATACAGAACTCAGCACACATAACCATGAAGGGGACAATACACCAAGAGTCCGACCAGTATGAAGTTCTCAATGGATGTCTCAATTATCCCCAGTGTGTCTCTTTATCATGTAGGGGGGCTGTTAATCTGAATGGAACCTTCACATGCACTCCAGATACTTGTTTAAATAGGACCATGTGTAAAGGAGCCATTCAGACAAAAGGACACGCCAGATAAAAGAGAAGTGGGATGTCCAATGAGGACATCATGACAGGCATGCCTGTAGGCTTCCAGCGGCATCTGGTAGGCCACTGTGAGAAACAGGATGCTGGACTAGATGGGCCTTGGGCCTGATCCAGCAGGACTGTTCTTATGTTCTTATGCTTGTTGCATATCCCCTTTGCAATCATGTGTAACGGGCTCTGTATTGTTTATACAATATATGCACTTTCTCTACCTACTTGAGAGACAGCAATGCCAAACAGCCATCTCCACTAC
Organism: Hemicordylus capensis; assembly: GCF_027244095.1. Taxonomy (NCBI): domain Eukaryota; kingdom Metazoa; phylum Chordata; class Lepidosauria; order Squamata; family Cordylidae; genus Hemicordylus; species Hemicordylus capensis. The sequence goes on from NC_069659.1 coordinate 12,129,515, forward strand.
TAATGTAACTCAAGACAACTAAACTGTACAAAGGTCGTAAAACTGGAATTTTAGAAAGTTCTATCTCAACCCGTCTCTTGTGTGACCTCTTCGGTATCCTTAGGGATGGTGGTACTAATTTGCTTGACTTTTAGTTAAAGAGCAACTCTACTTGGCAATCAATTCCTGCCCTTCGGGGATCTCTTACAGCAGGTTTCCCTGTGCCTTTAATTTGTGCTATTTCTATGAAGACAACTTCAGGAAATTAACACCAAGTAGATCTTGGGCATCAAATCACTAAGGATCAGAACAGGACTGAGAAGAAGGATCTTAATGTTTTGTTCATTATACTGCAAGCCCACTGAGTTTCGTCATTTTTAATGGGTAATTAGAGACTAGAATCAAGCATATGTCTAGAAGCTACTGCTACTGCTAGTGGCTGGCATATAGAGCTAGGATTCTCCAGCACGAGAAAAGCTCAACAGAATTTATTTATTTATTTATTTATTTATTTATTTATTTATTTATTTATATTTATTTATTATGTTTATAAACCGCCCCATCCAGAGGCTCTGGGTGGTGTACAATAACTTTTTAAAAGACATAAAACCCACAATTAAAACAATGCTAAAACAATATAAAAACAATTCAAACATGATTAAAACTATTTAAAACCAATTAAAATACTTTTAAAAACAGCAACACTTTATAAGCCTTGGAAGGCCAGGCCAAATAAATAGGTTTTTAGGGCTCTCTTAAAGGACGACAGCGAGCCTAAACTGCGGATATCTGCCGGGAGTGCATTCCATAGACCAGGAGCAGCTGCAGAAAAGGCCTGGTTCCAAGTCGCCACCAGACGTACTGGTGGCAACTGGAGACGCACCTCTCCAGATGACCTCAACGAGCGATGGGGATCATACCAAAGAAGGCACTCTCTAAGGTAACCCGGACCCAAGCCATTCAGGGCTTTAAAGGTAATAACAAGCACTTTGTATTTATCCCGGAAACATATTGGCAGCCTGTTTTAAGACAGCTGTTTTAAGACAGGCATAATATGGTCTCTCTGGGTTACCCCAGAGACTAATCTGGCTGCCGCATTTTGGACTAACTGAAGTTTCCAAACTACGTACAAAGGCAGCCCCACATAGAGCGCATTGCAGTAGTCAAGCCTGGAGGTTACCAGCTGATGCACCACTGTTTTGAGATTGTTCTCTTCAAGGAATGGATGCAGCTGTCGAACCAGCTGAAGCTGATAGAAAGCGCTCCTGGCCATAGCCTCCACCTGAGATACCATGGTGAGGCCTGGATCCAAGAGCACTCCCAAGCTGCGTACCTGTTCCTTCTGGGGGAGTGTAACCCCATCCAGTACAGGAAGATCTAACTCATCCCTTAAATTCCGATCCCCCACAATGAGCACCTCCGTCTTGCTTGGATTCAGCTTCAATTTGTTATCCCTCATCCAGCCCATTACTGCCCATAGGCAGGTATCTAGGGAGTGAATACCATTTCATAATGATGATGATGATGGGAAACAGATTTGGGTGTCATCAGCATACTGATGATACCAATTATTTGCACAGGTGCAGTGGGGAAGTGGCAATGTTTGACATGCTTCCCCTTCCCTGGGAACCCCTTTGTGCTGCCCAAAAACATGTCTCTGAGGGCTACACAACTGTCAGGGACATTTTTTTCGGGTGGCATGGAGGGCTTCCTGGGGAAGGGGGGGCATTAAAAATGTTGCTTCCCAATCACACTGATGCTATTAGTTGGGAAGTTCTGGTAGGCTGCTCTCTCACTGTACCAATGCTTCCTTGTAGGGGTGTGAATGGAATCGGCTGGTCGGGTTTGGTTCAAGTCCAGACTGGATCCGAACTGAGCCAATTTTGTCTGGCACCCCCTTCCTGGTTAGGTTTGGTCTTGTGGGTTTCACGAACATTTTTCCCCCACGAACATTTTTAAAAAAATGTTTTTTACTTACTCCCTCTGGGGGAGTTGATGGATGCGGCAGCGGGTGTGTGTGTGTCTGCGGAGGTTCCCCCTCCCCCCGCTGGCCTCCCTTGATGTCCATACCGGCCAGCCAGCTCTTCAGCCCATTTGAGCCATTTTGGGGTCTGCTGCACCTGTGTAACTGGCCTCTGCATGGCCTTGGTCATGCAGAGGCCAATTGCGCAGGTGTGGCGGCCTCCAAAATGGTCGCCACACCAGAGGGGGAAGCCAGCCAGCTGGTATGGGCATCAAGGGAGGCTGGTGGGGGGAGGGGGAACCTCCAAGGACTGGCCCCCACTGCTGCCTCCAACAACTCCCCTGGAGGGGGTAAGTTTTTTAAAAAAATATTTATTTTAAAAGGTCCATAAACCCCCCAAACAGTCAGGGCATGTTCGGTCCGGCGTCGGAACAAACAGGGAATGGTTCAGTTCGACCCTGAATGGTTGAATCTAACTGGTTTAATGTCAAACACATTCAGCGTCGAGCCTGTTTGCATATCCCTACTTCCTAGCTGTGAATGTCAGGCTCTATTTTTATTCATTTCCTATATTAATTTCTATAGTGCCACTAGTATTTATGGAAGTTTACAAACTAATGTAAACTGAAAAGATGGGAACCTGCTCCAAGGAATTTTCAATCAAAATGTTGACAACAGAAGAGACAACAGAGGCACGGGAAGAGCATTAGTGAATTAACTTGTGTGCATGCATCCAGGCTTCATTTCAGCTCAGAATGAGGACTAAAGATGCTGATTTTGACTTTAAAAGCCCTTCACAGCCTGGCCCTATCTCAGGGAATCCCTCCTTCTATTATCCCCACCCCCCACCCCTAGACTGAGTTCAATCCATGAAGATCTGTTGTAAATCCCATCTTATAGGGTCCTCACTGAGGGGGTCTTGCCTGAGGATCCCTCCAGTGTGGAGCGGGGTGTGTGTGTCTGTTTGTGTGTGTACGCATGCAGGGCTAGACAGGGATGGAGTTGGAGTTTGTAGAAAAAGGTAGGGGAGCATGTGCTTGTAATTCACCCATGTGTGTACCTCACAAAGCAATCAATCAATCAATCAATCCATGAAGAAATAGGAGTATGGGGGCTAGAAATCTGGAATTCCAGTTGGAATTCTGATTGCCAGAGCACCTTCCTGTCACTGTGAAATTCATTTCGATAGTGCCCAACATATTTTTGTGGCTGGAAACTAGGGATAGATTGGGGATTCTGTTGGTGTACCATCCACCCTTCTGCCCAACTGACTCCCTAACTGAGCTGACGGAGGTGGTTGCGGAGTTGGTGTTGGAATCTCATAGACTTTTAGTGCTGGGGGACTTCAATATCCACTTTGGGGCTGGCTTGTCTGGTGAGGCTCAGGAGTTCATAGCGGCCATGACAACTATGGGCCTATCCCAATAAGTTTCTGAACCAACTCATGTTGCCGGCCACACACTCAATTTGGTCTTTTGTTCGGATCAGGGGGGTGTTCCTTGGGTGGGGGATCCTGTCGTTTCCTCATTGTCATGGATGGACCACTACCTGGTTAAGGTTGGTCTCACAGCCGCAATCCAGCTCTGCTGGGGTAGTGGACCTATTAGGATGGTCCATCCGAAAAGGCTGCTGGACCCAGTGGGATTTCAACAGGCCTTGGAGGATTTTGATGTTGGTGCAGACAGTGATTCTGTCGATGCCTTGGTGGGAAGAACCAGGAAAAGGAAACTCAACAGGGCAATAGACCTGATTGCTCCTAAGCGTCCCTTCTGACCTGCTTCAAAAATGGCCCCTTGATATACTGAGGAGTTGTGGAGGCTGAAGCGGTTGGTTAGGCAACTAGAGCACAAGTGGAGGAGAACTTAGTTCAAATCCGACAGTATACAGCATGTGACCCATTTGAAGACTTATGCGGTTGTGGTGCATGCGGCAAAAAAGTGTTTTTGGTCTGTGAGCATTGCAGCTACAGGTTTGCACTCAGCAGAGCTATCCCAGGTTGTGAGGAGTTTGATTTCTGCTCCTTATACCTCAGATCAGTCCCCGGGTCGTTCTGCTGTGATGCCTTTAATGGGTTTTTTTGCGAACAAGATCTCCTGTATTCGGGCTCACTTGGACTCCACTATTTTTGCAGGGTCTATGGAGGAGGTGTCCCGCAATCCCTCTTGCAGTATTAGATTGGATCAGTTTCAATCTCTGACTCCTGAGGATGTGGACAAGCTGCTTGGGGTGGTACAGCCTACCACCTGTACTCTGGATCCTTGCCCGACTTGGCTGCTTCTATCTAGCAGGGAGATTGTTGGAGATGGCCTAGTTAATATCATAAACGCATCACTGAGGGAGGGTAGGGTAGGGTACACCCTTGTTTGAAGGAGGCATTGATTAGACCGCTCCTAAAGAAGCCTTCTCTGGATCCCTTAGCGATGGACAGTTACAGGCAAATCTCCAATCTCCCTTGGCTGGGCAAGGTGATTGAGAGGGTGGTGGCCGACCAACTCCAGGCAGTCTTGGAGGAAACTGATTACCTAGACCCATTTCAAACTGGCTTTAGGACTGGCTATGGGGTTGAGACAGCCTTGGTCAGCCTGATGGATGACCTTTACCGGGGAATCGACAGAGGGAGTGTGACTCTGCTGGTTCTTCTGAATCTCTCAGCGGAGTTCGAGACCATAGACCATGGTATCCTTCTGGATTGTCTGGGGGAGTTGGGGATAGGGGGCACTGCTTTGCAGTGGTTCCGCTCCTATCTCTTGGGCAGATTCCAGATGGTGGAGCTTGGTGACAGTTGCTCCTCAAAATGGGAACTGTTATATGGAGTCCCCCCAGGGCTCCATTCTGTCACCAATGCTTTTGAATATCTACATGAAACCACTGGGTGAGGTCACCAGGAGGTTTGGTGCTGGGTGTTATAAGTATGCTGATGACACTCAAATCTACTTCTCCTTTCATCTTCAGAAAATGGCACTCATTCTCTAAATGCCTGCCTACAGGCATTAATGTGCTGGATGAGGGAGAACAAATTGAAGCTGAATCCAAGCAAGACGGTGGTGCTCATTGTGGGGGCTCAGAATCGGAGGGGTGAGTTTGATCCTCCTGTGCTGGATGGGGTTACACTCCCCCAGAAGGAGCAGGTGCGCAGCTTGGGAGAACTCCTGGGCTCAGGCCTCACCCTGGTATCTCAGGTGGAGGCCATAGCTAGGAGTGCTTTCTATCAGCTTCGGCTGATTTGACAGCTGCGCTCATTCCTCGAAGAAGATGACTTCAAAACAGTGGTGCATCAGCTGGTAACCTCCCGGCTTGGTTACTGCAATGTGCTCTACGTGGGGCTACCTTTGTATGTAGTCCGGAAAATTCAGTTAGTTCAGAATGCGGCCGCCAGATTGGTCTCTAGGGCAACCCGGAGAGACCATATCATGCCTGTTTTGAAACAGTTACACTGGCTGCCGATACGTTTCCGGGCAAAATACAAAGTGCTGGTTATTACCTTTAAAGCCCTAAACGGCTTAGGTCCGAGTTATCTAAGAGAGCGCCTTCTTCTAAATGACCTCCACTGCACATTAAGGTCATCTGAGGAGGTCCGTCTCCAGTTGCCCCCGGTTCATCTGGTGGCGACACAGAGATGGACCTTCTCTGTAGCTCCACAGCTCCTGTGCTATGGAATGCACTCCCGGCAGAAATTCGTAATTTGAGATCATTGCTGTCCTTCAGGAGAGCCCTTAAAACCTATCTGTTTGGACTAGCCTTCCAGGGTTTTAAACGATTAACTGTTTTACATTGTTTTAAATTGTTGCCCTAATTTCCAGGGTTTTTAGCTGCTTAATTGGTTTTATTGTGCTTTAATAGTTTGATTGTAATTGTTAATTTGTTTTAATTATTTTTATCATGCTATAAACTGCTCTGAGCCATTTTGGAAGGGCGATATGCACATCAAATAAATAAATAAATAAATAAATAAATAAATGCATATTGGGTCCAATGATGGGATGTGCAAACTGGTTCTA